>NC_090172.1:42326228-42659353 GCF_024679245.1 Pseudorasbora parva
AGTCCAAGATTTCAAAAAGAACAGGTTTATAATTTAATGCATGCTGTGTGCACCAAAATGACTGACATCTCAGCATACAATAATTCCAGCTCCAACCTGAGAAAACAGCGGTAAGTGTAACAATGATGCCTATATTTGAACACTATTAATGGTAATTTGGTAACTATGGGCACTTTTCTTTTATTGTAATACTATTTCACACACTGTCCGAGTGTTTTCCTCATATCATATCCTTGAGAACGAACCCCGTGAAGAACGAGTCATGATAAAAGAGCTCAAAGATGAGTTCTAAACACAAGCTAAAAATACATGGACACAATTTTATTTGTCATATTTGCTTTTGTTAGCACTATCTGGTTATGTAGAACCCTTCATTTTGCGGCTTTGATAAGGCAATTTGACGTGTACTTATTCGTTTCTCATGGTTCGGGCATCTAGAAAATACACACTTTAGCACCATTTTGAGCACTACAAAAGTTCCTTGTTTCTGGGTCATGTGTCAGAAAGTTGACTCTATTTTCTCTATTATCTATATTCTCTTAGATGTGTCGCGGTGCTTCGTGAATTCACGTCAGAGGCCCAGACAGACAAGAACTTGTTGAATAAAATTATTTTGTTGTTTTTTTTTTTTTTTGCACACTAACTATTCTTGTCACTTCATAAAATGATTGTAGAATCACTGTAGTGAGATGGACTTTGTAAAGACGTCTTTATTGCTTTTTATGGGCCTTGAGAGAGGAAATGACATTGGTGTCAATGAAGGCCTTTCTGACCCATCGGATTTCAACAAACATATCTTCATTTGTGTCCGAAGATGAATGTAGGTCTTACGGTGTCAAACGACATGAGGGTAAGTCATTAATTACATAATTAATATTTTAGGAATAAAAATTCTGAAATTGAAAAAAATAAAAAATTAAATTCTGCCTTTATTGGCAGCCATGACATTCCCCCTCTCAAGTCCCATAAAAGGCAATAAAGATGTCGTGAAAAAGTCCATCTGACTATAGTGGTTCTACACAATCAATTCATGAAGCGATGATGATAACTTTTGTGCGCAAAAAAACCCCAACTAAATAACGACTTATATAGTGATGGCCTATTTCAAAACACTGCTTCCTGAAGCCTCTGAGCTTAATGAATCAGCGTATCGTTTCATGATTCGGATCGCATGTCAAACCGCCAAACTGCTGAAATCACGTGACTTTAGCGATCCAAACCGATACACTGATTCATAACGGTTCGAAGCTTTACGAAGGAGGGTTTTGAAATCGGCCATTGCTATATAAACTATTTCGGGGTTTTTTGCGCATTAAATTATTCTCGTCACATCATAAACTGATTGTAGAGCCACTGTAGTGAGATGGGCTTTGTAATGACGTCTTTAGTGCCTTTTATGGGTCTTGAGAGAGGAAATGACATTGGTGTAAATGAAGGCCTTTCTGAGCCATATAATTACAACCAAAATATCTTCATTTTTGTTCTGAAGATGAACGGAGGTCTTACAGGTGTTGAACAACATGAGAGTAAGTAATTAATGACAGAATTTAACTTTTGGGTGAACAAACCCTTTAATCACCAGTCACTTCACCAGCATTTTATCATTTAATTTGATGAAACTATCATCATATCATATGCACACAGAAACTCAAAGGTCTTCATGACATCCAAAATAAAAGTTTGGTTTAACTTGAAGAAATACTAACAGAAATATCTTACTATTGAACAGCAAAATGTACTTCTCACAGAAATAATAACTTTATTTTTTAAAGGAATAATGCCAAAAAATAATTCCAAGTTTTAAATTTAACAGTAAACATTTGTTGTGCAGCACTCTGCAAAAAAAAAAATAATAATAAATTGTTACATTTTCATTTGAATGCATTTTAAAAGATCAGCCTTCATTTTATCACTGCCTTTTTTATAATAAGTTTGTATTAAAACATAATTTTTAATATACTGTTTATTGCATAGGACCCTGTAATTGCATGCATATATATATATATATATATATATATATATATATATATATATATATATACAAAAAAATGTAATTTAATTTAATTAAAGTTAAATTTGATTAATTAAATTTATTAGAAATGCTTCTTGTTAAACCTTTAATAAATCGTTGAAAAATTGTATACGCTGTATAATTTTAATTAATTAGACATGTTTTTTGGATACAAGAGTTCTTGGAAAATGTTCTCCCATCTAAGGGGTCCGTGGCCCCAAAAAGATTGCGAACCCTAGCCTAGAATAATAAATAAAATAAAAAATTATATTATATATATATATATATATATATATATATATATATATATATATATATATATATATATATATATATATATATATATTTTTTTTTTTTTTTTTTTTTTTTTTACTACAAATTAAATGTAATTTAAACAAATTTAAGATTTATTACAAGCATAGCTCACCCAGAAAAATGAAAATTGTCATCATTTATGCACCATTGAAGGTAAATGTTGACCAGAGCTATCAAGTCAGATTTAAGTCAAGACTGAACAACAAAATTTCAGTCTATTCTAGACACAAAACTGTTGTATAACTTCAAAAGACTATAATAAAAAATGTCTTTGTATATTTTTCATCTACATACGAAACATATTAGAAACACTGTGAGTTCCATAAAAAATAGAAAACTACATTTGCTTCCTTGCTGGCAAAAACAGGCAGCGTGTATGCGGGTCTTTTTATTCTTCCTTCATTCCACTGCACACTGATTAACTGGTGAGACAGAGACAACATGCTCTAAGGCAGACGCCATAGGCCAACTGTTCCACTCCACCGCTGGGCAGCACACCACAAAGACAGAGTAATTAGTAGCTTCTAATGGATACGTGTCATTAGTACTAGCTGGGAAAATACATCGGGGAGAGAAAGAGGAAGGGTCGGGTGTCAGAATGTCACATGGCACGTTTTTCAATTTAATCTCACGCTAAGAAGGAGAATTTGGTTTCTGTTCACCTCATGGGAGAGACGCCTATGATAACGCTTGTGATAGCTCCTGCGCTTGTATGTGAGTCACTCCCTTTTTCATCTTCAAGTTTGAACGTTCATGTTCCTATTTTATATTCCACTGCTTTTCCAAATAGTTTTTTTTTCCCATTTTCTTTTCATAGTTTTATCATTTACAAATGAAATATCTGCAGATCAATACTTTTTGTGCGCTGTAACCTCAAGTACAGGAGGTCAGAGCCTTTAAATAATGATGCACTATCAAGCTTTCGCTCTCTATGTGTCCATAGCAACCACAAAAAATCTTCATCCTTCATGCTCTTCTGTCATGAAAAGCCACAAATTAACTTATGGTTCGGAAAGAATTAGATACTGTAAGAAAACTGGATTAAAGAAAGGACTGCATGAGGAAATTGTTGCAATTGTAATTAATAAATCCATTTTAATGACAGCAACTTTAGCTGATTTAATGTCCAATTGTCCATTATTAAATAAAAGCGGTTTTGATGATTTCATGCAGACGGGCGATTTGAACAAATAGCAGAAAGAGTGAATGTGACATATTGTTAAAACATTTAATGGTTTAGAGGCACTTTGCCCTAGGATATATAAACAATTATTTCCTGGCACACATGCATCACTGTTTTTGTTTGATTCAATTTCTTTCTGTGATTTAGAGCTAAATCATTATTCCTCAGCTGATGACTGACTTTCAGCCCTCAAATTCAACTGCCCCCTTATGATACTGACAGGAACAACAACAACATATGCTCTTGTGTGGCTCTAGCATACCATAATATTATAGTGGACAGACAAACATTTCAGAAGTCTCGCATATGTGTGTTAGAACTGCTCATTCATTTGGTTTAACAAAAGAAGCAGAAAGAAAGCTCCAGTTGGTTAAAATTGACCGCCTCCACCCTGAAACATCAGTACACAGATGGGGCTTTTTGGGGGCGATCGGCTTAGAGAGTAAGAGACAGAAGCATGCGGATCGATAGTGACGTTGGTGGAGAGGTGCGAGCGTGCATGAGCAGAACAGGAGGTCATCAATGGTGGAGGGGCTGCGTCTCCCTCTCCCGTCTGAAAAGCAGGCAGAGCTAAAGGGGAGGGAGAACAAGACGACACGATGAGTCACAACAACCAGCTTCAGTATGCCTGGTGTGCCATTCAATACCAGTAAGAGGTTGATACACAGAGAGAATAAAAAATATTTAAAACAAAACAGAAACCCTGTGTTAGGTTGGCCTTTGCTGAAAGGGCTCCTGTTGGAGGGGAGAGGCTTTCGACTGAATTTAGTCCCACTTTAGTATTATCTGGCATCTGATGAGTTCAATAGATGATCATTACAACACTTCATCGTGCCTATTTCTGTGATTATCTTGGAAAAATAAAGCAACAAATCTATAGTCTTATTGAATGAGACTTAATTTTTTAGGTGTGTATTTTTTTCCCCAATTATTTTTAAAATGTTCTCCAATTCTAGGTTATATGTAATATGAACAAGCCATTGCTCTGTTTTTTTAAAGATCCTAAGCATATTGATAACACATCGATGGCAACATAATTTTTGCTGAAATTACACACTTTTGTGAGACACACAAAAAACACAGTTTTAACTACAAAATGAAAAAGTTTTGCAGTTTTTAAAGGGGTGGTTACGCGTTTTTTTTCTAGGCATGGTTGTGTTTATAAGGTGCAGTATAACATGTCTCTTAATACTTATTTTTTTATTTCTTTTTTTAAAATATATTTTAACTTTATTCCACACTGCTGTCTCCACTGTCCTTTAAACAGCTCGTTTGCTTCCTGCTTTTACGAAGCCCATCCCTCCGAAAAAAGCAATGGTCTTAGATTGGTTAGATGGCCAAATGTAGCTTCATGTATTTTTATTGGCTGAAGTGCCAAGCACAGGTTGCTGGAAACGCCATGCCCCTTACCATTACGGCCAGAAGTCACATCTGCGGTGACTATCAAGGGTTTATGATGTCACCAACCCAGGAAGAAGCTTGTTGTAGTCCATACCGGCCATTTTTGTAGGCGATAAACTGCCGTAACTTTAAAAGACAATATCTCTACAATAATAACTTTCAGCGCTGTAACTTTGCAGATACTCTTTATGCTCAAGCAGCAACATTACAACATTTCACACTAACTAAAGTTAAAAAAGTGAAATCGCATACAACCACCCCTTTAATATTCATAAAAAGCTGACTAATTGAATAAATATAATTTGTATTTTAACTTATCATTCATATTTTTGGTGCATTTAGGAGACTATCATACAATAATCATATTAATGGATATGGGAACATAACTGTATATTATGGTTTATTTATATGTATTATAGATTGTATTACAGCTATACATTAAGTATAAAGATGATTTATAATAAAAATATGCTTTGAACCCACTTTATGTGAAGTGGCCTTAACTACTATGTACTAACATTTCAATTAATAATTTGATACAACGCACTTATTGTGTACATAGATGCTTTTACATTGTACTTCGATCTTTAAAATTATCTGCATGTAATTCTTGCATCTGTAATTGTAATTACATCCATACCACCACACCTGTAAGCAAAAGTGTGTTGCAATACAATATGAGCACAATAAGTGCATTGTTTTTGAGGTTATTTAGAGACCCTTTTATGTATTTTAGTCTTATTATTATTATTACTATTATTTTAATTTCTAAAATTGTATTATTAGTAGTATATATTCTTAGATGAATTAAACTCTTCCAACATTTTCAGATGTCAGATGGTTTCAGATGCTTCCTAATACAGATAACACAATCCACCTTATTGTAATAGTGCTTTAGAGGGGTCTTTTACATTTACATTTATTCATGATGTTTTTATCCGAAGCGACTTAAAACTGAGGAATACAGGAAAAATCTCCAAAAGTTCCTGAAATACTATGTTTTGGATATTGCTTAGAGTAGCATAAGCTATAATAGGTAGGGAATATAGGACTTTTTCTTTTCTTTTTTTAAGAGTTAAGGTTAAGTCCTCATGGAAGAGATGAGTTTTCAGCTGTGCTTTGAATGTTGTCAGCAATTATGCATTCTGGATGGAGGTGGGGAGATTCCACTAGCGAGGAAAAGTGAATGAAGATGTTCTAGAAAGGGATTTCATGCCTCTCTCCCTCTTCTGGTAAGGATGTAGACTCGTAGGAGCGAGTCAAAGTATGCGGGTGCTGAGCTTGTGGTGGCTCTGTAAGCAATTCTTGAACTTGATGCGAGCAGCAAGAGGTAGCCAGTGCAGACAGACGAAGAGAGGTGCGACATGGGCCCTTTTGGGCTCGTTGAAGACAAGACATGCCACTGCATTCTGAATAATTTGAAGCATCTTGATCGCACACGATGGAAGTCAAGCCAGAAGCGCACTGCAGTAGTCAAGCCTAGAAATGATCCGGGCCTGGACAAGAATTTAAGTAATTTGAATCATTTTCCACTATTCCAATCATGTCTTTCCCAACCCATAAGACTTTTCTTCATCTTAGGAAATATAAAAGATTTCTTTCCCTCCATTGATACTCTACGCAACTACCACTTTGACGCTTCAAAAAGTTCTTAAAGAAAATTATGACAGAAAAGTAAATAAAGTAAATGATGACAGAAATTTCATTTTTGAGTGACCTAACCCTTTATGTCTTGCATATGTAAATTAGTAATATAAAAACAGTAACAACACTTTAAAAGGATAGGTCACCCAAAAATGTAGCCGACCCTCATGTCATTCCAAACCTGTATGATTTTCTTTCTTCTGTGGAACAAAAAAGTAGATTTTTTTGAAGAATGTTTTAACATTTCTTTTTTTCCATACAATACAAATCAATACAAAGTATTTTCTTGGATGAACTATCCCTTTTGGGGGGTTACAAGGTCACTGCTGCCACAACAACAGTTTCTTAGCAAAAAATGCTATATTATTGATTTTATGATAAGAAAGATACTCGTGAATGGCATGATGCATTCATGGTGTGCCCTATTGAAATCTGCACATTGTGCACTATACTATACAACAGTTTGTGCAGCTTTACATCGCCCCTTTCTCTTTTTCACTGTGACTGAGTGGGCAAAGTTGCTGAACAACATCTGGACTATGCAAGTTGCTGGTCCTGAAATTAGGATGTGTAGATAGAACATTAAACTCTTATTTCAAAGCAATTAATGAAAAAAATATTTTTCATTAAATGTGTCCTCTTCCAAATTATACACATACAGAACAAAGACATGTGGATACTTTCAAGAGAATCTCTTTGTTCGTACATCATCTTCAGTCATGACTCTTCATTTTCCACATGGAAACTTTTTTGTGCTTTGAAAGATTATCCTCTCACAACATGGTATGACCCTCTAGTATCAATAAAATGCCTTCCGGAGAGCATATCTTCTTTTATCTCTGCCTAAAAAGAAATGGAGAGGTATGAGCTGAGGAAAGAGCGAACATGAAAAAAAGAAAAAGAAAAGGAAAACAAAAACAAAAACAACAAAAAAAGAAAAGAGAAGAGAAGAAGAAAAGCAGAAGAATATCATACATACACCTTTGTACATAAATAAAAATAAAAAACTAAACTAAATATATCACACATATAAATAAAAAAAACTAAACTAAACTAAAAATAGCATACACAGACCAGGCATAACATTAAGACTTAATATTCCGAATATTGTGTTGGTCCCAGTTTGCTGCCAAAACAGCCCTGACCCATCGAGACATGCACCCCAGAAGGTGTGCTGTGGTATCTGGCACCAAGATGTTAGCAGCAGATTCTTTAAGTCCTTTAAGTTGCAAGGAGGGCCCTCCATGGATCGGACTTGTTTGTTCAGAACATCCCACAGATGCTCGATTGGATTGAGATCTGGGGAGTTTGGAGTCCAAGTCAACACCTCAAACTCCTTTTGCTTTGCGGCAGGGCGCATTATCCTGCTGAAAGAGGCCACGGCCACCAGAGAATACCGTTTCCATAATAGGGTGTACATGGTCTGGAACAATGCTAATGTAGATGATACATGTCAAAGTAACATCCGCATGGATGGCAGGACTGAAATTTTCCCAACAAACATCGCCCAAAGCATCACATTGTCTCCGCTGACTTGCCTTCCCATAGTGCATCCTGACGCCATGTGTTCCCCAGGTAAGCGATGCACACTCTCCCAGCCATCCTTATGATGTAAAAGAAAAGGTGATTCATCAGACTAGGCCACCTTCTTCCATTGCTCGGTGGTCCAGTTCTGATGCTCATGTGCCACTGTTGGAACTTTCTGCAGTGGACAGGGGTCAACATGGGCACCCTGACTGATCTGCGGCAATGCAGCCCAATATGCAACAAACTGTGATGCACGGTATATTCTGACACCTTTCTATCAGAGCCAGCATTAACTTCTTGAGCAATTTGAGCTTCAGTGGTTCATCTGTTTGATTGGACCACACAGGGCAGCCTTCACTCCCACATGCATCAACGTGGCTTGTCCACCCATGACCCTGTCGCTGGTTCACCGCTGTTCCTTCCTTGGGCCACTTTTGATAGATACTGACCACTGCAGAGAGGGGAACACCCCAGAAGAGCTGCAGTTTTGGGGATGCTCCGACCAAGTCGCCACAATTTAGCCCTTGTCAAACTTATTTAAATCCTTACGCTTGCCCATTTTTCCTGCTTCTAACAAATGAACTTTTAGGATATATTCACTTGCTGTCTAATATATTCCAAACAGGTTCTGTAATGAAGAGATAATCAGTGTTATTCACTTCACCTGTCAGTGGTCACAGTGTTATGCCTGATCGGTTTATGCATATACTGTATATATGCAAAATAACTGATTTCATAACTGCTTGATTCCTCCATCAGTGTGTAGTCTCTTGATTATAGTAGAAATACACCTGAAAGGTCCAACTTATGGTGAGTCAGTATTATAGCAGAACTTGCATAAAGAACACTAAAAGCAACTCTGTGAAAGTACTTGAAAATGATAATGCAAGGGCTTGAAGAAAGAAGATTTCACAAGATTTTAAGTCACTGCATATCCTTTGTAGTACAGTAAAATGAAGAAATAATTTTTACAGTTCTATATATAAGAACGTCCTAAAAGAGTGACCATGCAAAAAAAAAAAAAAAAATATATATATATATATATATATATATATATATATATATATATATATATATATATATATATATATATATATATATATATATATATATATATATCCTGAAGGAGTGAAGGAAACCACTAAAGGACCATTGGCTACTTACAAGCTCATCTCTATAGCTCATCTCTATAGCTGAGATGAAAGCATACAACAGCCTTTGGCTGACATGTGGGAGACTCTGAAGACAGCTGGAAAAGGTTCTATAGACTGATGAGACCAAAATTAAGGTTTTTGCCACCAGCCTAAACTCCATGTTTGGCATAGATATCACCAGAAATACACCATCCCTATGGTGAAACATAATGGAGGGAGCATCATACTGTAAGAACATTATTCTCCAACAGGCCCTGTAAGACTTGTGATAGTAGTGGATAAACAAATTCAGTAATATACGGGGAAATCCTAAAGGAATTCCTGGCGGAGTCTGAAAGACACCTTCTACTTTAGAGAACAGGATCTGCTTTACGGCTTTACAGGATTAAAATGTACTATAAGGTATAAGTCAGAGTCCACATTCCAACTAAGAATTCATTGGTGGACAAGTTTTGAAAACAATCTTCATGAAATCTGACTGAGCTTAAGCAATTCTGCAAAGAAGAATGTAGAAAAATTTCAGAAGTGCAAATTTGTTAGAAGGGCAAACCTGTTCCACATAGAGGCCCAGTGCTGTAATTGCAGCATCTTGCAGGAATTTCCCTTTCAGACACAACATTTATGGGAGGAGAGTATTTAAATGAATAGTGCAAATGATCCGACGGCCTCATCAGTGTTTTTTTGGAATTGCACTCTAATGTTAATTTGCCCTGTTTAGTAAATCTGACCGACAGGGTGTAGGGGAAAAAAGGAACTTAGAAAATAGAAATTTGGCCTAAAGAATTGACCCTCATATATTGTATGTAGCCGTTAAGTCATCTCTGCTCTTTGGCTTGGCTACAGTGCTGGAGTCATGAGCGGATGTAACAAGGGCGCAGTGTGCAACAATTGTGGGTTAAGTGCCTTCCTACAGGGCAGAACCACAGGGACATCAGAACCAGCTGCTCTTCTGCTCTTCTTTCAAACTGAAGGTGAAATAAGCTCTTAAATCTCATTCACAAACATTTAAACCGGGTACATAAAGATGGTTGCACCAGGTTTGACATCAATAATGTGCATGATACATGTATGGTGCTTTTTGTCGGCTCAACAGCACCAACAACACTTTTACTGTATGTATAAGAGAAGTGTAAACAATCTCTACAAAATCTTTTTTTGAGTTACAGAAAAGAAAGTAATACTGTTTTGGAAGGACATGCGGGTGAGTAAATGACGACAAAATTTTGTACAGACCGAATGTTATTTGTTCAATGATCATAATTTTATTTTATTTTAATGTTATATTATTATTTAATCCATATATCTAGGGTGTTTCCCTGCCTACGGTCCGAGGTGCTAGGATAGGCTCCAGATTCCCTGCAAACCAACACAGGAGTAGTTACACACACACACACACACACACACACACACACACACACACAAACTGAACAAAATTACAAATGCAACACTTTAGCTTGTTTTTGCCCCCATTTTCAGATCTAAGACTTTTTCTATGTACACAAAAGGCCTATTTCTCTCAAATATTGTTCACAAATCTGTCTAAATCTGTGTTAGTGAGCACTTCTCCTTTGCTGAGATAAGTTTTGAGGGAGCATGCAATTGACATGCTGACTGTAGAAATGTCCACCAGAGCTGTTGCACATAAACTTTGTTCATTTATCTACCATAAGTCATCTCCAAAGGCGTTTAAGAGAATTTGGCAGTACATCCAACCGGCCTCACAACCACAGACCACATGTAATCACACCAGCCCAGAACCACCACATCCAGCATCTTCACCTCCAAGATCGTCTGAGACCAACAACCCAGACTGTTGCTGCAACAATCAGTTTGCATAACAAAAAATGGACCCACTTTATATTAGGTGGCCTTAACTACTATGTACTAACATTGTAATCAATCATTTGATACAATGCACTTATTGTGTACATACATGTTTTTAAATTGTACTTACATTTAAAAAAATACCTGCATGTACAGTGCCTTGCAAAAGTATTCGGCCCCCTTGAAGTTTGCAAACTTTTGCCACATTTCAGGCTTCAAACATAAAGATATACAACTGTAATTTTTTTGTGAAGAATCAACAACAAGTGGGACACAATCTTGAAGTGGAAAGAAATGTATTGGATATTTCAAACTTTTTTAACAAATCAAAAACTGAAAAATTGGGCATGCAAAATTATTCGGCCCCTTTACTTTCAGTGCAGCAAACTCTCTCCAAAAGTTCAGTGAGGATCTCTGAATGATCCAATGTTGACCTAAATGACTAATGATGATAAATAGAATCCACCTGTGTGTAATCAAGTCTCTGTATAAATGCACCTGCAGTGTGATAGTCTCAGAGGTCCGTTTAAAGCACAGAGAGCATCATGAAGAACAAGGAACACACCAGGCAGGTCCGAGATACTGTTGTGGAGAAGTATAAAGCCGGATTTGGATACAAAAAGATTTCCCAAGCTTTAAACATCCCAAGGAGCACTGTGCAAGCGATAATATTGAAATGGAAGGAGTATCAGACAACTGCAAATCTACCAAGATCTGGGCGTCCCTCTAAACTTTCAGCTCATACAAGGAGAAGACTGATCAGAGATGCAGCCAAGAGGCCCATGATCACTCTGGATGAACTGTAGAGATCTACAGCTGAGGTGGGAGACTCTGTCCATAGGACAACAATCAGTCGTATAATGCACAAATCTGGCCTTTATGGAAGAGTGGCAAGAAGAAAGACATTTCTTAAAGATATCCATAAAAAAATGTTGTTTAAAGTTTGCCATAAGCCACCTGGAAGACACACCAAACATGTGGAAGAAGGTGCTCTGGTCAGATGAAACCAAAATTGAACTTTTTGGCAACAATGCAAAACGTTATGTTTGGCGTAAAAGCAACACAGCTCATCACCCTGAACACACCATCCCCACTGTCAAACATGGTGGTGGCAGCATCATGGTTTGGGCCTGCTTTTCTTCAGCAGGGACAGGGAAGATGGTTAAAATTGATGGGAAGATGGATGGAGCCAAATACAGGACCGTTCTGGAAGAAAACCTGATGGAGTCTGCAAAAGACCTGAGACTGGGATGGAGATTTGTCTTCCAACAAGACAATGATCCAAAACATAAAGCAAAATCTACAATGGAATGGTTCAAAAATAAAGATATCCAGGTGTTAGAATGGCCAAGTCAAAGTCCAGACCTGAATCCAATCAAGAATCTGTGGAAAGAACTGAAAACTGCTGTTCACAAACGCTCTCCATCCAACCTCACTGAGCTCGAGCGGTTCTGCAAGGAGGAATGGGCAAAACTTTCAGTCTCTCGATGTGCAAAACTGATAGAGACATACCCCAAGCGACTTACAGCTGTAATCGCAGCAAAACGTGGCGCTACAAAGTATTAACTTAAGGGGGCCAAATAATTTTGCACGCCAAATTTTGCAGGTTTTTTTTTGTTAAAAAAGTTTGAAATATCCAATAAATTTCGTTCCACTTCATGATTGTGTCCCACCCTTTGTTGATTCTTCACAAAAAATTGTGGCCTGAAATGTGGCAAAAGTTCGCAACGTTCAAGGGGGTCGAATACTTTCGCAAGTCACTGTAATTACGTCTGTAGTTAATTTCTGTAGTTACATTTGTAATTACACAGTTGGCACTTCCCTTACCCCTAACCCTACCCTTAAACTTACCCATAACACCACACCTGTCCCTAACTCTACCTGTATCCCACCTCAATATCAGTAAAAGTGCTTTGCAATACAATTTGAACACATCAAGTACACTGTACTTATTTTTTGATGTAAGTACTTAAAGGGTTAGTTCACCCAAAAATGAAATTGATGTCATTAATGACTCACCCTAATGTCGTTCCACACCTGTAAGACCTTCGCTCATCATTGGAACACAGTTTAAGATATTTTATATTTTAGTCGCAGAGCATAATGCAGTCAATGCCCAGTTTTACTGTTACTGTTCCGCAACTCAAAATCGGGGCAAAAATCAGGCAATGTGATCTAGGCTTAAGACTTGCATCCCGGTGTGGGGTGTGGGGTGTCGTAGATTGCCGGTAAGACTCGCGTTCTGGATGGGATTGTGTTCCAGCCGGGATTGCGTTCGCAGGGGCACCGCAGCGCGAACGAAAAGGCACTTTCACTTTCAAAGAGGCAGGGGCTCTAGATGAGATGAGAGGATATATCGCATTTGGGCTAAAAACAGGCTCTGCGCTTATAGCGGTTTGGAAAAAAACGCATCTTGCAGTACATTTTAAAGAAGGAAATATAGCGATTTGGCATTAGATATTTATAGAGCAGACAATAGGTTCAGTTCGGGTCGCCGAACTATCTATCTATCTATCCATCCATCCGTCCGTCCGTCCGTCCGTCCGTCCGTCCGTCCGTCCGTCCGTCCGTCCGTCCGTCCGTCTATATAAATATTCACAGTGCTTCCCTTTTTCACATTTTATTGTTACAGCCTTATTCCAAAATGGATTAAATTCATTATATTTCTCAAAATTCTACAAACAATACCCCATTATGACAACGTTAAAGAACTTTGTTTGAAATGAACAAATTAAAATTCTATTCACAGCCTTTGCTCAATACTTTGTTGAAGTACCTTTGGCATCAATTACAGCCTCAAGTCTTTTTGAGTGATATGCTTCAAGCTTTGGTCAGTTTCTACCATTCTTCTTTACAGGACCTCTTAAGCTCCATCAAGTTGGATGGGGAGCATCGGTGCACAGCCATTTTCAGAACTCTCAAGAGATGTTCAATCGGGTTCCAGTCTTGGCTCTGGCTGGGCCACTCAAGGACATTCACAGAGTTGTCCTGTTGCCATTTCTTTGTTATCTTCGCTGTGTGCTTAGGTGATGAGCAGTGCCTGGCTTCCTTCAGACATTACGCTTGCCATTCAGGCCAAAGAGTTCAATCTTTGTTTCATCAGATCAGAGGATTCAGTTTCTCATGATCTGACAGTCTTTCAGGTGCCTTTTGGCAAACTCCAGATGACCTCTCTACCATACAAGTCTAATTGGTGAAATGCTGCAGAGATAGCTGTTTTTCTTGAAGGTTATTTTCTCTCCACAGAGAAATGCTGGAGCTCTGTCAGTGACCATCAGGTTCTTGGTCACCTCCCTGATTTCTGCCTTGATCGCTCAGTTTGACCGGGGCGGTCAGCTCTAGGAAGAGTCCTGGTGGTTCCAAACTTCTTTCATTTGCGGATGTGGGAGAGGCAACTGTGCTCATTGGGTAAATATACACACCACTCTCTAAAGCCAAGTGGCGTGTTCTCTATAAACATTTCGAGCTAGCTGCATATATGTCTACGCTGAAACGAACCTTGTGTGCGTGTGTGTGTGTGTGTGTGTGTGTGTGTGTGTGTGTGTGTGTGTCCACAATGTAAATGGTTTTATAAACGTACTAAATTATGTTTTTTTTCAATGTAAAAACGCAGAATGTGTCTTGTGATGGGTAGGTTTAGGGATCAGGGTTGGGTGTAGGCAATTGTTATTGTGATTGACATGGCCAAATGAATTGTTTAGAATCGGTTGCAGGGCATTACTGCTGAACTGGGGTGTGTGTGTGTGTGTGTGGGGGGGGGGGGGGGGGGGGGGTAAGAGAGAGATAACGCATATGACTTTATACCCATGTGCCTTGAGAAACGAATCGCGATTGGTCGATGAGACGCTACCAGGAACTCCCAATAGGCGTTCTTGCTTCATGACGGGACCGCACAAGCCACAGCTGGACCCTTCTCAAATCATGTCCAATCAACTGAATTTACCACAGGTGGACTCCAATCAAATTGTAGAACCATCTCAAGGATGATCAGTGGAAACAGGAGCACCTGAGCTCTATTTTGAGTGTCATGGCAGAGGCTGTGAATACTTATGTTGTATGTGATTTTTTTGTTTGTATTTTATTTTTAATAAATTTGCAAAGATTTCAAACAAACTTCATTCACATTGATATTATGGGGCATTGTTTGTAGAACTTTGAGAAAATTAATTTCCATTCTGGAATAAGGCTGTAACATTACAAAATGTGGAAAAGGTGAAGCGTTGTGAATACTTTCCGGATGCACTGTATGTATGTATGTATGTATGTTTGTATGTACGTATTTATTTATGTATAAACATATATATTTAAAATGTAATATGAATATCATTGAACATGGTCATGGTCACTTCTTCGACAAGTGAACTAAATGTTACTTGTTTTGTAAAACAAGAAGCCAATTGTCTCAATCTTCATCCAATAATAGTAAATACACAATTATAATTTAACTTACGATGGTTTATATACATTTGAGGTACTTTAATTATTCTGTTTATCTTCATAAAGAACAGTCATGTGCATAAAAAATTACAATCAGCATATTTTAGTTAAACAATCATTAGCAACAGGGTTTGAAAATTGAAGTTGCTATTGTCCATGATGTCTTTACGACCTCACATCAAAGAGTAAATAAATGGGGTGTAAAATGATATGTTTAAAAGTGTTCTTATTTTATTGTATTCAAATGGGTCTACCTTTCTTCGAGCTTCATTAGACATCCAAAGATTTCACTGGATAGCCAATGGGACTAAATGGGACATTTCGCTATCTGCTTGGAGCTTGACAGTTAAGGAGGCCGAAGGGACAGAGAGATTTTTTTCCGTGGTGTCACTGCGCATAGTTAATTACCCACAAGTGACACCTCGTCAGCTCACCTGTGGATTTGTGTAAATCAGTGAGAGGTTTCTCAGTTACTTGGCTTGAGTAGGCGGCATCTCACAGTGCTCCATGCATCTGTACTCCTACTCCCATGTGAGTACACTACACTAAGATCCACTCTGAATCTTCCCACGTGTTATAAAGTCCTCTCTGAGTAAACTTAATTCTGACATTTGCCACAGTGTTTCACTAACAACTCATATTAGGACTTGACAACACAACATTCTATGTGTCCAAAAATAACATTTTAAAATGAAGCTCACACCCTGCTTTTGAGTTATTTCTAATTTTAACATAGGAGCTATAAAGGTATTCTCCTCCTCGGGAGTCTGTAACGACACACTAAAGCAAAGCAAAGATCAATCACCAACATCCTCCAGCTAAACTTTATAACCTTGATGGCTTTGAAGGAGTTGTCTCTTCTTCTAAAACCATAGTGACGCAAGATGCAACATCCCAGCATCAAATGCGACAACCTCTGACTACCTCTACCATGACGAAAGCACCGAGCAAGCCCAAAATAGCGTACCGTTCCCGTGGGACAACCACTGGGTGTTGGCTCGGAGCATCTCTATTTTTTCCCCCCCAGTTTCTCTGAAGCTTTCTTTTCTCCTGGTCACCGGTTCTGTTTATGTGCAGGGCCACCGGGTGAATGGGATTGGTGCAAGAATCTGTTTTTAGCTGGATAAAATAAAACAAGACTAAAAAATTTATGTCTCCTGCAGCATAGTCAGACAGCAATATTTTTTTATGGAACGCTGCCCCTTTAAGAAAGCTGCTGGAGATGGACGTAACAACTCCCTGAAGGATTTGGCTATAATGGGCTTGGCATTTGCAATGGTGATTGACACTGAAGACGAAGTGAGTCATCTGCATTGATATTTCATACAGAGTGGTGTTGAAGGCCGGGCTCCCTGGTCTTCCTGGACCAATGCAGCTTTGGGAAGAGAAGACAGGTGAGACGTATGGCAACAACAGGCTCAGTGGTCTTTCACAAAGAGAAGAAATCCATATTGCCTCTTTCAATAACGCATCACAGGTCAGGGACGTAGAAAGGGGTCTGTACATAATGACAGCAATGAATGAGAAAATAAATGAGAGAATAGAAACCTATCAATGGAAAAGCACAAGTTTTGCAAAGTAGTTTTGTGTGCTAAGGGATAAATAGGGCCTTCCTAGCTGCATTTTCTGCCTTCGCCAGCAGAGGGAACAGGAGAGTAAGGAGTTACTCTGAATTTCAAAGTACACGGAGGAGGGTCACTGCCGCCAGACAAAAGAGTTTCCAGTCAAGTTTATCTGTCACGGCCTGCCAAACTAACGGTTGCGTAAAAAAACGCAAGGCGCACGCACCAACAAGACAAAGCCGTGGCTAAGAACAGATGACCCACATGTATTTGTAAACAGTGGCAGTCGAGTACCTCTTCCCGCCTTGGCATACAGCACCGGCAAACACAGAGAAGGACTAGAGACAGATAGATGAGTCAATAGACCTGTCTCTCAATTGCTTGCTGCAATAAGTGAAGAAGGCCAGCAACCTGAGAGATGGTACAAATTCTACCTGTGTCTCCCATGCCCAGTTCAGTTACAGCAGGGGATCTAAAATGTCAACCAGGGGAAGTTTTGGAAATATCTCCTTACACCAACAGACGCACCATTAAGGAGAGAGACCGACCAGAACAGGATCGCTTTTCCTCATCATGTGGTTGCCATGGTGCAAGGGAGATGGGGGGGTGTTGGGGGGTGTTGGCTTGTTACTTTTTTTTCCATTCTGTGTTCAAGCTCGACGCAAGATTCAGTTTACATGTAATTTGTAGGTGCTCTAATGGAGCGCGTGTATCTGTCGGGCACCCCACTCGCAAGTTTGTGGTACAATACAATTTTGTGGACCACAAAAAAAAAAAGAACTAGTGCCACTTACTCTCAAGCAACAGGTCGGCTCTATGCCGTCTCTGAACATGACTAGTATCAAAACTACAATGACCTCTCTGTCCATAACAAGTCATTCTCACTGCACACTTTCATCAGCATAATCTCACACTTCAATCAGAGATTAGTTCATTGATCGGACTAGGCTTGAGATTGAAAAAAAGCACATGCATCCACATCCAGGCCTCCAGGCCTCCAGGCTGTCAAACTCTGTTGGGAAAAGGGAGTTTCCTCTATAATTACCCCCCTTGTCACTAATTTGCATAACTAGCTGGATGATTGACGCCCGCTGACAAAATCCTGCAATGTAATGACTGTATTTGTGCACCTCAGTGTTGTATAGCTGTGTCTAGCATAGCAAATGTGGCTGTGAGCACACAGTGTGGGATGTTACAAATAAAACAGAACAGTTTGAAGCACAGATATGCACACTTAATTGCTGTTTACATTGCAAAGTATTACTTTGCTTTGATTTGCATAGTTTGGCAGGGTATTGATTTTGACTCTAGGAATTCAACAGGGATGCACCAATTACAATTCTGTCCAGTATGGACTATTCATTTATTTTGTCTAAATAAATCAAACATAACTCAAAAAACAAAGGCTAGCAATATCAAGCTCGCATTGAAAGTGTAAGATCCCACCCTCCCTTCAGAGCACTCTCCAAAGACATGCACCCTCCAAAACACATGAATGCAGACAGCCAGATCAGAGTCTGTAAAGCGCCATGAACATAATGAACGTAAACAACTAAGAACTCTAACATGTACCACCTGATTGCTGCAGATTAATTTTGTCCCTAATAGTGTTGCCACAGAAACGCATAATTCCATGTCAGAGCACGTGGGCAGCTTCGAATAGAACGTCATGGGTTTCATATCTCTAAATTACGGGAGCTATGGCATAAAAGCAGCGTGACCTTGTTGTTTTGGTTCAGGAGGAACTGTAAAAGGTGGCGGCTGTTTGTTTGCGGAGCTATGTGATTGTGTGTCTATAACTCTGCAGCAAACACGCTTATGACGTGTGATGTCTGTGCAAGCATAGGTTGAGAGCAAGCGGCAGACCCCCAGTTTCTGTTTAAGCCAATGCGGAAGTAACTTAAACTTGCAAATCATCGACTGGCCACTAGGGCCAGGCTCCAGAAGGGAGCAGAATCTCATTGAGCCCCATGTTAAAATTCCCAACTTTACAACAGAGAAAACCATGTTTACAGCCTGGCACAAATTGTGGTTCTGGTCTATACAGCTAATTTTGCCCTTCATGACAATAGTGATGGGGTGATTTTTTTTATAACTAATTAATTTACCTTATATAAAGCCTTAAAGTTCTGCATAATTAAGGGTGTGGTTACTTTGAGTGACAGGTGGGTTGCCATTTATCCACTGTCTGTTAGTCAATGTGCCACCTAAGCTCCGCCCATATTTCGCCTCTTTGCCCATTTTCTGTTATCCGGGCGTGACGTGATGATGTGCTGGCAAGATGGCAATGGCCAACTCGTCTCTATACTTTACGTTTCAGAACGGTTCATGAGTGAAACGGATGAAAGAAATGTATCCTGAAATTTCGTATATGTATACTGTTTTATATTTAGACCACTTCTATTACTGATCAGATTGTAAAGAGTTTCAACCAGTAAAACACATTTTTTATGAAAAAGTGACTGCACTTATTACATACATGTTTTACATTGTACTTGCATTTTAAAATATAATTCAATCTGTAATTAATTTCTGTAATTACATTACACTGTAGACCTAACACCTTATCCAACCCCTAAAACCTATCCATGCCACCAAACCTGTCACTAATCTTACCTATATCCCACTTCAATAGCAGCAAAAAGGTTTTGCAATACAATATGAACATAACTTTATAGTTATTAATTGAAGTAAGTACATATTACCAATATAATATAAATATAAAGTGTGACCAAATGTATTATTGCAATCGCATCCACAGGAAATAGCTTATTTCTAAAATTCAAAATTCTGCATCCCTAAATTCGAACTATGAAACCTTCATCTCATATTTACAAAACAGACGTTGTAATTTTCACAGAATGTCACCTAAAACAATCGAGACAGACATTCGTGATGTGGAATCCCCGTTATTTTCCCCCCTATCCATTTAATGTTAACAATTACTTTTGTTGTGTTTATGTTGGACTAAGCTATGAGAATGCATGTCAAAACATGGTCCAACATGGCTTCCAGTAACATACTTGGCAAGCTGGAAGGAATTTGAGTGATGGACATAGACCAGGTGAATGCTCACAATCTCAACGATGTTCTTGAGAAACAAAAGATTGACCCAGAAACACTTAATGCTGGAGAGCGCCACTGGACTCCTGCCAAATACTACACCACAAGGATTCTGGGCCAAAGAGAAAAAGAGAAAGGGGCTAAACAACCAATGAGGTGCCTGCCAAAGGACAGGAAAAGCTTCTGGCAATTACTCTGTCAAGAGGAATTGTGTAGTTTATTGTACCCATTGATGTAGACCGCCAAGATGCATGTGTTCTCTTGCGCTATACTGCTTGTTTGTATAGCGTCCAAGATGAACCAACCTGACATGCTTCCACGAGTCTACAAATGGATAGGAGGAGGAGGAGAGGGATAACAGTGGAAAGTTTTTTTTCATTCTGCTCAAAGATGCAGCTCCTGCCTCCTTAACCACGTTGTGTAGCGGATTAGTCTGAACTCACACAGACAGAGCGCTTTGTGCCAAGGCTGTTTTTAACTGCCTCTGTTGTTTGTTGAGCACATTTGTCTATTGTTAGTCTGAATAAATAGTAAAGAGCGACAAAAAACACACAACATTCCTTGGCTATTGAAGTCCTTACAGGAAGGCCTTATCCAGCGAAGAGTCAAGACAACACTTTCACGTGCCACCGTAAAGCCTGAGAAGCGAGATCGATGTTTGCAGTGTCTCACCACCACCTTGAATGATGGCTTTAGAGATTGGTGTTGACATTGGCTTGACTGAGTGCATGTGGGCAGTTTAGGTGACTATATCTACCTCGCTGAGGGATGACAGAGGAAAAGCCTAAGGCTACCGCGGCTAGAGAAACTAACCCGAGTTGTTAAAGTTGTTCGGAGATCTGTTGCCTGTCCCATGGACCACCCCCAGGTGAGTCTGCAGTAATGTATGCTGCTGTCAGTGGATGTTTTAGTATGGATGTTTCTGTACTGTATGGCTGTGTAGTGTGCTCATTTGCTCCCAAGCACACTGTCAATGTCCTATCACACAGAGACCGACAGCCTCCCCGCCCCCATGCCACCAGCTCTGCCCCCCAGCTCATGAACTTTTTATGAGGCGACAGGGACATGTGTTCATTGGAGGTCTGCGGTGATATGGTAACAGCTTCTTGTGTGCCACGTTTTCTTAAACTATTTTAATCCTTACTCTCTCAAAAAACTTGGCCATTGTTCAGCTTTTTTTCCTGCTAGTTCATACCTGCTTTAGCCTTGAATTAGTCTTCATGCCGAGCTTAAATCCTATAATAATTTAAAAAGTTGGTTCTGTTCAAATTCCATTTGAACAGCCCAAATCATCAGTGATGATAAAAAATGGATAAAGAGGAAAACAAACTAAAGCCATCTCCCTCCCTCGGGGAGGTGTTTAACACATTACCCTCAGCATTAGCTAGCATGTCTTATTCAGAAGCTTTGCCTGTGTTACAAGGATGTGAATATTCTAGCACCTCCTGGGTCGGAAGAAGGGGGAAAGAGGAAAAAACATACAACTCTTAAATTTCTGTTCTGTAATCAAACCACGAAGCGGGCGCAGATATCATTGTTTATTTATCTTTGAAGCCAATTTAGAGCAAAAGGTCTTTACACGTGAGATATTGAGTTATGAGGTAGGAAGGTTTGTACTTCTCCAAAATCTACCTTTCGTACTCCTGTCTGACTGGCATTGATAATAGATTTATCTCGAGTCACCGAGGCCTAGAAAAGGCCAAGAGCCTTCACTCACGTCGGTGTGCTGTGAGAGCGAGAAAAGTGCGAGACAGGCGATAACAGAGATAACTTTTGAAAAATTAGCTCTATTGATTCCTGCCACACTTTCGCATCTGGTTAACTGCCTTGTCGGGTGGTAAAGACTTTAATAGGCCAGCAGTCAGTCATGTGGTGACAGATTGTGGGCTCTGGCCCATTGACTAAGCAGAGTTTGGGGAGGGAAGATCTGATGGAGGATCCCCTCTATCCTGCAGGCAAGAGAGCTGGAGGAGGATAAAGATAGGTGATGGATAGCCCAAGGAAGGGATTTATGTCTGGATGGACGCCCCCGCAAACGTCACAGGGTGTTAGCTATGGCACATGCAGCTCCTGTCTCTCCACCCACCCCTAACTCTGAAAAGTCCTGCAAAACTTTCTCCGCTGACAGGCTTTCGTTATGCACAAGACAGGGAGTGAAATCCTTGCTTGTGTCTGGGAGAGAAAGCTCCTCAGAGAATGTCACTGTTGGGGTGTGTGGCAGGGTCTTTATTAATTAACCTTCATGTACCCTTATAACATTTTTCCTAGCCAACATTTTCCCTTGAAATCATGAGCAGTTCTCCTCATGTGCTTGATTAAAATGTGTGCCATAACAACTCTGTTCAGGTTGTACAGTCCAAAATTCTAAAAACTCTGAACTCAAAGATTTGTTTTTTATAATGGACGTGTCGGATTAGTATTCATTAGCATTAGTACTCATTATCAATGAGTATTAGTATCAGCATAGTTTTATTTAAGGCCATGTCATCATCTGTGGCTATCTTCATGGCAAAAACAGAATTTCAAAAAATACACGTTACATACACTCACCTAAAGGACTATAAGGAACACCTGTTCAGTTTCTCATTAATGCAATTATCTAATCAACCAATCACATTGCAGTTGCTTCAATGCATTTAGGGGTGTGGTCCTGGTCAAGACAATCTCCTGAACTCCAAACTGAATGTCAGAATGGGAAAGAAATGTGATTTAAGCAATCTTGAGCGTGGCATGGTTATTGGGTGCCAGTCGGGCACCAATAACCATGCCAATAATCGGGCACCAATAACCACCAATAACCTGAGTATTTCACAATCTGCTCAGTTACTGTGATTTTCACGCACAAAAAATTCTATGGTTTACAAAGAATGGTGTGAAAAGGGTAAAACATCCAGTATGTGGCAGTCCTGTGGTTGAAAATGCCTTGTTGATACTAGAGGTCAGAGGAGAATGGGCCGACTGATTCTGATAGAAGAGCAACTTTGACTGAAATAACAACTCGTTATAACCGAGGTATGCAGCAAAGCATTTGTGAAGCCACAAAATGCACAACACTGAGGCGGATGGGCTACAACAGCAGAAGAACCCACCTGGTACCACTCATCTCCACTAAAAATAGGAAATAGAGGCTACCATTTGCACAAGCTTTGAAGACTAAAAAAATGTTGCCTGGTCTGATGAGTCTCGATTTCTGTTGAGACATTCAGATATCAGGTAGAGTCACAATTTCGCGTTTACAGAATGAGAACATATAAGGCAAAAACAGTACTAAACAGTACAGTACTACAGTAAACATTGTTCACTGTACTAAAATGGCCCCCACAGTCACCAGATCTCAACCCAATAGAGCATCTTTGGGATGTGGTGAAACGGCAGCTTCGTGTCCTGGATGTGCATCCCACAAATCTCCATCAACTGCAAGATGCTATCCTATCAATATGGGCCAACATTTCTAAAGAATGCTTTTTACCTAAACGTACAATCTGGCACCCATAGCTGGCTGCATTTTAGCAATTTCCATTTGAGATGTTCTGCTTAAAGTGTCATTCAGTCGGTCTGTGTTCTGTCAGGACTGTCCGCAAATAAGGCAAAAACAGAACATTACATCCTAGGGACAATATCTAGGGTTGTAAATGGACCTGTAAAACTATATCTGGACAATTTTGCCCTTAAATAAGCCACACACCGTCTATGTAGATATCAGAGAACAATTTAACATTTTGTTTCAACTCATTTTAGGGCAGCTTTAAAGATGTTCAAATAAAGTCCTTAGTGTATATTATAAAGCACTTGCAGAATCTGTGAAAATGTGAATAATTTTAACTAAATGAGAGAGACCATAGAAAATGCATTATTTTTTATTTTGTACTGTCCTGGATAAGATATTTTACATAAAAAATAAATTAAATATAGTCCACAAGACAAAAAATTGCTGAATTTATAAAAAAAAAAATGACCCATTCAAAATGTATACCATTGATTCTCAGTACTGTGTGTCCTTACCTGGATGATTTTTTTGTTTTGTTATGGTTGTTCATGAGTCCCTTGTTTGTCCTGAGCAGTTAAACTGCCCAATGTTCTTCATAATTCTTCAGGTCCAGCAAACTCTTTAGGTTTCCAGCATTTTTTGCATATTTGAACCCTCTCCAGTAGTGACTGTATGAGATCCATCTTTTCACACTGAGGACAACTGAGGGACTCAAATACAACTTTAAAAAAAAAAAAAAAAAAAAAAAAAAACTTCAAACATTCACTGATACATTAAGAGCAGATAAAACCTTTTGAATAAGATGAAGATGTCCAAAAAAATTATTTTGTTTAAATATCTTTTTTTCTCATTCAGTACTGCCCTTCAAAAGCAACAGAAGATAATTACATGTTTCCCGGAAGACTTCAAATGATCTTCAAATTCAATAGGTTTTCACCCCCCCGGGCTTTTAATGCAATGTGTTTCCTTTTGGAGCATCAGTGAATGTTTGAACCTTTTTTAATACTTGTGTTTGAGTCCCTCAATTGTCCTCTAAAGAATGTGCAGGACCTATAGGATTTTTTCTGAAGAACACTGAAGTTGAACTGCTCAGGACAAACAAGGGATTCATGAACAACCATCACAAAACAAAACAAAACAAAACAGCTGGGGCTCATCCAGGGAACGACACACTACTGAGAATCAATGGTACATAAACTTTTGAATGGGGTCATTTTTATAAATTCAGGATTTTTTTTGTATTGTGGACTATATGTAAACATGTTTTATAGAAAATATCTTATTCAGGGCAGCATTTAATAAAAAATACCATGCATTTTTAATGATCCCTCTTATTTAGTTAAAATTATTCCCATTTTCACAGATTCTAAAAGCAATTCACATACTATTTCTTGCAACTGTATTTAAGGAAATCTACAAAATATCTTCATGTAACATTATCTTTACTTAATATCCTAATGATTTTTGGCATAAAAGAAAAATCTATAATTTTGACCCACACAGTGTATTGTTGGCCATTGCCACAAATATACCCATGTGGCTTATGCAACTGGTTTTGTGGTCCAGGGTCATATAAAAATTCTAAAACATTTTCTGGTCCTTAAGTGCTAACTTCATAAAAATACTACTTACATTAAAAAAGGGGAGAAAATAAAATATGTTTATGGAACCTACACATCATCTGATGATGAATACTTCCGCTTTATGAGGTGCATGGTAAACCTTACTTGTAAACATGTGGATGTTTTCGACATAAATTACACCAAAGCCTGAATATTAATTTTGATCATTTAAATCGATAATTTAATAAATGGACATATTAAAATGTTATACCATTGTGCCTAAAATTTACAATTAGTGAATTAAACCATCACCAAAAATACAAATTTTGAGATTAGATTTAAATTGGTACTTCAGCGCTGGGAAGATGAATGTGTATTTAAACTGGGCCATTTATGTTAATGTGAAATTATTTTTGAATTTGGTGCCTTCTAGATTGAGAAAAGACAGAAATTGTATTTTTGGCTCATGTGGATGAAAGATAACAACTCCCAAAATCCACTTGCTTCTTAAAAACTGAATGTGTCTGTTCAATAAAGTGTGAGTCACGGCACAAACGCAGCAGGAGTCAGATTACATTCATTAACGAGAGCGAAGAGCTGACCAGACCTGAGGTAATCGCAGTGGCGGCATAAAATCACGGCGCATTTTCAGTCTGGCGTGTTTTCAGATCATTCCTTTGGAAGCTTAACTTTAATAGGAATTCATTTAAAAAGTTAAAATACTTACTTTGCTCCACACCGATCCGTTTACATGAATGCCCGAGCCGAGCGCTGTGAGAGTTTCAACCCCCATGCGCGGGTTGAAAACGTGGAAATATCTTATTCTACTGGCTGTAGTCTTTAGCCTCTGGCCAAATATTATTTGCGATATTTGCGTCATCGGAGGATTTTTCCCAGAAATAAAAATGCATAATTCTACTGTTACAAAGCCATACGCTAAATTGCTGAAGTAACCCTTTAACAGTATTATCAAGATCAGAAAACACAGCGCATGTCATAAACAAAAATTCCATTACCATATCAGCATTTCAGCTCAGGAGGCTTCCTCAGCACTTGAACAGTGATCATCAACAGTAAAGATGCCATTGGTTTTAATGTATCAATTCGAACGCGAGTCCTCATCCTTTGGAAGTACATGTAAAGTGGACTTGCTTTTGCAGCCCATAAAATTGTATCTTCACGAAAAAAGAAAAGAAAAAGAATTAACCTCTGTAACAAAGTTCTTAGATGGGATGGAAGGAGGTGGGAACCGGCAAACATTCAACAACTTTAATTCAAAATAAACAAACAAAACAAAAGTAATGCGGGCAGCCCCTCACGGACGACTGCCTGCACACACATAATAAAACATAAACAAAACTCAACGTAAGGTCCAGTCTCTCGTCCTTTACTGGTGTGCCGCTCTCCTTATATGCCTCCATCATGAGAGGACTCGAGACCGGTGCTCTTTCGCAATCACGTCCCCGGTCTCGCTCGCTCCTCCCATATCTCTCGCTCGTCCACAACACTACAACCTCTTACAGGCATCAGCTACAACTACAGTGTTTGAGGGCAGGTCAAAGTAGATGTTGTAATTTGTTACAAACCAACATAGGTTCAAGCTGAAAAAAGAGTGGAATTACTGACGACTCGTTTCAGGCAGTTCAGTATCAGTTCTTTCTTTTAGGAAACAACTCTATTTGTCCTGCACTTTGATCACTGAAAGTTTGTAGATCCTTTACATTCCCAGAAAGCTATAAAAAACCCTACATGAAAAGTAATATCCAAAAAAGCATAATAGGGGCACTTTAAGTGAGTGTTAGATAATGGCAAAGTTAATCTATAAGTAAAAGTAGAGGAAATGAGCATGTACAATTAAATATCCAGTATCGACCAATATTAGAGATATTATGTTTCCCTATCTAGTATCTTCAGGTCATTTCTACCACAGGTGTTATTTTATTCATCAACAGAAAAAACGAATTGAAGGAAATTCCAGAAGGAGCCCATGTTGAATTAGTTCTCCAGGTATGTCTACAATTTGACGCCACGACAAAATGGCTCTACATAAAGTATATGCAATACAATTTAGCATGTTAACATAGTCCAAACAGCACAAAGCCAAAGAGTTCCTCAGACAATAATATATGCTAACATGCTAAATTTAGCCCAAACAAGACTTCAAAGAAGCTTAGCATTTGTCTGAATGGAGAAGAATCGCTGTCTTCCTCAGGTGAAATTTAGCATGTTAGCATCTTTTGCCATCCAAGCAAGTCTTCAAAAAGCTTAACATATTTGAAAAGGAGAATGCTAGAGCCACTGTCTTCCTCAGGTTTTTTCAGATGTTTTCTCTCGCTACTCAGTCACTAGGGGTGAAAAAAAATGGACTGAGGGGACAAAATGTAATGAATACAAAGCCAGCAGACACAATCTGAACAGTATGTTCAAACACAGCATGCATCACGACAAATACAATATGTGCAGAACAGGTCAATTGTGGAGCCCTTGGTGACGTACACTGTACACACACATACCCACACCGACCATTTTAAATTATTGAGTATCACTGCGTGCGGCATTGGCAATAATGAAATGTTGGAGAAAGGATACAGCGACGGTGAAGTTCTGACTCTGGCAGTATAGTGAATGACAGCTGATAATGAGATGTTTTGATACTGAAGGTGAGGGAAAGCTGGAGAGAGGCAGCGCCTGTGTGCCTCTATGACTCACACACCCATCTGAGAAACTATAACTCCTCTCTCCTTTCTTTCTCCCTCTCTCTGTTCTTTCTCTCTCCGCAGGAACTAGGAAGCACTACCTGGGTTTCATCAAAATGCTTATTAATAAGCATGGCAGGCCAACTACATCATTCATCATTGTTTTCATCAGAGATGAAAGAGGATGGTGCAGTATCTGTGGTGAGCGATCACTGTTTCCTGCGTCAATGGTGTAACCATAAAAACGTCTAGCAGTTGGACGCGATTGTTAGGGATCTGCATGTGTGAAAAGCTAAGGAAAGTGACATGCAACTTACAAAAAAATCTATGATTTTAAAACGTTTTCTGAATAATGAATCATGGTATTTTTCTTTTTTAAATACGCTGTAAATAACAGTATGGAAACAGGATACACTTACAAAATAATAATGTTGCAGTGCCACGATGCAGTAATAGTATCAGATGGAGATTGCCTGGCTATCACCAGACCAAGCTCAATTTAAAGGTCCCGTTCTTCGCTTGTTTTCGAAGCTTTGATTATGTTCACAGTGTGCAATTCATGTTTCGCGTGTAAAAAAACACAGTATTTTTCACACAATTTACTTATCTGTACAGCGCTGTTTCCTCTGTCCTAAAAACGGTCTGATGATTTCCTTGTTCTATGAAGTCCCTCCTTCAGAAACGTAACAAGTTCTGATTGGGCCAGCGCTTCCCGTGTTGTGATTGTACAGCAGCTTAGCGCACTTTGCCCGGAAAGGTCCCGCCTTTTACCATAACGGGGAGATGCAAGCGCTGAATGCGCGCTCTTCTCCACGTGGGAAAGCAACAAAACCACACCCCCTATTTTGCGTGTTCTTGTGGGCGGAGGGTTAGTCAACAAACGGTTCTAGTGACGTCATTACATCCCTGCACTTCCTGCTGTAGTTTTGAAAGGCTTTGAAAGGGAACTTTTGTTAAATAAAATATCTCACTTGGCATTGAACTTTGAGCTTTATAATTTTACAGGTATTATTTATGCTCTAACAGCAACATTACACACTAACTAAAGTTTGAACGATGGAATCGCGAAGAACGGGACCTTTAAGATTGAACATTGGTCTGGGGAGTCTGCTCTGTATTTTAAACTGCACAAGAGGCGTGAGCAACAAGCATAATTCAAATGACAATTGGATTGTTCAACAAATCAACCAATTAGACCACAAGAGGCATCAACGGGCAACGACCCATCGCTTCTCTATCCGCCATCGTGTTAAACCCACAAATAGCGCCCCAGGTGGATAAGCCAGTCTGTGATTGGTTACCTCAAAAGGGTAACAGAAGCAGTAGAAATTAATGTACAGACATCCAGACTGAGTTGCAGGGCGAACTCAAATCGCCGGCAGATCAGGCTGGGTTTACCAAGTCTAAGATGGAGATACTATGATACTGAAATTCATTTACCATGGTATTTACTGGTAGAACAATTAGTATTTATGTAACACTAATCAATAAGTACCATAGTATATAATATACCATGGTATTATCATTTGATATCAGCACTGTACTAACAGTATCACCACTGCAGAAAGACTGCGTTGCAATGTAACAGAAATAGCAGCAAACCGTTTCTTTTGTATATTTACGTACTTTTGAATAGGATTATAAAAATAAAATGTAGACCGGAGACTTGTAGATCGGTTGTTGATTGGATGGTGGCAGATCTAAAGGCGAGCTTGCAGTCAATTGCAAGAAAGGTGCATGGTTTAAGTGGACTAAATGATTGGAGAAGTTTGACATGCATCACCAGAGAGAATACTTTGGTTTCACTAGAAGCTCAAGATGGCATTTAAGTTGAAATTTACACTCAGGGTAAAAAAAATTTAAAAAATCATGCGCAGATTAATCATTCACAATATAAGATCAATAAAAAATAGGGGTAAATTCCATTTAATGGGGACTTTAACATTGTTTTTATCTTGTTTCTTATCTCTTGTCCTACAAGCAGAGCAAATTGATTGTCCCACATGTTAAACAGGCTTGTTCTCTATTCAGTGGATAAGGTTTAATGTCCAGCCTGCAAAACTGGGGTATGATTGAAAAGATCCGCCGATACCAGAGGGCCTGCTTTAATATGCCTAAATGAGAGCAAAACAAAAAAACAAGGTCATATGTGATCTAGCACCCTCTATTCAACAGCAGTCCTCGATAGAGGCGGGCATGTATTTAAAGAGCACTGCTCGCTTGGATGAAGCAGGGAGTATAACACTATTGTCAGCAAGCAATAGGACAGAAACAATACATGCTATATTTAAACTCTAATGAAACCAAATTCAGAGTAAACGCTCACGGTGGGAGGGGGAAACGGCTGGAAGTAACTCTTAAAAGTAAGAGAGAGAGAGTGAAAGAAAAATAGGGAGAGATGGAATCCATCCTGAAGGTGAATTTCATGCCAGTAGATGTGGACAAAGGAGGCGCTGATCTGTGACTATTAGGACCAGTAAAGAGAGGTCTAGTTAAAATGAAGACAGTCTTGCAAAAGAGTGATTATAGAGTGAGTGAGTGAGAGAAAGAGAGACAGAGAGATGTGAAGGATGGGATGAGGGGTTCAAGTCATTTGAAAGGAAAGAAAGGGTTTAAGGATGGAAGGATGGATGGGTGGATGGGTGGAGAGAGACAGAGGTTGTGAATTGTGCAGTGTATAAGGCCTCTGATAGAGGGAGGCCTGAGGCACAGCGTTTTAAGACAGAGGAATTAGCAGTTCATAGAGGATTTTATACAGCAAAGGCCACTGGATGGGGAAGAGCACAGGAAGAGTGCACAAATGCAACCTACTTACAAAGAACTATAGTAAAAGACATGGGCTTAAATCATGCTGGAACAATCAACTCTCAGTTCGAGCTCTTGTTCACCACTACTGGTTTCCGTATGGAGCAAGTAAAAATCCCATTCTCACTGACTTTTTAATGATAACATATTAATCAGACCTTCCAGGAGCTCTGTGATTGTACAGCACAATGTGCTTCTGTATAAAACGCAAGTCAGCAGCATGTCTTCATAAAAAATATATATATTATTCACAATTTACCCAAGAACTACAATACGCATAATCCCAAGGAGAGATCCACCAATCAAAGAAGTCTGTTACTGTGGAAACAGGAATTGCTGCAAAGGAGCTCAACAGTGACTGCCCACTTCCATAAATCATTGCGAATGACGTAATCGAGTCAGTCTCCCTACATTCTTGAACAGTATGTGTATATGCTTGGATATCTTCCAATAAACCTATATATATATATGGAATATTATACTTAAAGTCAATGACGCTTTTATATTGCAGTCATGTCTGATTTGATTACGTTATTCGTAATGCTTCTTGGGATGAGTATTTCAGTGTCTCATAAAAGGCAGTCTAGTGCTTTTGTCTTTTTTCAGACTTTCAAATATTTTTTGTCTTTGAATGAAAGGTTTTATGTTGTGATTCATCTAAGAGCTGGTTTGGTTCAAGGACTCTTTATTGAAAAACTTTTTGAAATGCCTATGGAGAAAATATTTACAAAACAGACCTCTTAAAAGTCACCATTGAGCAACTTTTAATACAAAGGACCAAAAATCAAGCTTGACTGATAGACGTGGACCAAAAATACAGTAGATGCATTATTATAATTGTTTTCCTTAAAGGTTTTATGAACTGGCTTTTTAATTTTTTTATACTGTTGTCTGAGGTCAACTTATGACGTCCGCATGGTTTTTACATTCTAAAACATCATAACTAATATTTTCTACACTGGTTTTGAGGCTCTCTCCTGAACGCTGGGTTTTGATGGGCGTGCAGCACTGGAGACTTAGAAGTAAACGCCCACGGCTAGGATTGGATAAGATTTGCATATTTAATGAGCTTCTGCTCCCTTCACATGAGGGAGGGATTGTTTTGAAGGCTCCCGGAATAATTCTCTGACGGGTCTCAAAAAGTATTTATCAAACAAACACAATGACTTATCTCTCATCCACCGGTGATTTATTTTTTTTTATTACTTGGCCCGCACGATCGGTGGATATAAGAGTGAACCACACACACACTTCATACACAACGGAGATCAAGAAATGAATGTTTTTTCACTATTTAAGATTCACTGGCCTGCCTACGTGCTTACGTTTTGGTAGCCCGTCTGAAAAACACATAGCTCCAGCCCCGGCACGTTGGGCTTTGCGAGCCCTGGGAGTCTGAAGCCGGATTGCAATGAACCAACAAATTAGTCCAAACCAACAAAGGGATTCTCCATCCTGTGACAGCGTGCTGGTATGCTCTGTTAGACACGTACACATACACATAATCAATACGATCTGTAACAATGCAATACTATTGCATATAAAAACACATTTTGCTCACATAAGTGTACTGCACCATTCATGTTGCATCCAAGAAGGAACAGCATTGTGTTTTAATCTCAATATGTCTGCAAATCCAGTGTCGTCCTTTGTTTTGTTTACAAACGATTATCTTGCTATCTTCTTCTGTGTGATTATTGCTCGGTAACGTGATCAGTTTAGCTCCGCGAGACGATAGATGGGACTACAGAAGCAGCGTACACATAGAGGCAGCGTTTTACCCTTGTAATACGTCATTGATTCGAGAGGCTCATTTTCTGGGCCTGGTGTCTATAAAAGCTTTTATTTGAATAACAAAGTTTTCAGCTCTGAAACTTACAGAAAATTCTTATATTACCATGACCTTTTATATATCAAAGACTAAAGGGAAAGCTGATTTCTCAATTCATCACCCCTTTAATATTCTCTACATTTCAACGCAAAAAAAAAATTACAAAAAGATAAATTATAACAGGATAACAGGATCATTTTAAATTTGATATTCATTGAAAGAATTATAGGCCTACTCTTTTTTTTTTTTTTAAATCAACCTTTTTTAAGCCTGATCTCTTATTCCAAGAACCTTTTAAAGCTCCACAAAGAAAATGATGTATTTTTTTGGTGCTTTCAAGAACACAAAAACAAACTCAAATAAACATGCATCACTAACATCAATAATTTCTAGAGAGGATTATTTGCTAAATCTAAGATTCTAGAATTAACCATAAGAACCCTTTTTTTCAGAGTATTTGTCAATTGACAGGAACTTCAGGATTTTAGAATTGTTGATGGGTGTTTAAATGTTTAAAATTCAATACTAATAAAAATGATAATTTAAGAATTAGAAACACATACTTTTACATTCATTACTTTCCGGGCTCTTTACAATAGCTGAAATATGACTCATCATTCACAGTGGAGAATATCCCCAATGGGCCCCAAGCATGATGTGCTGAGAGACTTCTTCACCCGCTCTAAGCCCTCCCCCCTGAGCTTACCACCTGTGCAGGTAATTCAGAGTAAATTTCCACTGGCTCTACTGTTAAGAATCCATCATCAGAATCACCTGAGGAGTTCCTTTTTCTGACAAAGTGTTTCCTGAGAACAGATAAGCACAGCACCAGCACCTATGACACTGATGTGTGTGGCCTGCGCAAAACTGAAGACTAGACAAACTGCTTCAAAATGGGCAATTTAATGGCAAAATATTCTGGCCAATGTTGCCATGTCATGGCCAATGACAGACAAATGGCCAATATTTCAATGCATTATTATTTTGTATAAATAAAAAAAGTCCTTGTTACATTTCATGTAGTTACTATAGTAATAACTATACTCAATAAAACACTAGTTAGCTGGCTAATATAAAATATGCAATTACATGCAACTAATCCAACAACAAGCCTAATCCTAACCACAACTCTCTAGTACATGTAGTTAAGTAATATTACTCAATACTTAAATGTATAATTGCACTGTTACAAGGACACCTTAAAATAATGTGCAATCAAAATATCATTCAAGATAAAAAAAATGTATCACAACATTATGAACATTATGTACATTATGAAAAAGTATATTTTTTTGATATCTGCTAAAGATGACGTAGCAGTGTTATTAAATTATTTGAGTTTTTAAAAAATTGGCAGAAATTGGTTGAAATATAAAATACCATCTGATTAATTTCTAAAAACCATCTAATAATCGCTATGGAACTTATAAATTGTGTATCCCTCATTTCAAACATTTTAGAAATTGTATTTATTGTTTAGTTCTGTGTGCATTTATAGATGAAAATTCCTGATAGACTGTGCCAAAGTCATTTTCTTTTTTCTTGTCTCTTTTTCCCCAGGTGAGGTCCATCAGGTGAAACCCTGCACTGCACAGGGTAATGCATACAGCCCACCTGACCCTTGAGCTTCTATCGGTGTCTCTCAACTGCTTCCATTTCAGCCAAAGCAGATGAGAGCCCATGCTCTGCTGTAACCCAAACACCCCTCACTTATAATACATAACTTGAGTCTTTTCACTGAAAAATGCATATAGATGCCTGGTTTGGGTGTGTACATGCTTGTCAGACTGTGTAACAGATATGTATCTACATGTAGTTAGTGGCTATCCAAACAGCAGGGTATGTCAGAGTTTCCAGGGTTTGCACATTTCACACTACGCTAGAGCCTTTTTTTTAGTAATCTTTGAAAGAAGATCTGATAACCTAAAAGAAGAGATAAATCAACAGCTTGTGCGGAAAAATTTTTTAAGACGAATGTTTTTGACACGCAAGAGAGGAACAATAAAATGAAAGTAAATCAATTAAATGAAAAGAAAATTATATTTTAAGAAACAGTTCACCCAAAAATTTAAATTTGATGTTTATCTGCTTACCCCCAGGGCATCCAAGATATAGGTGACTTTGTTTTTCAGTAGAACACAAATAAAGATTTTTAACTTCAACCGTTGCAGTCTGTCAGTCGATTAATCCATGTGAATGGTAAAACATGAGAGTATGAGAACTATGAGAGTATAAAAAACATGCACATAGGTACAAATCCATATTAAATCCTACAGCTGGTGACGACATATTGATGTCTTAAAGGTGCACTATGCAACTTTCCATCCACTAGAGGTCGCCTATCCAAAACAAAGGCGTAGTGGAAAAGAGGACTCGGGCAGAAATCTTTTTGATGGATGTGGTTATTAACGCTACTGTAGTATGAAGCAGAGCAGGACCGAGTGTTGTGGAGCTGAGCACAACTGCTGGAGCAATTGTTACACAAACACCTGTCTCGCGAACACTGGGACTTTTATTATGACGGGACACAGTCGCTGTGCGTGCGTACTATTTACGCTTTTCCGGTCATGATTATGAGGTAATGAAGCTCTGTTTATCATATTAGATAAATTTAAAGGTGGGGTAAGTGCTATCTGGTAACCGTTGTTGATATTTCAAATCACTAAAACAAACACGCCCCTACACGGGTCTTTATCATCACTGAAGTGAGCCACAATACGATCGCAAATGGACTAACAAGCGAACATTACACACGAGCATAGTCAAGCAGCATATATTAGGCTAGTTGTCGGTTAATGTCCGTCATGTGTGACTCGTGTGTTTTGAATAATGACGTGCACACTCACAGAGCGAGAGCGTGCGCTCTTCTCACCATCAATAGTAGACACGCCCCTTACCTGCTGATTGGCTACAAGTTTGTTATTCCACTCGGCCCGTGTCCTTTTTCTAAAACGTTTTTTAAATAAGACTTACCCCACCTTTAAGTGTGTTTAAAATGATGTTATGACGTTACTCTGTGTGTTCGCTCGGCGCTGTTCACACTCCTAAGAGAAAAGCGCTTCTGCAGAATAAAACCGAGGGTAGCGCAGATATGACGCAATGACAGGCGACTCCCTCAAATGCTATGCTGACACGTCCCGGGTTCTTGGTTAAAATAGCATTTTTCTCACAATTTACAAATAGTTGGAAACATTTGGGATATTGTAAGTACTCAACTGAACAAAATATATAACACTGGCCTAATGGTTTTTGGATATTTTACTGCAAAAATACTACATAGTGCACCTTTAATGGGGTGATGAATTGAAAAATCAACATTCCCTTGAGCTATTGATATATAGGGTCATGGTAATAAAAGAATAGACTGTAAGTTTCAGAGCTGAAAAACTTCCATGTTAGTCAAAGAAAAGCTTTATAGACACCACGCCCGGCAAATGATCAATTTCAGAACGTGCTTCATCCTGACATCATTGTGTGGCAAAAACACAGCCTTTACAGAATAATAAGCATGCCAAATTCAGTAGCCCAAATCCAGTGCTAGCCAGCAGCAATAAAAATGCAGAAGATAGCAAGATACTGCACTATTCTTGGTTGTGGAAGAACACAGACGCTGCATATTAGCTTTCTTTGGATCGTAATATTAGGAATCTGTGGTTGAATTTTATTTTTAATGAAGTTCCAGCTAACGTGGGGAAGACATTGGATGTGTGTTCGCTTCATTTCACTGTGGAATCGTTTGTAAACAAGTCTCAATACTGTCGATACTGGATTTGCAGACAAATTTAGATTAGAACACAATGCTGTTTCTTCTATATTGGATCCGACAGGAATGATGCAACACACTTATGTGAGTAAAACATGTTTCCTTATATGAGATAGTATTGCATTTGGTACAGATTGTTTTGATTATGTGTACGTGTCTAACAGAACATACCTTAGCGCACACTCACAGGATAGAGAATACTTTATTTGTTGGTTCATTGCGATTCGGGATCCGACTCGGACATGTACGAGCCAGGACTCGCAAAGCCTGTCCAACGTCCCGGGGCTATGTGTTTTCCAGGCGGGCTCCCTAACCCTAACATTCCTTTCTTGATCTGCGTTGTTCACTCTCTTGACTTGATATTTGAAGGGCGCACGTGCGCGTGCGCGTGCAGTTCGCGCTTATATCCACCAATCAGGCGGGCCAAGTAATACAAAAATAATATTCCAAACAATCATGGGTGGACGTTTATGTGATCAAGCCATAGCAATATAGGGGGACTATATTGACGAACAATTTGTTGTTTATGTGGATATTTAAAAAAATAAAATAAAACATTTTATATATTCAGTTTAAAAGTATATGGGTTCAAGAAGTTAAACTGTAGGCTAACTGTACTGAGCAGTGTGCACATTTTGACGCTTAAATATTATACTATTTATGTAAAAAAAGAAAAGAAATCCACATAAACAAATTGTTCGTCAATACAGACCCCCTATAATGCTATAGCGTATCCTACTGTATTTTCCATACTGTAGACCTATGTCGTTCATGCATCTTTCATTCGGTCCAAAGTTTCCATATTTGCAATGTAACATTTGGATGCTATAAATTATGTTCTATAAATGGGTCAAATGAGTTTGCAAATCAGCCTGAATCCACTTGAATTAGTTTGGACTGCTCTCTCAGATTTGCACAAAAATGTTGCGATATTAAGGCTAATTTAATGTCGATAAAAAAACGATTGCGAATTGACAGCGTTTCCTTTAACTGCTGTTATGCATGATGTGCGGAACTGAGGAAGAACTGATGACGAAATAGTTTGATCTTCGCCTGACCAATCAGCAGAAAGGGGCATATAATTCCAGCCCACGTGCAGAAATCGAACATTCAAACTGTTTATTCTATCCATTTTTCTACCTCTGAATAAAAAATAAAAAATCAAGCCGAAATATTATTTATATAATATTTCCGCTTTTTTCATATTAAACTATATTATTCCCTTAAAGGACAAGTCATGTGTGTGTAAAGCAAGATTTTAAATTACTGCACATCTTTCCTCAAGCCGGGTGAGCCCAAATGGAAGGATAAATAAAGTTAACTAAAACGAGTTGATACATACCTCTCTCGTCTCATTGCGTGCACTTAATAGCTATAACCTCCCCCCTATTGACAGAAATGAGAGAGTGAGGGGGAGATGTGTGGGAGGATTTTTCAGGCGTGACTTTTTTACTACGCCGAGTCAAAGTACTCTCAAAGGTGCTATTCTGACATACATTATATTTCAATTTTAACCCGCTTAGAAAAGCGCCATGTTTTATTTTGTGTCACCATACTAGGTCGTTCAACTATTCATGTAACTGTATTTAAATAGGGAAACCGTGGAGGTGTTTGGTCGCTTCTAACTTAATCTCTGTTTGGTACCATAGTGAATGAACTGGGCTTAGTGGGCTAAGCTAAATGCTATCAGAATGTCATCGCACATCAGAACGATTAAGTGCACACACTGAGAAGAGATAGGTATGTATCAACTCATTTTAGTTAAGGGAATAACATAGTTTAATATGAAGACGCGATGGAGTATCCCTTTAAGACATCAGTGTGTCCTCACAAGCCGCATGATTTAATATTTTTTTGTTTGTGCATGTTTTTTATACTCTCATAGTTCTCATACTGTCATGTGTTACCATTTAAACGCATTATACGACTGACAGACTGCAACAGTTGGAGTTAAAAATCTTCATTTGTGTTCTACTGAAGAAATAAAGTCACCTACATATTGGATGCCATGGAGGTAAGCAGGTAAACATCAAATTTTCATTTTTGGGTGAACTATTCCTTAAAATGAATTTGAACCCCAACCAGAAAAGTAATAAATCAACATTTTGTGAGAGAAATGATTTAAACTGGATGTTGTAACAAAATAAAATAAAATAATCTTTTTTAAATCTTTCTAAAATCTTTTTTATCGAAAAAATAAATAAAAACTTATTGCAAAAATCCACATGCAATGATTCAAAAAACATAACATTTTAGTTAGAAAGGGATAAAAAGGCTTTGCTTACGGCCCTGGCTCATCATTCTCCCCTCAAGGCATACATACATCTCATAGGCAACTATAACCAACCAAGACACCTGCTTCACAACAGCAAAATGAAACGCCATACATTACAATTCCTGTCACTCATAAAACCAGAATGGGCCCTCATCACTATTACATCCATCCATTCAGGAATCAGCAGGAGCTGGTCACAAGCTACCTCAAAGCATGAGTCTGTGACTCACAAGGACATCAACACATATAGACCTACACATTTAGCTTTACATATACTAAGTACCGCACTACATTCATCAGTCAGATACATAAGGCCAAAGACAGCACTTTAATTAAATCAGAAACAGCTTTCAATTAGTTAGTCTAGGCCACGGCTGGGCAGGAAGGCTCTGTGTCAGGAAGCTGACTCATAAAGCACAAAAACTTTTTATTTTTTTCCCTTTCTCCTTGCCTCCCCTCCCTCCAGGGGAAGAAGCGGCTGCTGAATGAGATCTACTAGTGATTAAAAATGAAGAGAGGGAGAGGACAACTAAACAAAAAAAGTACAGGCCATATGACCTTCTGTGAAGCGATTGCACTTCCGGCCCTGGACACAACCCGTGGTGCCTATTGACACCTGGCTCCCCAGCGTGGGATCAATGGTGCTAAAAGACACCCGAGGATCAGTAAAAGACTCTGCAAGCATCCTACTCTGAAAGCTTTGCTGTCATATTTTGCATAGAGTTTTAGTCAGTTTAAGCACTTCATTTGGGTGTAAAATATTCAGATTCCCATCCCAAAATTAGCATTTGTTCAAAGTTTAACATGAGCTCACCAGCAGAAAACAGCAGCAGCTGTTGCTGAAGCCTCACCTCCAAATCTGCACTTACGGTAAAGTTTGACATCAAAACCGCAAGCCGGTGGGAGGATAACAATCATCAAATCATTCTCAGAGCCTCGTTTTCACAAGCGAGAAAGCATCTGTCAAAGAGTTTACAAAGAGTTAGAACAAGGATAACTCCATTGTATTTAGTGTTGTCCTTAACCCCAGTGCCCCTACCAGTGCACCTGCATTAAATGCGATCATGACGCTCGACATCCTGACATGTCAGGGGCCAGGCTTCTGTATGAAAATCTGGTGCAATAAATTATAGAGAATCATAATTCAAATAATAGCATGCCTGCGGTTTCTGAGCTTTCATGCAAACCCCAATCAAGGCCATGTTGCTGTGATGAGTCATCGCTCTATCCAGCTGTCCACGGGGCATACATCTGATTAGCAAGCCCACGCTCACCCGGTAGGCGCAAATGTAAATATTGTAATAAAACCCTTAGTAATAACTCCTGTGTCTTGGAGAGGCTTCACTTTATTTATTTTTCCCCACATTTTAGCAATATTGTTTGATGGAAACCGCATACTTAAATATCAGTTATTAAAGCGAATGTTCAGGTGTGGGTTTCCAGAAACCATTCTTCAACTTCACGCTTTTTTTAAATCTCCCAAGAGAAGCTACTTGCATCATTAGTGTAATTATCCTTCACATCATTGTTGGAGTTATTTACCATCAAAGAAGTGGGTGTTTCGTTTCACCTACAGAGCTGCAGAGTGGCACGCTGCACGGTGACTAATACACCGCAATATTTACAGTTTTTTTCCCCGTGTCCCTGAAGCGAGAATAGAGTTTTCAAAAAAGAAAGAAAAAAAATAGCAAATGACATGCAAATCAAAGTTCAAGGGCTGCTGTAGAGGTTGCGTTTCCTGCAGTGGATCAGGACAACACATTTCTTAATAGATATCCAAACAGGAAGCGCAAAAGTGACCAGCAATGCCACAGGGGGGTTCAACGGGTGTGTTGCCATGGCGACGCAAAATGCTTGAGGGCCTCAGCTGAGCTCCCACTAAGAGGCTGTCCCCTCTGTGCCAGCTTAGCCACCTGGTACAGCCATGATACATTTGGCTAATGATGTCACGGACTCCCTTTCACGCCGCGCCCCCACCACCATGGCCCAATTGTCTATTCATGAGAGTAATGAGAAGTCAGGGAGAGAGAGAGAGAGTGAGAGACAGACAGAGAGAGACTTTGCTCATGGCCACTGATAACCCCAGACTAAACTTGCAACCTTACGAGGCTCGGGCTTAATATCTGGCCGTCAATCAGCTCTGCCATCCCTTGCCGGAGTGTTTAATTACAGAGATCAATTATTCACCAGCCTCGTCTTTCAGTGGGCCACACTCCTCGAAAAAATACTGCCACAGGCTGAGGGAGGAGACAGCGGCTTGCCAGAACAGACCAGAAATATCCCTAGTACAACATGTCCACCAGGAGAATGCCGTCTGCACCTTACCTAAGAGCACGGACCTATTTGCCATGCATGACCGGTGTGAGTGTAACATTACATGAAAATTTATTGAGGTCGGCCGGCTGTCCTACTGGCCCTGTCAATGCACTGACGTCATGGCTTGTTGATAAATACCACAGCGTCACCATTGCCGATTGTCGTCATCGGGTCTTTCATGGCCGGCCACGGCCATGGCATTCATTATTATTTTACACAAAGTATTTTTAAAGAAGTACTTCACTCATTCATTAAAATTCTGTCACCATTTACTCACCCTCATGTCCTTCCAAACCTGTGTGGAACACAGAAGAAGTCCATACAATTCAAGTCAGTGCGGTTCAATGTTGTTTCGGACACCATTGACATTCACACTATGAACAAAAACAGTTTTAACATTCTTTGAAATATCTTCTTTTGCGTTCTGCAGAATAAAAAAAATCCATGCAGGTTTGGAACGACATGAGGGTGAGTAACTGTTCAAGAGTTTCCGTTTCTGCATGATCTATGCCTTTAATTTTTGGTGCCACCTGTTGCATTGGCCCCCCCAAAAAAGGCAAATTCATGTTGTCGGGGGAACAAAAGAGACAGCAGGTGATATTCCGCAGTGAAAGAGGAGAAAAGAAGGTGTGGTCATGATGTTCACCTTGTCAGAGCGTCACTTATCGCAGGGCCCCCTGCTTCATGCAACACTAAGAGCTTACCCCATTACTGCCATCCAATTCTCAATCACTGAAAGACAAACTGTTCAACTGACCCCAGATCAGCCCGAAAGGTAACTTCAGCCAATTCCCGAATCCTCCCCCATTCTCCAGACTGACAGCTCATTAATCTCCCTTGGCTGCAATCCCTCCTCCCCGGTGACAGAGCCTGAGCCAGAGCAGAGGATTCCCCTATGCCTGGCTGTGTCCATCCCTGCTGGTCCACCTGCCTGGATCAAACAGTCACCACAGGGAGGGGACAAGATGGTAAAGACTAGAAAGGGGGGCGTTGGGGATTTCGACGGGCAATAAAACAAAACAAATCACTTCCTGTCAGGGTGTGTCTTTACTGAGTGGGCGTGCAAATGTGTGTAACCAGGCGCTAAGAGCAGGGCCACTAAATGAGACAGGACATGAATAAAGCAGCGGCTGGCTTCGATTGTTCGTGGGCAGGCTCCAGGGGAAAGCCAGTACAGAGGAATCTATCACAGGAGATTGGCTAGGTCGTGGGTGGACGTCACCGAGAAAAAAGGCCCTTTGGTGAGATCTGAGAATGGGCCCACCAGATCGCAGTGTATAAATCTAATAGACAATAACGTATGCCCCTTCACCAAGGAAACTGGAGGGAAATACACATTGCAAACTGTCAATAAGAATGAGTCTTTTGTTTATAAGATCACCTCAGGACATTCTAACACCATTATGTTCCTCGGCTTGAGTTGAGGGGGGCGAGGTAGAGTTTAAAGTTGAAATACTTCCTCAGTCAGTTTACTGTGCAGGAACAACTTTAGAGACGACATTGCTCTGTTTGTTTAAGCGGCCTGACATAGCAACACTGACTCAACCAATGGTGTGATTTGGGAGGCGGGGCAGACTGTTTGTCTGACCAGTGACAGATAAGAAGAGTGTTCAGTAAAAAAACAAAACAATTATACAGGCATTTTAAAAGCTAAACGTGAATTTTGGCATCACAACATTATAATGTAGACTAAAGTATAATTTTTTTGAGATTTAGTACATATTTAACAGTTTTATTAAATTTGTAGTTTCATAATATTTAAGTAAATGTTAAACAATGGCAAAGGTAATGTAAATGAATGTGAATGAAATAAATTATCATACACAATTAAATTACATATTAAAATTATTATTAATATTGGATAACTATTATGATACAGATATGCATTGTTACATGTATGCATGTCTTGTGTCTGTTAGTTTAGCCTGTGTTTCTCCCCTGTTTATTTAATTAGTCATGTCTATCACCTGTGCCTTGTCTTTCACCTGCCCCTCGTTATCCTGTGTATTTATTCCCACAGTTTGCCCTCAGTGTTTGTCGGTACTCGTTGATGTCTAGCTGTGTTGCATGTTTCCTTGAGTGTGTTAATAAATCCATGTTTATCGTTCTGCTTCGTCTCCGTGAGCTTATCTACGAGCACAGCCCGTAACATGCATGTTTTGCATCCCTAATATAAGTACATTAAAGTCCAAAAATGTCCATTTGCCATGAAAGGCCAAGCATCTGTCCTGTCCTGACTATTATCCTTAAACGCTTTTGAAAAAAAGGCTAAATCCTGCAAATGAAATTCATAATGGGTGATTGAGAAGCAAGAGGACAAAACATAAACGTACACCTGTACAATGAATAGCCGGTGAGAAATGCATGGCAATGCATGTATACAGGCCTCTTGGCCTTTCCAATTGGCTCTAACACTATGAGACAGCAAGTGAATCATTACTAAAGGGTCACATCTGGTTTGGAGATTGGTCTGAAATGGCAAGGAATGAAAATGCTGAACCTGTCAACCTCCTCATATCAATCTGTTACACTCAGTTAAGCTCTATGTGCAATTGAAGACTGACAGAGAAGAAAAGGCAGAAAATGAAATGAAGTAAAAATGAAATCAGTCTCGCTTCATTTTTCGTTTAACACATAGGATACACACACGGACAGAAAAATGAATCCAATTGAGCGGAACGTTTAAACCAATTTTCAACTAATTCCCAAACAGAAGGGAGCAAGGCATGCATCGCTACATGTTTAGGTCATGTACAGTGCAGTATTACACACGGCTGTAGGTCTGATGTGGACAAATATGTCTATTCCCCTTAGAGCGATGGAAATTCCCACTCCCCCATCTCCTGCTCCACTGCTATTGTCATTCTCAAATGGCTTCCACATTACACCCCTGTAATCAAACTGTAGGATTCACACTGCTCATTACTCAATTAGCCAAATGCTACAGTCGCATTCTGATGGCTAAGACAATTAGTGTAAAATGGTTACTCGGCTGGCAAAGTGGATCTGCAATTCAAGGTGAATAGAATATCCAGTTGTACCAAATGTAATTTTTTCAAGGCTAATTTGGTGGCTAATGAGGCTGCTCTAGTTTGGGTAATTTATGGGCGAGCGGAAGGTGAAAAGGGCCAGAATGAGAGAGAAGAGAGAGAATTAACAAAGGATTCCATCTCTTTATTTCTCTCTCTGTCAATGGAAGCTTCTATTAGAAACAAAACACTTTAAGGTTAATAAAACACTAAAAGATTGAGAATGTAAAATCACTGTACTTTTACGCACTTCGATATCTACAGGTCCTTCTAAAAAAATTAGCATATCATGAAAAGGTTCTCTAAACGAGCTATTAACCTAATCATCTGAATCAACTAATTAACTCTAAATACCTGCAAAAGATTCTTGAGGCTTTTAAAAACTCCCAGCCTGGTTCATTACTCAAAACCGCAACCATGGGTAAGACTGCCAACCTGACTGCTGTCCAGAAGGCCATCATTGACACCCTCAAGCGAGAGGGTAAGACACAGAAAGACATTGTTGAACGAATAGGATGTTCACAGAATGCTGTATCAAGGCACCTCAGTGGGTAGTCTGTGGGAAGGAAAAAGTGTGGCAAAAAACGCTGCACAACGAGAAGAGGTGACCGGACCCTGAGGAAGATTGTGGAGAAGGACCGATTCCAGACCTTGGGGGACCTGCGGAAGCAATGGACTGAGTCTGGAGTAGAAACACCCAGAGCCACCGTGCACAGGCGTGTCCAGGAAATGGGCTACAGGTGCCGCATTCCCCAGGTCAAGCCACTTTTGGGCTACAGAGAAGCAGCACTGGACTGTTGCTCAGTGGTCCAAAGTACTTTTTTCAGATGAAAGTAAATTTTGCATGTCATTCGGAAATCAAGGTGCCAGAGTCTGGAGGAAGACTGGGGAGAAGGAAATGCCAAAATGCCTGAAGTCCAGTGTCAAGTACCCACAGTCAGTGATGGTCTGGGGTGCCATGTCAGCTGCTGGTGTTGGTCCACTATGTTTTATCAAGGGCAGGGTCAATGCAGCTAGCTATCAGGAGATTTTGGAGCACTTCATGCTTCCATCTGCTGAAAAGCTTTATAGAGATGAAGATTTTGTTTTTCAGCATGACCTGGCACCTGCTCACAGTGCCAAAACCACTGGTAAATGGTTTAGTGACCATGGTATTACTGTGCTCAATTGCCCTGCCAACTCTCCTGACCTGAACCCTATAGAGAATCTGTGGGATATTGGGAAGAGAAAGTTGAGAGACGCAAGACCCAACACTCTGGATGAGCTTAAGGCCGCTATCGAAGCATCCTGGGCCTCCATAACACCTCAGCAGTGCCACAGGCTGATCGCCTCCATGCCACGCCACATTGAAGCAGTCATTGCAAAAGGATTCCCCACCAAGTATTGAGTGCATAACTGAACATCATTATTTGAAGGTTGACTTTTTTTGTATTAAAAACACTTTTCTTTTATTGGTCGGATGAAATATGTTAATTTTTTGAGATAGGAATTTTGGGTTTTCATGAGCTGTATGCCAAAATCATCAGTATTAAAACAATAAAAGACCTGAAATATTTCAGTTGGTGTGCAATGAATCTAAAATATATGAAAGTTTAATTTTTATCATTACATTATGGAAAATAATGAACTTGTATCACATATGCTAATTTTTTAGGACCCGTATGCTGTAACATCTGTTTTCACGATCACTTCCTTTTCTCCATACAAAAAGACTTGCTTTTTAACTTACTTTGTAAAGATTTAAATTGTAACATTTTATTTAATTATGTAATCTGTCATTAAATGACAGCCCACAGTACCTTTGTTTTTCATATTTTCAAGTGGTTTTTTGCTTTGAATCAAATGTCGTCATGTAATGATTAATCTCGGAGCTGGATGTTTTGGTTCAAGGACTCTTCTTTATTAAATGTTTAAAAGTGTCTCATGGCAAAATGAATGGGGGGAAAAAAACTTTGAAAGAAATGGAAATAAAATCATTCTGGAAATGTGACTGCAGGAAACAAAACAAAAAAATCAATGGTCACTTTCTATAGGTATTGAAGCAGTACATTTTCATGCTTGAAATTCCCAAAATAGGCCTGGGAATTACAAAAATCAGTTTTGCAATGGCTCTAGGTGGTAAGCTAAATATGGGTAACCCTCATCTGTTTCAGCAGTTCCCATGGCAATAGGAAAGTTGGCGAGGGCCACCACACATGTTGATGACACCTGTAAGCAGAACGAGAAATGAAGTGTGCAGCCGACGAACTGTTCATTCTGGAATTTTTGTGGTAATTATGCCGTGGCAGGTACAGTGTGGCTGAGAAACAGTAACAGTAAAAATGACGGGGAAACCATGATTGTTGTCTTAATCGGATGTATATACCACCAAAATGTTGTCAAGTAAATAACCATATGTCGTCATGGAGCATTTAAGGGCAATCCCGCTTACAGAAGCAATTTTGATGGATTGTCAGTGAAATCTCTACTCTGCAGCTGCCGTGCCAGGGGGTGACGCGTGAAAGCCCTTCACCTGTGCTGCTATCCATTCCTGGATAACTGCGTGGGAGGTGGCGCCCGGCTGAAAGCCTACATTTACCCACTTTGGTGTAATTGCTGCGTTTACTCTTTGATTGCCTAAGAGCTCCATTCATACTCACTCCTGCTTCGTTGGATGAGAGCTTCTGCAGTGGGGTTGATTGCTTTACAATGGCAGATCAAAATATTAGAGTGATCCCTCTGAGCAGTCACAGTAAGCGTTTGACTAACAGTTATTATTACGCTGTCTGTCAGCGTAATAATAAAGGAGGCTAAATTGGTAATTATTAGAAGAGCATGCCATGAACCGGATCTTTTTATCGCATTGAACAATTTGCTGCTTGCTTTCTAGATTTTGATACTAAACGCCTTAAGCGATAAAAGAGATCTCTTCTGATTAGAAGACCAAAGTCATGGCACTAAAGGCGGATCTTGAAATTCTGCTGTAACTCCCACTTAGCATTAAAATCAGCACAGTACAGTATGTAAAATACAGTATAAATTACCTGAATCATTTTCCACATATCAGTTTACCAAATTTATTAGAAAAAGTAATAATATACATACATGCATAATTACATTTTAAAACATAAAGGAATTTAAAAGACACCTTTCACCATGTTCTCTGGAAGGAGCAATTAAAGAGCCCTTCTGCCAACAAACCAAGCGCAAATTCAAAGTTGAAGAATTGGCTCTGTGTGTGACTTTTTTAATTGGCCACATTGGAGTTGAAATGGATTTTGAATGGGAATGGCAGGAAGATGAATTAACTGAATTTCAATTCAACAAAATTCAACAAGTAATTCTGGGAAATTAGGTTTAAAGGACGTTTTGTTTTTGAAAACACTTTAGAATAAGGTTAAATTTGTTGATATTTGTTAACATGCATCATGAAATAACAACGCTCAATACTTATGCTCAAGGTTAATGGTCATTTCTACACATATCAATACATTTTTATCACATCAAGTGGAAATGTATTAAATTAATGTATAAACAAACATTAATTAACAATGAACAATAAAATATTTATAAACTAACATTAGGCTAAATAATGTAGAAAAAGTTGTTCATTGTTATCTAATGCAATAAGTAATGTTAACAAGGTGACTTTATTGTAAAGAAAACCTTTAGACACGACTGCACATGCCAACATTCAAAGTTTATCTTGTAAGGCTGGAAAAACCTAGTAGATGATGCTGAAATGTCTAATCGCTCTGAGAAAACAAAGGAAATTAGCACCTGAACTCATTCATACAGTTAGAGTCTCTGTCCGAGACGACATCACACAGTAGCCCCTTTCACACTGCGATTCCGGCAAATACACGGATAATGCGACCCGGCATTTGTTCCCGGTCCGCTAGATTTGGTCCATTCACACTGCCAGCGAAATACCGTATGTGCGCTTTCACACAAAACCCGTAACGGTCCCGGATCGAGTTGACACGTGACATCCGGATGTGACGTATAATGGCGAGCGATCTCAGCTTCAGTGCGGATAGTAAGGAGCTCCGTGGTCTCGACTTGTGTCCAGTTTGAGCACATTTCTGCTTGTTTAATTTTAGTTTCTTTTGTATACGAATACTCTCTGCGTTTAAAACACCGACTAGCTCTTCTGGCACTGCAGGGTTGTATTATTGAAAAAACAAGCTCTAGGAGTCGCACGATAACTACGTACACGTTGGGGCATTAGTTTTGGCTTTTGTTCACACAGCGCTCGTCCCGGGTCGAAAACCGCAATGTTACTAGGTCCCCGACCCGGGTTCAATTCGGTAATCAATTCCGGGACGTGGCTGTTTTCACACAAAAGGCGACCCGGCAATGTTCCGGGCAAAAAATATTGCGGGTCCCCCGTGCAGTGTGAAAGGGGCTTGAGTGAACCATCTATGAATGACTCTAATTTACATGCCTTTCCTTTCACGTGAAACATTCCCCAAACTCCTGCTCCCCCTCATATTGAGATCACCTGAAATGCACCAGAAATCTCTTTGTTACAATGTCAATCCTCATGATACAGTATTATATGTGTTTGATATCATTTGAAATGTCTCAGTGCGACTGGTACAAATATCTCAACTCCACAGAAGTAAACTAAAACATCATAAATGTTTTAAGAATTTAAAAATATCTTTCCTTGGTGTATGGTGGGTGTGGCTTTTAGCCATTTGGCCTCTCTTCTTCTCAAGTCTATAGGACTTGATCAATGCAAATTCCTACTGTGAACTCGTGTTTACATTTGAAAGAGTTTCAAATGGTTCTGGGTATGTATCTGGTTCTGGGTATTTAAGGAAATGGTGCAAAGAGCTCAGGGCTCGATTCTGTAGTCAGGTCAGCCCGTAATGCTGGACGTTTCAAGATAGCCAGCATTATGTAATTTTCAGAAGTCAGGTATACATTTCATTCTTTACTTCAGAGTATTTGATGTTATATGGATTAGGCTATCTTTGAATTGATTATGTAATTGGCATTATACATTTACCTAACTGTTAATAAATTGTTACACTTTGATTGATTCTCTCTTGCTCTGGAATTATTCAGGTTACGAACGGGCAAAATTTCAACAAAGGGTTAAACGGAATAATTAAATGTGAACTTAAACTATTAAATATAAATGACCAAATAAACAAATGGCATTCTAACCTAAATTCTAAATTATGATTAAATGGAGTCAGATAACGAGGAATTGGAATAAAATCCCTTTTCCCCGCTGAAAAGACGAACGCGCAGCGACCTTCACCCGCCGATCGTTAGCCTCCATTGGGACGATTTGGACGGCCTTACAATCTTAACAAACTTTCTTAATTGACAATTCATTTAAATTCTGCTTCAATTCTGATTTCTGTTTGCTACTTCAATTCATCTTCAAATTCACTAGCTGAACTTAAATTTAAAAAGCATTCTCGATTCAATTTTAAATGGCACAAGCCCGTTGCATACACAAACACATCTGTGAGATGCACTCCTTATTGAAGTGCAGACGGTCTCATTATTTTTTGTTTGATTATTTAGTTAAACGCAAGCCTTTGGCAGGCTGTCTCTGCACCAGTTGGCCCATGGGCGGATAGTGAAGTTAAGAGGTGCAAACCTTAGTCAGGAGTGGTGCGGTACTGTGGCGCCCCACAATCTGCCAACAACCCAACAGTAGTGCCATCACTGACTCAGTCACTGACCCGGAGCCCCCACCTGCACGAGCAACGGTTTGAGCTGTAGGACCCAGCGATGCCCATCTCAAGCGGCCCACTAGAGCAGAAGGCCCTTTGACTCACGCCCATCTGGCCTTCTAGCACGTTAGAGTACGCCAAGGTCTGTGAGCACACTGCTAACTTCCCTAATCTTCCCAAGAGGGGACAGTTAACAAATCGGGAGTCCTAAAAGTTTTGGTGACGAACAACTTTTTTTTTTTTTTCTTGTCAAGACGGCATGTGGTCAACACAGCGATGACAAGTCAACATTCCGCCTCCAGGTTTTCCCACATACATACACAAATACACAAACACAAAAGTTCAATGTTGCACCCTGTGTAGGAGTTAAAAAGGATGCACGTTGTGGTCTTCTTTATTAATTATTTCCATCTAAACATGTCACGAATCATATGATTTCTGATGATACTGCTTTTCAAAATAATTTTGGTAGAGGGTAAATGTGCCAGTATTTTGAATTAGATAAAATGTTAATTCATGCATTTGGCATGAAATCACACACAAAATGTAATTTAACACACAAAAATGTGCAAATATTGTACCTTTAGGGGTACATCAGATTGTCACTGGGGCAGTACCAGTATAGGAACAATAATCTACCTTATTTACTCTTAAAAGGTTCACATCATTACTACGCTAATGTACTAATATGCACCATTTAGTGCTAGATAAAAAGTACGCTGTTGTACCACTAAATGTACAATTTCACATTATTTTTCCGACAGTGTAGGTCTTTATGCACAGAATAATTACAGATTTAACACCACAAAAAAAGACTAGTGTCTGCAAAAGGCCACATAGTGACGTAGATCAACCATGTAACATCTCCACGTCTGTGTTTAAAAACAAAGGTTAAATAGTGAACAGATTAAACTCGGGTTTTTACAATCACAGACTGTGCATTTAAGTCCAAGATGCAAATGACACAAATGTGACCTCAAAAACTGCAAAATATACATGTATAGTCAGAGTAAACACTTAATTTCAACGAAAGCTGGTTTCAAAATAAGTACTGACTGACCTGCCCGGGTTTGATGTCCAGAAACTGCAACACTTCCTTCACCATTACCGGTGTGTGCAAGGGTCTCTCGGTTTGGGTTGACATCTTTGGATTTTTTAGCTCAGGGCTTGAAGGCACTGAGCCAGTATACGGCCTCCCTGGATGCCACAACTTTCTCCAACACCGTCTGATCATTCTCGAGCTGTGGTCAGGAATCAAGTCTTTCCATAGTCCCAATCTCCATTTGCAGCGTGTAACCATAAAACAATATATGGGCATTTGTTCTGCACATAGTAGAGAACATAAAAAGATATTAGATATTTCATAAGAATAATACTGACAAGCCATAAAATCCAAGATATATGTTGTCAAACACCTACTTTGCAAGAGTTTATTCAATTAAGTAATTAAAGGGTTAATTTAAAAAATATATTTTTACAATCACTTAAAAATGCAAATATAGTTAACATGCAAACGTCATAAGATATACTTTCTTTTAGAATTTAATAATACCTATTAATTTGTCATTGGTAAATGTCTTAGCACTTAACATTGAGAAACTCCCTCCAATATGACACAAGACACAGGAGACATATGAACACGTGCAGGACGCCAGAGCAAGGGTTTGTCAGGGATGTGTTAGTGATTATATATTCGGATTTTAAAAGTGTATGTATTTTTTGTCATGTCTGTCAACACGTGATGTATTTAAAGACATAAATCCCCGCACACCATACAATATCATATCAAAATGTAAGTTCGTAAATATAGAACTTACAATGCAAACAGGTAAAACAGTAAAGCAGGTTGTGAATGATTGATAGTTCGCTATAATACTAAGCAAGATTGGTTAACGCTAGTCCTTCAGTGGTGGAGGTTCATGAGTGCAGCTGTGACGGCTCCCGGAAGAAACAAGAAATCACGATTTTGTGTTCCTCCTGTAAGCATACAAGTCGGTGCCTTTCACTCGCAAAGTACTCTTGACAGAATTCTGTAGCGAAATTTAAAATATGCAGAATGTGACTAAATTCTTATAAGCGACACTTCTACCAATTTAATAACAATTTCTCAAAATAAGCAAATATATTTTTACTCCATTCATACATAGTTCAATGATGCTTGCCTCTAAAGAAATGTAAGTATGTTTTATAGAGTAGAAATATGTTTTTGGTGATCATGTAGAACAAATAGAAAGTTAGAGTAATTATTCAGAATTAGGCTTTGGTTTTTCACGTCCCATGTGACCTTCCAATATTACGTTTCGAGATGATGAAAGTAGCCTACTTAATAAATACTTTTCAGGTTGTATTCTGACTGGCTTGGGGAATATATAATATTTATATTTGTGGTGATAACCTATTCTCATAGAATTAATTTGAAATACCATCGGGGCTAAACAAATCACCGTGTAACGTTATGTATGCATAATGCAATAAAACACGCGCTCTCTTTAGATCCGAAACTGAAAAGCACATTTCAGTCACAGGAATAATGTGGAACATAAATTACATTCCGTGAAGGACATTCAACGTGCTCTCATGACACCCACTGAACTGAAAATCTGCTATATAAATTACACAATTTCGAAGTCATATTGTTTAATGTGATGATACGTTTTATGCTATTATCTATATGCTATATTCCTCCATATGTAAGAATATTATCTATCATCTAGATTCGGTCATAGCGTCATACGTCACTGACGTAAGAATGCGCTCATCCAATCAGATGCAGGAACGGAAAAGCAGCTTGCCTTTGAAATCTTCGCGCTTAAGGTTTTGCTTTTGCTTTTTATCAGCTCGAATGTGGGTTTTAAAATTAATATTTATCTTAATACCATAGTCAAATCATTCGCCTTGGATTTATATTGTGTCAGATGGTAGGTTATATGTAGGTTATACACATTTTATTGCGTTAACTTAATCTTTTGTGATTGAAGTGAAATTAATGAGCAGTTAGCTGCAGCTTTTAGCGCAATGCTAGCAGATGCTACTAACTAACTAACGCTAATAAGAGTTTAAGTAAAAATCAGCTGAACATTACAGACAGATGATATAGTCAATGTAATGAATGTAATTGGCCTTATGTTACTGTGCGATTAAAATGAACTGGCAACAAATCAGGTTTGCTGGTTTGTTTTCAGTAAGTTAACGTTAATGCATTGTATTAAAACATTGGGCGTACAGTCTGAGATAATTGTATCATATGATGTATGAGGCTCAACGTTAGTTTTATCATTTCAAGCCTCCTTATGTTCTTCTTTTAGGGTTTATTTATAATGTTATCAAGCCACAATAAAACAAACTAATGTATGTTGCCAGCATGTCTTGTTGACACTCAAAAGTAACTAAGCAAATAATTTGAAATAAGTGTCATATGATTCGCTTGTTTTCTAGTATTTTATTTCCATTACTCTTATATTGTTTGAAATTATTCTGTTGTGTTTTATAGATACACAAACATCAAGAAGCAGAGATTTTCAGTGGGAAGCTGTAAAACAAGACAATGTCAGATGTGGAGGTGTGCAGCCACGTGAAAGTGGTGGTCCGTGTTCGTCCTTTAAACAACAAAGAAAAGGATGGAAATTGCAAGAAGGTTGTCCATGTTGTTGACAACCACATGCTTGTCTTTGATCCTAAAGAGGAAGAAGTGACATTTTTTCGGGGACAGCGGTCAGGCAACAGGGATGTGCGAAAGAGAGCCAATAAGGATCTCAAGTTTGTGTTTGACTGCGTGTTTGGAGAGGACTCTTCACAGCTAGAAGTTTTTGAGAACACCACTAAAGCAATAGTGGATGGTGTCCTTAATGGCTACAACTGCACTGGTGAGACATTTTATCTCTTTATTGAATTTCGAAGTAACTTTCTGTGCCATGTACTTGATTTCAGCAGTAAAATCAGGATTTATCATGCAGTTTTGGGCTCACTGTCTTTGTCTTGCTAGATGTTGATACAGAATGTGAATCCATGTTAGAAGTAGCATAAATGTTTTTTAGGTGCCTGGTGCCTTTCTCATATTTTGTTGCTGCTACGAAAGCAAGGCCTGTGTTTTTTTCCCATTCCACCATGCTAGAGGGATTTCGCGTGGTTAGTGTATTGATTTATCATGGCAATAATCTGGGCTGTGTTTTTCAAAAGCATTTTAAGCCTAAGTAGATCATAGAAATATTGGCACCTACGATCAACTCTGCACACAATACATCTGGGAAACACACCCCAGGTCATTTATAAATGTTTAATTTTTATATTTCAAGCCACTATTTGATACTTCACAGGAAATCAAAATGTTCAGAAAGCTCATGTTATTATGGCAGTGGTACAGCGGATCAAATGTATTCTTAAATTTGTGTCTTTTTGTTTGGACAGTGTTTGCTTATGGATCTACAGGAGCAGGAAAAACACACACTATGTTGGGTTCTAGTGATGCCCCAGGAGTCATGTTTCTTACTATGAAGGAACTGTTTGCTCGTATGGACCTCATTAAGGAGGACAAAGTATTTAACATTGCTTTTTCTTATCTTGAGGTGAGGTTTTAAATTTCCCCTGACAGTAAACGGTATTTTGCATTTAAAAATTCAGATTTATTGCAGTGTTTTTTACTTGATAGCCGGAGGATTTTAGTATGTTGTGTGTCCATCACTGATATACTCTACCATTTAAAGATTTTTTTAAATGTCTATGAAAGAAGTCTCTTATGCTCATCATCACCAAGGCTGCATTTGAACAAAAATACAGTAAAACAGTTATATGGTTAAATATTACAATTAAAAATAACACATTTTAATATAGTTTAAAATTTAATTTATTCCTGTGATAGCGAAGCTAAATTATCAGCATCATTACTCCAGTCTTCAGTGTCACACAATCCTTTAGAATTCATTGTAATATGCTGATTTGCTGCTCAAGAAACATGTATTATTATCACTAGCAATTTTGCCATCCACCTACTTTATGCACATTTTAGGATATAGCATTAAAAGAATAATGCACGGAAATGGCAAGATGCTCAAATTCTAAAAATGTGCGTAAACTTTTGCACTCAGTGGAGGCAGAAACATGTTTTATCCAATAAGGCATGCGCATAAACTAGGATGGAAACACATTTTACGAATAAATCCATTGATGCATAACTGGATTAACTTGGTTTTATCATTCTGAAATGGCTGAAATTGCATTCATTCTGAATGATTTACTTTATTTCCCTCCTACAAACATCTCACACAATTGCGTTTCCAAACACCAGGCATCCGAACGCAAGATAACATGAAATCATTTGTATTTTGTCTGTGCAATTAATTTATGACGTTGTGGAAAAAAGAGCCACAGTCTCTTCCCCAATTTGCGTTTTTTTTTATTACAGATTTGGCTCTCTTAAACATGGAATGGTAACTTTTATTTTCACAAATGTTTTATGCGATATTCCAATTTTGAGCATAAGTTAAATTTACACCATTGGATGAAAGCGTAGCTAATGTCAATAACAGTTGTGGTGTTTAATATATTTGTGAATTTTGTTTTACAGAATTATTTGAATTGAAAGGAAAAAAGAAAAAAAACAGCATTTATTTATTTGTTACAGTTTAAAAGTCTTTACTGTCACTTTTGTTCAATTTAATGAGATATGTCTAAATAAAAGTTGTCTTACTGACCTTACTGAACTATGCTGTGTATGTATGTATGTATGGCAGTGATAGTTTTTGAACAAGTCAAAAGTGTAGATGCAGAATCACATATAGCAAAATATTTTCATTACTATGCCATTTTTTAAAGTACCTTTTTAATGAGGGGATAATAGAGTGCACCTTGAGGGGAAAAACTGAGTGCACCTTATAAAAAGTGCTATATTTGTGTTGACTCTAGTTTATTGTTCCTGGTGCCGTTTGAGTTAGTCAGCCCTTTTGTGTTCTGAGCAATAAGGTTCTGCTCTTTCCCTTGAACAGGTTTATAATGAACAGATTCGGGATTTGCTAACTAACTCTGGTCCATTAGCGGTGAGAGAGGATGGCTCCAAAGGAGTTGTGGTTCAAGGGCTCACCCTGCACCAGGTGAAGTTGGGTTGCATGTCATCTGTGCATTTTCTGTGACCTTGATTCATGTCACCATAGACCACATAGAGCTGTCATTGGTTTGCGCTGTCTGATGTTGTGTCTGTGTATCATTACTTTGTAGCCCAAATCTGCAGAGCACATCCTTGAAGCTCTTGACTATGGCAACAGAAACAGGACGCAGCACCCCACTGACATGAACGCCACGTCTTCCCGCTCCCACGCTGTATTCCAGGTAAAAGGCTTCTCGCTATCTTGTCTCTTTTTCTCTGTAAATATCACATCAGGTTCTGTGTAACCTGTTCTGTCCTGAACAGCTTTACATTAATCCTCTTGTTTTGATATTGAGCGTGAGCTACCAGTTGACTTGCGTGAATGGGCAATTACATTTTTTATGTTTTTTGTGGATTTCCTGGAAGATTTGACAAGGCAGCAACAAATCATGCTGTTTGTATGCTCTGATTATTTTATTCCTAGACTCTAAAATGTGGTTTGTGATTTCAAAAGTAGTAAAGCTTTGATCTCCTCTGCAATCCAACATCTCAGTCATCTATCAATTGATCTGGGTGTTTCAGAGATAACTACACAGTGCAAACCAGTGTCAGCTGGCTTATAAAGTTGTCAGGCGAAAATATAAATATTCAGTCTGCCTGAGAAATGCTCTTGCTCCATGTTTTTTCTTCAGATCTACTTGAGGCAGCAGGATAAGACAGCCAGTCTCAATCCAAATGTCCGCGTGGCCAAGATGAGCTTAATTGATCTGGCCGGCTCAGAAAGAGCCAGTGCGACCAGCGCCAAGGGGGCTCGTCTTAGAGAGGGGGCCAACATCAACCGCTCACTCCTTGCCCTGGGGAATGTCATCAACACGCTTGCCAACCCTAAAGTAGGTCTACAACTCCTGTTAAGATTGTGGGATTACACTGATCTTGCTGAAAAGAGATCTGTTTTTATGATTTCATAATTAAATTGAAAACATTTAAAGTGATTTGGATGTTGAAAACATGGGCTACATTTTGATTAAATTTGTACACTTATTTAAAGGTTTGGACAGGTTTTTTCTTTTCTTTTTCAAGTTATCTTAAATTTTTAATCAAAAGACTTACACCTAAAGCGATAACTATTAGTGTTCACATCAACGAATGGTAGCGTTCTCTTTATTGTAAGTGCATGCTGCAGTTATGTTGTCTTCTATTTTAAATGCTCAATTTAGTTAAAGTCGGTTGTATTCTGATTGGCTTGGTGGAAAAAATATAATAGTTATATTTGTGGTGTGGACTGCCCTATTCTCATAGAATTCAACTTTAGAGTTTATTCAACTTTAGAGACATTTACTTAAGAATTGTGAGGTGTTTTCTTTTTAGGCTAATATAATCAAATCTTCGACTATTCGGGGTCACCCCTACATTAGTTAAGATTTTTTTTTTCTTGAGGAAATTTGCCATGCATTGTAACTGGTATAAATCCAATATATTTTGTATTGATTTGAATTGCAAGCTTGTAAATCAAATTGTAAAATTTGTGTCAATACCCAGCCCATATAATCAACACAAATAATATTGTATGCAAAAATGTAAACTTTACATTATGCAGTTTTTGCGTTAGCCTAACTTCTAACGGCCGTTTCACACCGCAAGCGTGAGCAGCGCATATTTTTTTCGGCGCCCATGTTAATCAATGAGTGCATTCACACCGGGAGCAGGAGCAGCGTGTGAGCGTCAAGCAGGAGCAGCGCGTGAGCAGCAGTGAAGCGGGGGTTTCGGCTGCGAGCCTATTTTTGCTGCGCTGCTGACGCTCAATTAAAGTGAAAGCACACTTTTAATGGACAAAATAAATCTGATTTCAAACAAAAAGTGCCTAAAATGCACACAGTAAGCACGTGTAGTGTATTTGAACAAAAACTGGAGTATGTCAGAAAAGAAAATGAAGAATAAAAAAATATCTGTGGAAGATTTTAGCAATTTAAACTTGATTATTCAGTTTGGGTGAAAGTATGGTTATGATTATAAAAAATTAAGTAAACTAGCCAGAAAATATAACAAACTTTCGTTTAGTTTAGTATTTAATACTCAGACAGGTATAGGCTTTCTGTCTGCAGCTGCAGTCACGGTGTAAAGCGAAAGCACACTTTTGATGGACAAAATAAATATAATATCACAAAAGCGCTCAAAATGCACACAAAAAGCACATGTGGTGTGTTTTAACAATAACTGGAGTATGTAATAAAAGAAAATAGAGGAATAAAGAATAAAAGAATAAAAATTATCTTTAGAAGATTTACCCATTTAAACTTATTTAAATTTTTCAGTTTGGGTGAAAGTATTATAAAAAGTAAAGTAAACTAGCCAGAAAATATAATAATTTATTTTAGTTTAGTATATAATACTCAGACAGGTATAGGCTCTATCATTGTGGGAGCCGCTGCTGTGACGCTGAACCAACGCTTCCAGTGTGAATACTCTTCCGCGTCTGCAGCTGCAGTCACGGTGTAGTTACGCTGAAGTGCTGCTCACGATTGCGGTGTGAAACATGCGTAAATCTTATTATAAAATAGTTTTTTTTTTTACTCCAATTTGTTGTTGAAATATCCTTTATACACAGTGGATTTAAAGGGGGGGTGAAACACTCAGTTTCAGTCAGTGTCATGTCAATCTTGAGTACCTATAGAGTAGCATTGCATCCTGCATATCTCCGAAAAGTCTTTATTTTTTTAATAATTATATAAGAAAGATGCGCTGTTCCGAGTCTTTCCGAAAAAAGCCGAGCGGGTGGGTGCGTGTCGTGTGAGCGCCGGAGCTAAATAATGACGTGTGCTCGCTGCTGCTATGTTGAGTCGAGTGCGTCGTAAAGCTGTGTCATCCCTAACAGCGGGAAAAAAAACTTTATTCAAAATAAAAATATGGCTTTTAATCAGATACAGCTATGATCCGGAATCAGACCCAGAGGCTGCAGTTGAACAGGAGCAGCAGCAAAAACGACTAGAGCAGGACGTCTCTATGTGGTACAAGTTATACACTAACTATATAATATGCTTAGCGGCTTGTGTTATTTACATATTTATACTTGAATTATATCGTCGTATTTTTGTCTTTGAAGGTGTACATGTGGGAAGTGCAGTTGTGCACGTGTGTTTGTGTGTTTACGCGTGGTTTGTGTAGACAGTAAGCGGACTAAAAAAAACACAGACATTTGAATCAGTCTCACTCACCGCCTGCGGTTCTAACGTTGGGACTGCTCCATCATTCAGCATTAGGCGATCGGGAAAATCCGGCGCCGAGCTGGGCCTTGTTTATGAAACAGTCGGCACCGAAATGCAGCGAACAGATATAAACATTCGCGCAACTCAGTTGCTGATCCGGAAAAGCAAATTACATCCACTGTTGCCTTAACGCGGGGTTTTTGGCGAATCTGTGCAGGACTGTCTTGGTCTGGCAACCAAAAACGCACTTTTTGGCCCATACAAGGAAATGACCCATGATCTCAAAAAACTTGCCGAAACTTATGACTAACCGGAAGTAGTATTTTTGACAAAGAAATACTCCCATCAAACGTTTAGTATGGGATTCCAAGTCTTTAACAGTGTAAAAAGATCAGTATGCATGAAACAGCATTTCACCCCCCCCTTTAATTTTCATGCCGGATTCATTTAAACATACATTTAAAAAACAAGACATTACTAACAGGTTAAGTAGAATATAATGAATATATAGGCTAATATAGTGCATATATTTAGAGAAATATTTTTCTAGTGGGCTAACCAGCTGTGGACTCTGAATGACTTGAGGTAAATGTGATGTGACAGTGTTTACAAGCTATTTTATTTATGTTTGGAAACACTGATTGAGCAATTAAATGACACATGATACGTTTCAGTAAGTTGTAATCAGGGCTTGACATTAACACCCGTCAACCCGCCAAATGCGGGTAGATTTCAGCTGTGGCGGGTACGGCAGCCACTCCCACTAGCCACTTTGGCGGGTTGAATATAATTTACAGCCAAATGAAATGCCAAGACTGTCGTATCACAAAATTAGCTACAATTCTTTATCCATTAACTTGCAGTTAGTGAAGGCAAGATAGGCGGAATCGCGCTGAATGACACAACAAAAGCGTTCTCTCTCTAGGTGCAGATCCACTCGTCAGTGCAACACTTCTGTCGCACCGCGCTCCACTTTATTCCTATGGGTGACGTCAAGCGACTTTAACGCGCCCGCATAGCATTCTAGAAAAACAGCGCTGCATTTGAACCGCAGAAATTGAATGCATTCAAAATTGAAATTTGAATGCAGAAATGACGGGAAGCGTCACAACATCACGCTTCAGTCGTGTCGCAAAAGTGGATCTCCACAGTCTCTCGTGCGCTCTCTGTCGCACGCGCGATCAGTTCTTCTTGCTCCTGAATAGTCAAAAACGCGCACATTGATGTCAAAATGTCAATCGCATGGAGTATCTCGCATGAACACAGTCGGTTAGGGCTTAAGTGTACGTAAACAGGTGAGTAATAACTGAATATGTGTCCGAATATTACATCCATGCATTCAACAGCCCAATTAAATACCTGTCTGTCATTAATATTAATCAAACAACTACAGATATTAAATAAATGTATACATATGAAATAAATATGTATTATTATCTGAATTTTTATTATATTTTTTATTTACTAGTTTTTGTAATTTGTTTATTTGTAAGACATATATAATATATATATATATATGTATGTATGTATGTATGTATGTATGTGTATATATATATATATATATATATATATATATATATATATATACACATACATACATACATACATACATATATATATATATATATATATATATATATATATATATATATATATATATATATCCTAACTAAAATAACTCCTATCAGATTACATTTCTCATATTAGACTATTATTTTGCCCGCCTGCACATCCCAGCTGACAACGTAGTATATATGTCTTACAAATAAACAAATTACAAAAACTAGTAAATAAAAAATATAATAAAAATTCAGATAATAATACATATTTATTTCATATGTATACATTTATTTAATATCTGTAGTTGTTTGATTAATATTAATGACAGACAGGTATTTAATTGGGCTGTTGAATGCATGGATGTAATATTCGGACACATATTCAGTTATTACTCACCTGTTTACGTACACTTAAGCCCTAACCGACTGTGTTCATGCGAGATACTCCATGCGATTGACATTTTGACATCAATGTGCGCGTTTTTGACTATTCAGGAGCAAGAAGAACTGATCGCGCGTGCGACAGAGAGCGCACGAGAGACTGTGGAGATCCACTTTTGCGACACGACTGAAGCGTGATGTTGTGACGCTTCCCGTCATTTCAGTTGGTACCGATAATTATAACGATAAATGCAAAATCTTTATTTCTTTAAAGTTTAAAGCATATTGCTTCTGAGTGAAAGATGTAGAACACAAGACAGTTAACTATGGTTTTAAACAATTTTTTATTGTCAAAACATGACAAACTCTTCCCAAACCGGTGAACAATTTATTAAAACTGAGGTAGATTTATTTATTACTAATAAAAGCAATATTAATAGAGTAGATAATTAATATAAATATCAATAGTATGACATTACATTTGGCTCTGCTGACTGCAAATGCAAAGTCAAAAGTGTTTTGTCAATAAACAATAAATGTTTGTCCATAAACAAATATATAATAATAATAATAAAAAAAAAAAAATCTTTCTGGTCAGCATGCCAAACCTTATAAATAAATGACATTGACAATATAAATAAAAGAAAAATCTTAACTGTGGTCTGCATTTTTTTTTTACTCTACAATGTATATAAATAATTTAATTAAGAATTGTGTAAGTGGTAAAACACTAAAAATGCAAACGGGCAAAAGATAAGAAACATTTTGAGAAACATACCCCCCTTTTGCCTCACAGTGGATTGGTCCACCGCGCATCTCGATACACACACACGCACATACCTCACACACACACACACACCTCACCAACAGTGGGCTGGGCGGTAAAGAGACTAGAAAGTTCAGTAGTTGTGGTACTCCGGGAAGCAAGTCTATTTTATTCACTTTAAACATCGGATGAAATTATTTATCATTTGATACAGGCGATGCCGAGTCATTTATACATCACCAAAGACAAACAATTACTAATGTTTTTGTGATTATAGTTTGGTAAAGTTGGCTTGTTGTATGTCACCCACTACAACTAACAAGGGGATAAGCCTATGCTTGAACTGATATTAGGCTAATGTAGATTTACCGCTGTCCTGGGCTCAATGCTGTATGGAAGAACTTCAAAGAAGCAAGATACCGGCAATTTAATAATTATATTCCGTGTGGTGAACCTATGATAAGCAGTGCTCTGTTTTATGTCGGATGGGATAGCCAAAATATCTCCAAACCACTGAAGTTGAGCAAACTTTCTTGTCAAAGATACGTGTCCTCCGAGCTGGTCATGAGCTCTGAGTTTTCATCACTATCGTTCATCTTTCTCGCTCCACTTCACTTCAATCCTCCAAGCCTGTCAGCTACCAACTGTAAACAACACCGCGTGCAGCACCCAGAAGCCCGGGCTGGAAAACGCATGTGCAGCATTACGTATAGCACCTAAGCATTATATCAAGAATTTATCGAACTGTTGTTATCGTTTTATCGAGGAAAATTTTGTCGTCCAGCCCTAGTTTGAACTTGAATAATTAGCAGCTACACATAAATCACTGATCACAGATCAGGCATTAATGAACACTGTTACTTCCTGTTTGCGGTGGTACTGTCGAATCCATATCGTAAAAAAAAATTTTTTAGTAACAGACTGTGCTGACATTGCGACTGAATTAAATGAAAAAATATAAACTAAATACATTTTCTCCAAATTCTTTGGGGCTTGGCAGGCAAAGAACAGAAAGGGAGGTAACCTTTCCCCATATGATGACATGGGGGAATATCCCAGAATGGCCCACGTGAGCTTTCGTTTTCTCAAAGAAGAAGCAGGGTACCCAGAGCTCGGTTTACACCTATCACCATTTCTAGCCACTGGGGGACCATAGACAGGCAATACTCATATTAATGTTAAAAAAAAAACTCATAAAGTGGAATCTTCACACCAAGGAAACATTAATATGTTCGTGTGGAAACACGGATATAAATATGTTCCACATGTAAAACAAGCCTACCACTAACTGTTAAGATTGCTTTCGTTCCATTCTGTACACACGTGCACTGTACCAAAACGGTTCAGTAGAGATGCGTACCATTACACCCCTAGTCGCAGTGCATATGTCTGACTAATTGATAATGAAATTTGTTGTTTGTTATCATTGTCAATTACTAACTATTTTATATGAAAGAGTTGATCAAAGAATAATGTCGTACTTTTAGTTTAATTTATCACAAACTTAACTTAACTGCGTACAATAGGCACAAATTCTGTGTGGGCTTACCACAAAAGCAATTGCCTGTGCCTTGCTGTAATGTAAACACATGTATTTATTTACTGTGTCACTATTACTTATCTTTACTTTAGCCTTTCTTGGTCTTTATCCAGCCTGGGTCAGCTAGGGTCATACTTTGCTGTGGCACATTTGCTCTGATGGTATTGGTCTTTCTCTCTTCTTGGCTTTTGGGACAAACCCAAAGGTTTCGCTAACACAGGATTCAGGAACTGATCCTATCAGAGTTAGTAGACTCTGTTGTGTACACTTATCCCTTTTCTCAGGGCTGCCTTGTGTGTATGTGTGTGTCCTGCTTATGGACTAGTGCTGATTTCAGTAGGCCTCCACCAGAGACGCTGTGTGGAATTGTATCCAGATTTTCCGTCTCTGAGACTGTTTGAGGGTAATTTACCACCCAATCCCATTAGCCCGTGACGGATATAGAATGTAGTCTTAGAAAATGGCTGTTAAATCTGCCTTGCAGTGTTTGTTTCATGCCATAAGCTATTATAAACCATCCTTTAATTATTACTGGGTGTTAGGTGGGAATATTCTGCTGTGAACGTCTCAATTCCTGACAGAATATTCAACTTGAATTGGCTATGAAAAACCACTGATGTTTCATCATGTCTGCTCAATGCAAGAAAAAGTTTTATGATTTAAAAAGAGGAATTATTTATTCAAATTACTGCACTATAAATGAATTGCATGGGTTTGGGTGATTTGTATGCAAGAATGAGTTTTATCTATTAAGAATCCCAATTCTGTTTCTTGAGCACCAAATCAGCATATTTAGAATGATTTCTGAAGGAGCATGTGACATTGAAGACTTGAATAGCTTCACCATCACAGGGTGTGTCTCAGTCAGCTCCCTATTTCAGTAGTCGGGCAGTCATCCCTTAACGGAAATTTTGATGCGCAAAAAAATTGTGCAAGTGAGTTCACCAGAAATTATATGAGATGGGTGTTTTGAGAGGACCCTGATCTGAACCCTTTCTACCCTGATTTGAATACTGTCTGCTGTGAGACTTCAATGTAAACGGCGATTGCTATGACTGAACGTCTTGCATATGAAATTAGCATTGCATGTGGAACTCTCTCAAAAACGTGTACTATTACACAGCTGTGGAGATTAATCCTGAAAAGTGTTGATTATAGCATTATATTTGGATATACTCCCATTGCATGAGGTTGCAGTGATAAACATTGTAGCCGTTGACAGACATGTCTTTTGAACACATGAAAGCAGTGGTCTTGTCATGGTAACTCAATTTCTGCACTCGCGAATGCTTTCATCACAACTAATAGTGCAAACATAATGTAAATATGAGGTTCATTGTGCAGTGTAAACAGCATCATTGATTATAACAGGAGTTTTGGCGAGAGTCCATTACTCTGAGAAACTCGCTCTTTTTGATTAATAACTCCAGCGATTATCACACAAGACATTCTTAACAGAGAAACGATGATCGTCCACCATAGAAACAGACGCTAAGAAATAGCTGCCATTCTTCTTCCTCTTCTTCTTTTGTTTAATGATTTACATTAACAACTTCTGTGTCGTTCGGTGGCACATCGCCACCTATTTGGTAATTGTGCAATATTTTTTTCAGTCTCGTTTTAAAAAGTAATCTTTATTCACTGAGGATACTGATTATATTGTTAGTATGATGTGCTTCTTGGTTGTTGTTTTTACATTAATCAATTTCAACATTGATTAATACAAAGTATGTAGGCTAAACACAAATGCATACTCACACTTTAAAAAAAATGATGTGCTGATAATGTATACAAATTTTATTCAAGCTATGTATACATATATATATGTACATCGTTCGCTCAAATACATACTCAAAACGTCATACATCCTCACACTATCGACCGTGAATCGGCACAAAATAAACCCATAGCACAGAATGAGTGAATAAAGGATCACAATAACACATTATACTGTCTGTGGCTCGGCCGCGGCGGGAGGTGTGACGGTCGGTCACGGATCCGTCAGACGATCAGCTTGGAGAAACCGCATGAACTGAGCACCGTAACTGAGGCGATCCGGGCGAACACATATACACACGAGCGTTCGCGTTAAACAGAGACTGGAGACTCAAAACAGAGACTCAATGTTGCTGCTAGCTTTAGATAGAAAACATTACTTGTGTGCAAATGATTTGTTGAAAAGCATAGAACAGCAGCCCTTTCAACAGAAACAACCAGAGAGGGAGTGAGAGCGCGCGTGCGTGCGTGCGTGTATAAAAAGGCACTTGTATGGTTGCAGCAACTGAGCTATAGCATAATAAGACTCATAGATCTAGCCTGTGACATTGTTGTGCATGATTTGGCAATAGGGGACAACCATGCTGGTAAAAATCGAGCCGACTCACGAATTTTTTGATTTTGTATATTTAAAAAATATTGTGAGATAGGGATGCGCGAGAAACGTGCTCGGCTTGTCGTGTTTTTCCTCACATGCTGCGAGCCACGACCATACGAGCATCCGCAATGTCTACGCGAGAGAACAACATCGTCTGCGAGCTCGTATGACAGCAAAAACAGCACCGTGTAACGTTACGCCCCGCGCCCGGCTTTAAAGGGTTACTTCAGCGATTAACATATGGCTTTGTATCAGTAGAAACCCTGGAGTATATTCAAATGATCGTGCTCCCCCCTCTTATATCCCCCTGAGACTAGAGATTTATGCATTTTATTTCTGGAAAAATTCCTCTCGTGACGCAAATTGACGATATTTGCGTCACGAGAGGAATGATTACCCAGAGGCTAAAGACTACAGCCAGCAGAGGGAGCCATTTCCGCATGTTTTCAACTCGTGCATGGGGAATGGAGATCACACTTACAGCACAGCTCAGCTACAGGCATTAATTTAAACAGATGCTAAGCAATGTAAGTGTTTTAACTTCTCAAATTAATTTCTATGAAAGTTAAGCTTCCAAAGGCATGAACTGAAAACGCGTTGTGAATGTATGCCGCGAATGTGGTCGCGATTACCTCAGCTCTCATCACGAGAGCTCATCAACTCATTTATGACGTTAAATGTAATCTGAGTCTGCTGTGAAACTCACACGGCAACTTGATCGTTATATTGAACAGACACGTTCAGTATTTAATTGTAGGAACTCAGTCTCTGTAATCCAGTAGCGGTGGCTTTGTGAATGGCCTCACAGGGCAGCGAAGCATTCTGGGAATTGTAGTCTTTCATCCCCATGAGACAAAAATACATTTTCTGTCTTTTCTCAGTCTAGAAAGCACCAAATTAAAAAATAATTTCACATTTCTACTACATTAATGACCCAGTTTAAATACAGATTCATCTTCCCAGCACTGAAGTACCCCTTTAACGTCTAATGTGGACGGCGAGCGTGACTTAAGCCAGATGGTCTAAACTTATTATTAGTTTCTGTTATTGGTATCAATACTCCTAGATGACCAATAACAGCTTTGGGATTGCCTGATAATTATCTGCAAAGTATTGTAATCTGAGCACAGTGTTGGCGTATAATGTTATGAGCCAACTCTCTCACCTGCTCTGTTTTCCACTGTTTCTCCTCACACAACAACTCAAATCATCTCCTCTAATCCTTGTTCTGTCTAATCCAGTGGTGGCTACTGGTCTGTCAGAGAGGGGAAGCTCATTTTCAACCAATTGTCTTATTTATTTAAAGGTAAATTCTGCCCTACGTTTCTTTTCAAGAAAATGGTCTTTTACCCTGTGAATGAATGAACAATCTAAAAAAAAATATTAAACTCTGTAAAACTGAAACAAGGAATGTGGTGTATAATTGTGTGAAATGTATGATGAAAATCAAGCAATTTCGCCAAGCAAATATCAAAGAAATAGGTTGCAGCAGTTTTTATTTCGACTGAACTTGAGAAATCTGCGATGGGACTGAGAGCGAATAGCTTCAGTGATTCCTTATAGTACAGAATCGCTGTCAGTCAAAAGGAGATGCAGACCCTCCAATCATCACGCAGAAGCTCTGCGTCCGGGCCAGCCCACTCCCCATTCACTCCCAGAGACGCTGAGCGTCCATGGGCGGGACATAATCGCAGCGTTTATCCAATGACCGTCTAGTTTCGAAGTGCTGAAAAAAAACGTTCAAAGCAGCCCCATTGAAGTCAATGGACGCTGGGCTTCAATAGGGAAATGCACTGTGATGCTGCGGGAATGTATGAGAAGGAAATCGAGTCAGCCGACCTGCTATATGTAACTGATTCTGAACAAACTCGTCTTTGAGATGAACGTTTTCTAACGCATTTTTAGTCAATACAATGTTAATATAATAGTACATATTTGACCATTAATTTTGTGACATTATAAGGGAAGCCGAGCTTCCCTTGCAGTCTTAAAGAAATCGCCACTGGTCTAATTCTGGCCTGTCCCTTATTGTGTCATAATTGCATGGCTGTGGTCTGCCATATGAGTATTAATAAACATTTATAATTTCCTCAGTGTCCAAACTGCCATTGCGATCCATTGTTTTCCTATAGTTGAAAGTCACCGCGCTCCCTCTCGTTATGTCACTTCCGGTTTGCGCATTTTTAGATGCGGAAGTAAAAAAAAATCACAAAAACGACTCCTAAAGCCTTATTAGCGTATTTACAAGTATATTTTAAAGAAAATCTAGGTCCTACATTATTTTTCTATACACTGACTCACTGGAGTCTCTAACCTGCAATATGCTCTTTAAGCCAAAAACTTAAAGGTTCTGTTTAAATAGTTTTTCTTGTTTTCCACCTCCTAAACACTTAAAATACTTTACGTTTTTTTCTCTGCTACCACACAATACCACCAATTTCTGACATTGTTCATAACCTGGGAGAGGTTGACAGTCACTGGCAATAGTGTAATAAAGTGTGTGTGTCTCATCCATACACATATATGCTACAGACATCTGCATTTCTGTCCGTGCAGAGCGCATCAACTGAACATGCTCTAAAAATATGATTGTGGTGGTGACTCAGGTCTCCATTCTCTGGCTGGGATTGATGAAACAAGAACGTGTGTGTGTGTGTGTGTGTGTGTGTGTGTGTGTGTGTGTGTGTGTGTGTGTGTGTGTGTGTGTGTGTGTGTGTGTGTGTGTGTGTGTGTGTGTGTGTGTGTGTGTGTGTGTGTGTGTGTGTGTGTGTGTGTGTGTGTGTGTGTGTGTGTGTGTGTGTGTGTGTGTGTGTGTGTGTGTGTGTTCACTAAATATGGATTTAATTTATTAAAAAGACAGTAATGTAAAATATGAGTTGTAATTTTATAACCCCACATCAAGAAAAGTTTGGGCCTTTTGTATTGTGATTGAGTGTAAAAGGATCATCTCAGTCTCTGCAAGCAAAGATGGGTCATGGCGTATCACTTTTATGCTAAAACTCATGAAAGAATTGTCAAACAATTCAAAAACCACGTTTCTCAAATGCAAGATCGCAAAGAATTTCGGTCTTTCACCATCTACCATACATAATATTGTGAAAAGATTCAGGGAATCCAGAGAAATCTGTTTTAGTCTGTGTAGGGCAAGGCAGGAGACCTCCGCTGAATGTTTGTATGACCTTTGAGCCCTCAGACGGCATTGCAGGAGAAACCATCATGCTACTTTGTTAAATATAGCAACATGGTCTCAGGAGTACTTTGGAAACCCGTTGTCACTTAGCACAGTTTGCCGCAGCATAAAGGAATGCCACTTGAATCTGTTACATAAGGAGAAAGCTATACATCAGTTCTATGCAGAGATGCCAGAGTTCTCTGCATTTTGGATCATCTACGATGAGCTCAGACCCAGTGAAAATGTGTTCTGCGGTCAAATGAGTCCATGTTTCAGCTTGTCAAAAGTGAACGTCTGGCATGGTATGGGGGTGCATCAGTGCAAACGGCATGGGTGACTTGCATGCATGTGAAGGTACCACTGATGTGGAGCCATATATTGAGATTGTACAAAGACATTTAATGGCATCAAGATGACATCTTTCCTGGGAAGCAAGACAATGCCAGGCTTCATTCAGCATGTGCTACAACTGAGTGGTTTTGTGGAAACTCTACACCATAGAGTGGATGTGCTTGACTGGTCTGCCTGCAGTCCAGATCTGTCTCCTACTGAAAATGTATGGCCCATCAGGTAAAGGAGAATCAGACAAAGACGACCATGGACTGATGAGCAGCTGTCATTTATCAGAAGAGATTGGGCAACAAAATACACTTGCAAAGCTGCAACGACTAGTATTCTCAATTCCTAAACCATTAAAAAGTGTAATTAAAAGGAAAAGTGATGACACAGTGTTGTGCTGCAGCCATTAAAATCAAAATTTGTTTATATTTACAAAATACAGTAAAGATAAGTGAAAAGTTTGGATAACCGCCTTCCGTATTTATCTTACAAAGAAATAGTAGCACCTCTCGCAGTTCAAAATGCCTACACTGTGTCTTACATCATTGTGCCAGTTACACTTTTTCGTAAGTTGAATACGGATTTTACTTTAGCGTATTAAATATGGAAATTTTTCTTACAAAAACCCATTGAATCACTTCAGAAGCCCTTTATTATACACTCACCTGAAGGATTATTAGAAACACCTGTTCTAGTGTTGTCACAATACCAAAATTATGACTTCGATACAATACTAGATTAAAATGCCTCGCTACCGATACTAAATCGATACCACGGTAAAAAAAAAAAAAAAAAAAAAAAAAAAAAAACGATTGACACCAGAACTTATTATTCTTTATTTTATTTCTTTACTAAAAATTCACTTGGCCAGCATGTTCCTGCCCTGGTTTTTGATCATTCCCTTCTCTTACTGCTATAATAACTACATGCCAGTGTGAACGTCCTTACAGAGATCACATTATCAATTATAATTCACTAACCTTTCACTTCTGAACAGGTTGGGATGACCAAAATCTTATTTCATGAGACAAGTAATTTCATATTTTTTAATTGTCATTTTATAACTATTGTATAGATTTTTAATTGTATCTTAGTTTTTAAAAATAAGCAAAAGAAAAATGCAAATTACAGACAATATTTTTCAGCTACATTAGGTCTATTTAACAGTAGAAAGAAAGAAATTAAATAATCAAATATCAAACTTATTCTTCACTCTATAATTTGACTATACACTTATTCTTAAATATATTTTAGTTATGTACCCAAGCATGTGGTGGTTTTGTATTTTTCATTGTTGTTTGATTAATCACACAGAATATTAGGTATGTCTTAATACCTGCACGGATCTAATGACCTCAACTGTATACGTTCACTAAAGACATACCCGATACGTTCACTAAAGTTTACCTGAATACTCTTCAGACTGTGCATTTTTACATATTTTTGACCATTTAAAACCAAACAATAATCTGCGAAAGAACTGAATTAGGACTGAGCTAATCAGAGCTGTGTGCTTTCATTGATTTGTCATTTAAATATCACACTTTAATCATATTTATAGCTACCAGTGATGCGTGGGTTGATCCAAAACCTGCGGTCACCCGCGGGTATCCACGGTTACGAGTCATCCAAAATATTTTTAATGATATTCAGGTTACAGTCGGTCAGGTATTAAAGATGACGCAGGACAAAATGCCCGATAATTGGGATTTCCCAACACGTTGAACTGAGCAATATTGTACTATTTTAACAGGCTATCCTTTTTTTAAAAACATCAAGCTCAGTAATGTCAAACATGATCACATGGTAATGTGTATCAATAGTAGCCTACGAGTGTGCAATCTCGTGGAATGTATACGCCAAAATGAGTTTTGGCGTGCATATACACATTTTATGGCGTGTATATGACTTGGCTAGGGTGGAGTGGGTTGTATGTGCGTATAATACGCCATAAAGAGCTTATCACATGCATTTGAAAAACCATGCATAAAACTTATTTTGGCGTATACATTCCAGGGCAGGATTTTTGTTGGGAAAGTTAGGGGAGAGATGCACACTTAGACTGGATAAACACATGCAGCATCTTAATGACCTGACCTGAAACATTTCTCCTCCTCAGGCTGGATTATTGGATTTTATGCCGGGTAGCATTTACTACTTTTAAAAAATACGGGTCGGAAAGCGGGTCGGGTAATGTTACAATACTTTCTTTTTTGCGGTCCGAGTTGTGTGCAGGTTATCTGAAAACGTCAGGTGCGGGTTGTTTATACATTGGCCCTCATTTATCAAAAGTGAGTACACCAAATTTCCAGCGTACACCCAAACCCACGGTGACTTTGAGATTTATCATTATGGACGTTGGCGTACGGCACGCTCAAACCCTACGCCAGCTCAGGAGGTGGTGTATCATGTTTGAGATAGAAAATAGAAATAGAAAAACTATTCCTAACACCACAAAACGGGCTGAAAAAGACATGCTATATTATGACCCACTGTAAAAAAAAAAACAACAACATTGTAATTATAAACTTCAGTGTTTATTTTTGTGCAACGTAGACTAGAATGTTTAATTTGTGTGACTAGGCTACAAAAGCATTTGAGGCATGTTCCTCCAGTTGCAAGCCTGCCCGGCAGACTGAATTCAGACTGACAAAATAATAAAAATTACATTCTTCTTCTTTTAAATATTAATAAAATAAATAATAATTACATTCTTCTTCTAAATAACAAAAAGCGTCATTAATAATAAAAATCATTATAATGTAATAAAATGAATCTTACAAATTGTCATGCAATTATTAATGTGAATGAATGGTAGGCTACTCCACATCACATCATATCGTACACCTCAATAAATGTGCCGTGATACGAAATTAAATGCTAATTGTTTTAAAACGTGCTGTAAAAGAATGCATTGTGATAGGTAATTTATCATCCAAACAGCTATTTAAACTGCTGGAGTGCGCTTCTCAACCTCCACACTATTAACAGTACTCGTAATTTGGGTCCATGTTTTGTTATTGCGAGGGCCTTTATTCCCACTCTTTAAACTCCCAAATAAAAAAAATCTTTTTTTTCCACTTCCCTGGTGATGGTCTCGATGGGCGCCACTCAACCATCTCACTAGTTCAGTAGTCAGGGCACTGATCAGGGAGTCAGCCCATTGACTTATGTCCTAATCAGTGCCCTGACTAGTGGACTAGTGAGATGATTGAGACGCGCCCGATCTCCACGTCGGAGAAGTTTCGCTTCTTTGCCGTCTTGCTTGTGTCCATGGCGTAAAATGAGGGCATGGGAGAGGCGGAGACTTGAATATATAGAGGCGTGTTATTCTAATGACGATCGGTTTCAGCCGCGGCATTTATCAAGGGCAAGTATTGCGTACACCTGGATTGCAGAGGTGCGCACGGTTTCATAAATCAGGCGGTGAGAGGAGTGTAAGCATAATCTTGCACCAACACGCCCGTTTCTATGTAAGATTGATAAATGAGGGACATTGACCCACGCATCACTGAGGACTACTTCCAGCAGGATAATGCACCATGTCACGAAGCTTGAATCATTTCAAATTGGTTTCTTGAACATGACAATGAGTTGACTGTACTAAAATGGCCTCCACAGTCACCAGATCTCAACCCAATATCTCATCTTTGGGATGTGGTGGAACGGGAGCTTCGTGCCCTGCATGTGCATCCCACAAATCTCTATCAACTGCAAGATGCTATCCTATCAATTTGGGCCAACATTTCTAAAGAAGGCTTTCAGCACCTTGTTGAATCAATGGCATGTAGAATTAAGGCAGTTCTGAAGGTGAAAGGGGGTCAAACACAGTATTAGTATGGTGTTCCTAATAATCCTTTAGGTGAGTGTATATTATTGTTTATTCCTGTGATGACAGGATTTAGATGACTTTTATTTACTTTGTCATCTTTTACTTAGTCACATGATCCTTCAGAAATAATTCGAATGTGCTGATTAGGTACTTAATTACTATTATTATTATTTTTATTATTAATGTTATACAGTTGATATTTTTGTGGAAACTGATAAAACATTTTTTCTTGGATAATTTGATGGACAGAAAATGTAAAAGTTCTGCATATATTTGTGTCTATTGTCACTTTTGATCAATTTGATGTGTCCTTGACTCCTTGCTGAATAAGTGTTAATATCTTACTGACTGCAAACTTTTGGACCATGCTTGCCTGGCTTTAATCATGGGTGAGGATGAAGGTTTGACTGCTGTCACAACCATGTGCGTGCGTTAATGCATTGTAACTGTTGTTTCTCAAATGTTTGTTTTCAGTGAAATACTGTAGAAGTTTACTTGTTCCAGCTCATGTCCAAGAATCTAAATTGCTGGCTTTGTTTTTGTTTATTTTCCTGAAGAGCAAAATAGAGAGAGGCATTATTTGAACATTAAGGCTGTTCAAGTTTTGTAATCGTTTGCTTTGCCTGGACTTTTTCAGCATGCAGTACATATTTGTTTCACCTGTAGTACAGCTGACTCTAACAAGCGTGTGACCCATAAAAATGGAATGGTCAAAAACCTCATGTTCACTTGAGTTATTTTGGTGCTAGATACGTGCAGGCCCTGTTTCTGTTTATTGTCTGTCAAAGCAGCATCCATGATCTTTTCATTTTTCTTGTAAATTCATTGTATTTGTCGTCATGTCCCCATATATTGCTGTTCTGGCATCGTTTAAATATTCTCAAGGGATTGTTTGATTTGTTGTTGTACTTGCATGTTTGTGTTTTGTCTTCTGTGGTTTTTGTATTTGCCATTTGATGCCAGAGTGTTTTGGCTGGTGTGTGTGTGTAAGGTGAGGAGGTTTGTCCCTGTCTCTGGGCCCCTCCGCAGTGCAGCTTCATAGGTATTGTTTTCATGCCATCCGCATAAATTAACCTGTCACGCAGACGGCTCTCCTTACCCACGTTCTCCTGGGAGGGCCCGAATCAGGCCACTCGCACTCACACACTGCTAACACAGCCAACAGAGGGAACATGCTGCCTTCAGAAATGTGATTTTTCACAAACTGGCTATCATGATGGTACGGCTTGTATGTTTTTCAGTTACATAAGCTGGTGTTTTATCACTAAAATTGCCTCTTTTTCTTCTTGGTGCCGCAGTTCCTACTAGAGAACGAGAAAATGGCTGAAAAGTGGGCCACTGTCTTTATTTCACCCCTTTGCAAAGGGGTTTGTGAAGTTCCCAGCAGACCACTACTTGATTCAAAGCTATAATGGAAACATGAACACACACAGTCCAGATGTAAGCTATACTTCGCTACATCAGCTGGACGAGATCAGATATACAACGTTTCCACATTTCCATCCCCTGACTGCTGTTTTTTCCCCTTATGTTTGTGTTGGCAAATTGTGCAAATGTCATTCTCCGTGTATGTTAACGGTCTCACATCAGCTAAGTGGAAACTTGCTTTGATGTGTGTTTTTTTTTTTTTTTTTTTTTTGGCGGATACCGATATAAGGACTATGTATCAATCACTAGATCCTGAGATCAATTAGAGACCATCAGTTTGTGAATGCTTTCCTTTTGGGTCAGACAGGCCAGCAAGATGAAAGTCAGAGTTCTAACTGGCTGTTTCAAAACATGTATCAGCATGAAGCTGTTGAGATGACAAATTAAAAATTATTGTTAAGATGTGTTAGAGAAGGTCAGTCAGCATCAGTGTTTTTTCCTGCCTTGTTATTTAAAAAAATGTGGAATATGTGGCTTTTTAAGCGATGGGCTTTGCCTCCCAAACAGCTAAAAACAGAAAAAAAATCTCATTATGCTTTGAAATGTTCTGATTGCTCTTAATTTAGAGTTTATTTAACCCCTAGAGCAGTGGTTCTCAAACTCAAACAAATATCTGAACCTGTTGGCAATTCAAACTCCTGCGTGAACTGCGTTCTGACTGAAAATTACATCGGCAATGACCGACAGCCAATGAAAGAGTGAGATGCAGGGCAGCGGGAGGTTTAGGGAGGAGTTATAGAGCAGAATATCAGTATTTTAATAGATATAGTTACAATTCTATCAAACAGAAACAAAGGCCAAACATTTGCACATCCAGCCACAGCACATTACAAAATTTAAGCAATTAGCAATTTAAAATGAGTAAACTTTGTGCAGTTTATCATTTTTAATAACACGCACGTGCTCTCGCATTGTTTACTTGTCACATCGCACGTGTAGTTGGGACATGTAGTTTGCACACCTGTGAGAGAGAGAGTTGTCGGCGATTTGTTCCTCCTGTACAGTCATGCAGTGTGAATGAACCCCTCTGTTGCTGCTCCATCGTGCAGTGTGAACCCAGCAGTGACTGAATGATACCCCAGATAGTCATGGAGTGTGAAAAGAGCAGTGACTCGACGAGTTTGAAAATCGTGCAGTCTGAACTAGGCTTAATGAGGGAGACCCAAAATGTGCAGTGGTGATGGGTCCCCAGGACCGGTTTGAGAGCCACTGCCTTAAGGCTGCAACGTACTGCAAGAACAGAGAAAAAAGTTCTCGCTCCCTGGTTTGGGAGTTCTCGCAGCTTGTTCTCGACACATCGTCTGAGCAGAACTTTTTTCTTGCAGGTGTCCGAGAACTATTGTGTGATTGGTCATAAATTTAAAGTAGGCGTGGAAAATGCGGAGAAACGCAGATGATCGGCACCTGCTTTTCTCGTGAAGTGTGGCATGCACTGGCCAGAACGAACTTTGTTCTTGTTTTTGCCACCTCGAGAAAACGAACAAATTTCTTTGTTCTTGCAGAGTATGTTCACAGTTTTGGGGCCCTTTTGAAGTTTTTTGCTTATAAACATATTAATAGCAAAAGTATTTAAATATAAAGTGAGAGCCAAAGGCGCATTACAAAGGCCTGTTATATTTTAATTGATCAAAAGATTTAACATTACTATTTTTAATATTTTTGAAAGAAGTGTCATGCTAAAAGAAAGTAATAGTGTGACTTTAAACACAATTCAGTATTCAGTAAATAAAAATAACTGAATAATTGGTAATGATTAATGTTATAAGTAAATGTAATGAAGTTCGTGGATGGAAGGAAGGAGGCGGGAACCGGCGAACGTTCAAACAACTTTTATTTCAAAATAAATAAACAAAACCAAAGTAAAACCGCGGGCAGCCCCTCACGGACGACTGCCCACAAACACATAAACAAAACATAACATAAAGTCCAGGCCTGGTCCTCTCTCGTCTTCCGCAGCCCTTGCTCCTCCTTATATGCTCCCGTCACATGGCCGCGAGACGAGACCGGTGTGCCACGAATCTGGCACTCGTGAACATTAATCACCGGCCCGCTCTCGCGGCCCCTCGCCCCGCTGCCTGTCACACCACAGTAAAGTATTTGGGATTTAAAGCAACAGAATGCAATTCTGATTTTAAATATAGTATAGGGTTAATTCAGGTTGATTAGGATACTTTTTCCAAGTCATTTCAATAACAAAAAATGTCTGAATAGTTTTACACACCCTACTCCAATATCATTTAGAGTTTTGGTTTATTAATGAGACTCCATGTGCAATGCTGTTTTCCTGCTATATTTGCTGCTTATTTATTAAATCCAGGCAATTGGCAGTTGATTCAAATTAAGATACAATTCATACAAAACAAAATTCACTTTAAAGAAAGGCTTTCTACAAAACTTAATGAAGTGGTCAAAATCATGTCTGACTCACTCCATGTCTCCTGACATATTATGCATCTTATGTGTCCTTTTTTACTTGTGCTGTTCACTTTTTATCAACATAGATTAAATTAAAAAAGAACATTATGCTATAATATTAAACATTAACCTCTTAACCTTCGCCCTGCGCCGAGAAATAAATTAAAAAATGACATACCCCAAATAAAAATGTCTGCAGCTCTTAAACCCTATGGTCTATATCCATAAATGTGGTCTTATTTTAAACTAGACACTTCAAATTATGTTACCCAAAAGTCATAATAACTCAAAGTAGTATAGGGACAGATTAAAACAAGGGGAAATATGCATGTAAGTGACTCACGTTTTTATTTTTTTATTATTCCCTTATGGAAAAAATATGAGATTTTAATTTTAATGCCCTGAAAATAACCTAAATATAAAACTGAATGTCTGATCATGCTTTGATTAAAATTTGAGGACGATTCTCTCAAAAATGTAGCTTCTGAAAGCTTTTATGTCAAAAAAGACTGGGCGTCCTTTCAATAAAGTCCAATTATATTAGAACATTTGTGTAATAGTAAAGAGTAGTTTTTATTCAAATAAATCTGCAATAAACTGCTAATTATAATGCATTTGCAGGCCCTGATAACTAAAACAACTATTTACAGAATTTACAAGTGTTAAAAAACTCATTTAGTTGATAAAAACAGTCTCTAATTTAGTCTGCGCGTTGTGTATGGTAAGTGTGTGCGGCTGGCAGGCTCTTACACTGGCAGGCGCTGGATACTAATGAATACCTTGAAGACGACGCTAAGTAAGCATGAGGTATTCACCAATGCTTCTTACGACATCTCTTACAGAAACTACGCAAAATATTGTCTTTTGATTCGTTACTACATCCATCAATCAAATCTATGCTGGCTATGCATTGGCTAGGCATTGACTGGCTTATCCAACAAAGGACCGGCGAGTTTGACTGACAGATGTATCACCCAGTGACGCGCTCCCTTTCTATTTATGTGTCCTAGTCAGCTTTTGATTGAAGGAGAGAGACCTGGGAGGGTTTAATATAACCGGAACAGTCCACAGTACAGGGGAGATTGTCAAAATAAGGCTTACAATCGCTATTTCATTGAAAATGGACATGATTGATTACTCTTAACACAAAGCGCTTATGCAAACAACGGAGGATTTTTAGTTTTTTCCCCTTATTTTTTCGTTGTTTTGGATTAAAAGTGGGATGCATTTTGAAGAGTGGACTCTTACACAGACATGTATGCTGTTGTTTCGTGGATTCGTCCGATCTGATCTGAACGTCAGGAGATGAAAGATGAGTACCGCGTTCATTATGCTAATGTTTAAATAGCCACTGCTTTAGCATTTAATTTAACCCTTTCCTCTCTGGTGTATTTATTGCAAAAACGAGTTCAGAACATGAATCTTGAGTGTTTTAGCTTTCAAATGATGCATAGTTTGTGATAGTTGATTGAACAGCTTGTATAAAACAAAAGTAATTATAAGTAGAGACACGCCCACTTGCGTTAGACGCCCCGCCCACGAACCGGTGCGGATTAAGAAGTTAAAACATATATGTTTTAATAGCTATAAGTAGCCTATTGTACACAAAACTTATAGCAACTGAGCCGAAATTTGTGAACAAAAGCTTTATTGATGTGCCACTAGACTATTTTCCAGTAAACACTTCATAATCTGTCAAACCGGCCAAAGAAAAGCAGTCTTGCGTCTGACATTTTATGTTGCAGCAGGATTCATATTTAAACTTTTCTTTTTGCAGTTTAATATTCACAGACACTAACATAAACTTAACTCGCAATCCTCATCTGGATCCGTTGTGGTTTGAAATTTAACAGATTTTTCTGAGAAATTATTCCTTACCGCGTCTCAAAACGATGTAAAGTACATGCATAAATCTTGATGTGTTTATTCTAATTGATGTGGGTGTTGACTCTGTTCGCATGAATCGCGTCAATATTTGACTTTCAGAAGAATTCTGAGGGCGTGGCGGGACTAACACCTGAGGCAGCTCATGAACTATGGAGGACCAAATTACTCAAAATGAAATAATTTAAAAAAATAATGAATTCAATAAAACAACAATTAAATGTACCAGTCTATTCTTAAATAATTAATTAAATAATGTATTTATTAATTTAATAATTCGATAAGAAACATTTTTTTAAATGTTAATTAGATAATTAAATTAATAAATGTATCTATTTTGTAATATTGCATTAAATTGTTTAATATTTCACAATTACCTCTTTCACACACACTATTGTTGTGTTTAAAAAGCTTTTTCATTATTTAATGTGCTTTTTCAAAAAGCTGTTTTTCATAATAATATGCTGCATTTATGAATGACGCCTATTTGACGAATCATGCATTTCCAGAGCATGTTTTCCCAAAGATTTTTTTCATAATAATAGAGGACATTTCACAAATGCCAATCAACCGGCAGTGGGCGGTGCTTGGCGCTGATTGGATAATCCTTTCAGATAAATTACTTTTTTTGGTCTGGATCTGGCAAGTGGCAAGGGGAAGTATGTTTTTTTTGTTCAATTTCATGTAATTTTACAAAATAAATAGGCACATTTATTTAATTATCGAATTAACATTTAAATTAATTATCTAATTATTAAATTAATAAATAAATTATTTAATTAATTATTTCAGAATAAACTGGTACATTTAATTGTTGTTTTATTGAATTAATTATTTATTGAATTATTTCATTTTGAGTAATTTGGTCCTCCATAATGAACAACTGCCATCTCTCGCTTTTCAAACAAATGACATAAACAGAGAAAATTTGTTTTCGATTTGATTTACATTATTTAAAACCAGACATTTCAACATTTCTTTAGACAGGTGATTTTTGTTGGACAAGTATTCTCTAAGTTACAGTTAATTTTCAGAAGAGTATCAGATTGGACAGATTACGCATCATTTGTTTTCTTTATTTTGCAAAAAACACAACATTTAATTATTTTGTGTATACACAAAAGTAGAAACTTAACAGATTATAATGTGGTATAACACTTGCTTGAATGATAAAAATCGACTGTTTTTTGAGTCTCTTTGGCACTGATAAGAAAAAGATAGAGGCGGTTGCGCTGGCGTGATATTCGATGTAACCTCCTTGGGTACTGTTGCCAAGCTTCACAGAACATCCCATAGGAATGAACTGGAGATTTTAATGACCATTTTCTGATTGATTGTTTTATTTTTCAATAACATACTAATAAAGTGGTAATTTGATTTAATACTATTTGTACATCATCACAATGAATTTGCTGTTTTTATTTAAATAAATTACAATAATTGGTAAAGGGATTAGTAAAAGTGACGACAAATTTCCTGTAAACATAATTTTTTTTTTTTTATGTTTCCCTTTAAAATGCTTTAGAACTTTTAGACACAAGGATTCTCCATAGACTTATATTAGAAAAGAGCAAAAGCTTGTCTTGGATTGGTCAGTAATTATTTTACGGCAATGCTTAGCGATGGATCCATTGTCAATTTAAAGTGTAAACTCTTCTCAGAATTTGCCTAAAATGAAATTAAGCCAAATCATGCGATCTCAGCCTAGTTTAAGAAAGCTGTATTGTTGTTTTTTAGTCATTGTTTCTTAAGCGCCATTGACGTCCTTTTGTGATATTCTTGAATTAGATTTTTCTCTTGCTTTCGTTTGTTTATCTTCAGTGTAAGAAGGCGCACATTCCTTACAGGGATAGCAAGTTGACACGTCTCCTCAAAGACTCTCTGGGTGGAAACTGCCGAACTGTGATGATCGCGAACGTCAGCCCATCCTCGCTCTCCTATGAAGATACTCACAACACTCTCAAATATGCCAACCGCGCCAAGGAGATCAAATCCACTGTAAGTCCTACACATACACGCACAGCTTCAGCAGTCCCCCATCCAACAACGTGCCTTAAATCACCCACAAGTTTGCCACCAACAGAGATTATGTGATTTATAATATAAATTGTGTATAATATAAATTTCTGATTCTCTCACTGTTTTTCAGCTGAGGAGTAACGTGATGAGCTTGGACAGTCACATTGGCCAGTATGCCATCATCTGTGAAAAGCAGAAAGCAGAGGTAAAAAACAAAAATAAGACTCAATGAATGTCATCCTTAATCACGTCTTAATGTGGAACTCTTTACTTTGTAAATATGGTTTGCTTCCCCTGTTAGGTGAGATGGGTCTAATCCACATGAGACTAGTTTGCCTAATGAGTGTGGTTGTGCTTGTAGATTGTCATGCTGAAACAGAAACTCAAAGAGTATGAAGAGCGGAAGGTGGATGTTCCTGCCCTTAATCCAACACCCATCCAGAGGAGAGCAGAATTTGAAAAGTAAGCAGCAGTGTGTGTGTGTGTGTGTGCGCGTGGACGTGCGCGCGCGTGTGTGTGCGCACGTGTTGTATGAGGACGGTTACGCTCAGTCCAAAAGTGTGCACTCATGCGACACTGCAAACTCTATTTGTGGGCATCCGTATGCGGCTTGAGACCTGTGTTTTGGTTTGTTTAGATGTTGTTTATTTTATGCCATGTGTGATGTGCAGCTCTTTAACGCTGTCCTTTGAAACTTTGAATACGCCTCAATTATTCATAAGTAAGAGTACACAGGACAAAGCCAGACACCATCGCAGGTGCAGGTCTTCTTACATCTGCATTTTTCATCAGGCCCATTGGAGAGTGGAGACTTGTGCTTTGTGTTTTCCTCTTTCTTTAATTTTTCACGTGCCCCCTCTTTATGCTTTATTGTTTGTTTTGGGTTGGAAATGTATCGCCGTTTTGCGACAGATCCCACCACCCCACCCTCAGCCTAGAGTTTGCGTGTCCTGGTAAACCCTACATTATAGGGACAAATGCAATATCCAAAACGGTCCCTAAGAGGAAAACGGCTTATAAATCATACTAAGTGTTTTTTGTTTTTTATGTTAAAATGCTGAACGTTTTCTGAGATAAGTAGGTTTAGGGGATAGATGTACACTATAGAAAACATTGTCTATAAAACGTCCCCATAAAACATGGAAATCAGGTGCATTTGTTTCTCATCAGCAAAAACCGCCGCAGCATCCATAGATGGGAGGGAGAAAATGAAGGACAGGCTGGAGGGAGGAGAGACAGAGGGAAAATAGCAAGGGTGGGAGGGATGGTGAGGAGGAGGGGAAAAAGCTGAATGAGTTTCACTCCTACGTGTTTCATTCACCGGCATCAGAATTCACAACTTGCCGAGGGAGAGGGAGAGAGGTGCTTAGCGGCAAGGAGGGGCGGCGTGCTCCTGCCCGCATTAATAATGCAGGAGTCTGGCAGTGTCTGCGCTGCACCAACATTATGGCCCCAAATACAGCCTCTGCACTGTTTTTTTTTTGTGTTTTTTTTTATATATAAATCAAAACTAATACTGCCCCCACACACAGTTCATGTGATTTCTCAAAAGCATTCACTGAGATATGCTGTGTTGCAAAAGGCTGTATGGAGTATTGAAGGCTCTCAGTGGAGAATTTGTTTGAATGTGAGCACGATGGCTTTTAGCACTTACCTGTATTAAATAGAAGAGTAAAGGATGCAGTAAGGTGAGATATCTTCTCAGTTATTATTGTATGCAATCATGACCTACTGTTGGGTGTGATTCATATTTTTCTTGGTGCGACTTGCACTACTGCTCAAATGTTTGGGGTCAGTACATTTTTTTGGCAAAAATTATTTAATCACTGCACTTAGATGATGTTCATACAGCATTTTTACTTAATAGGAAACAAAAAAATCACAGATATGACACAAAAAAGGTTTTGTTTAACCCCATACCTATCAAAAATCATAGACAGCCCCAGATTACTATTGTTCAACATTCACTGCTCGTTAAAACATCACACACTTATTTTATCTGGACAAACTCTGTATCATTAGACAGAAGAAAGACTCCAGCTTCGATATGTGTACACTATTTATGATAAAACTAGGTTGCAGTGACATTCATTTCTTAATTTATGTCAGGAGTACATTATAATCGATCCGTTATGAACGATATTTTGAATGAAATATCACGCGCACATAAGTTCTCTCTCGTCTGCAGCAGCTCATTTGTGTTCTCACAGGTCGCAAAGAACAGCTTTCAGTTTAGCTCTTAGTTCAAAAGTGCTCATATTTGGAGAAATATTGATATATTATCACATGCTTGGAAAATATTTTGTCATGCAGAATAACATTTCTATTCATTTCTCACTGAATTATTCGATCTAAAGGAGCTAAAACATGCACCTAGCTCTCTCTGGGTCTCCTCTTAATGATATGCGTCGGATATGAGTCATCAGGCGTTCATTTGCTCACTGAGCTGTCAATAATGTTACTGCTCTATACTGCCCTCTGCATGACGCGCTCCTCCTGTGTGTTTACGTCCTCATTCTGGCTCTGAAGAAAGAGCCTATTCTCGTTCTCATTTCTACGCGTGAACTAAGAAGCTAATAAACACAATAACTATGGATTAAGGTTTTTGTGGGATTTTTCATGTGATTTCGGCTATTTTATTTAGTTTACATTATGAAAGAACAGGTGTAGCGATTAGCTCCATATAAAATGATAAATATAACATGTTTTAACATCACCATATGAATGAAATCCCCATTATATCGTGACAGGAAACTAATACAAACACTCAATGGTGGTCTAAAGTGACATAAAGAATGACGGTGTAATTTTAATCTTTTAAATAGTGTTATGTAGCTTTATGCTAACTGAAGCTCTAACGCACCTTTTGGACCAGGAGCTTTGTCTATTTTGTTACAATAATTCACATAATGTGTTTTTAGTTTAGTTTTTTTTTCTTTTAGAAAAACTTTAGATATTTGTCGCTTACTAAATGAAATGCTGCACTGTTAATGGGCCATTTAAGCAGGCATACATGTTATAATGGATGTTAAAAAAAAAAAAAAAAGATTCATAGCAAAAGAATAACGAGGATTACGTCTCAGACATTCAAAAGTGTGAAACGATCATCGAGTGAGCACATTGAAGAATTAATTGAGCTGTTCTCCTTGCCAAAAATTAGATAAAAGACTGCAAAAGGCCAAAAAACGTATTTGATAAAAGCATCTCTAAAAAAAAAAAAAAACATGGTATTAGAAAATTTATCTTAAAATTCATAGTTTTGGATATAATAGCCTCAGATTTTTAATAAAGCATGACCACACTTGTGACTTCACTTTAGTTGTATTTATAAGTCGTTATACTACATTCACATAATATTTTTATACATGAGAAAAATATTTTAAATATTTACATTTTTTATTTTTAGCCCATATCTCTATATTAATAACTGTCTGAGTAATTCTAAGTATTCAGCTGTAAACTCTCAAGTGTTGGCTTCTAAATATACAGGTCCTTCTCAAAAAATTAGCATTTTGTGATAAAGTTCATTATTTTCCATAATGTAATGATAAAAATTAAACTTTCATATATTTTTGATTCATTGCACTCCACCTGAAATATTTCAGGTCTTTTATTGTTTTAATACTGATGATTTTGGCATACAGCTCATGAAAACCCATAATTCCTATCTCAAAAAAATAGCATATCATGAAAAGGTTCTCTAAACGCGCTATTAACCTAATCATCTGAATCAACTAATTAACTCTAAACACCTGCAAAAGATTCCTGAGGCTTTTAAAAACTCCCAGCCTGGTTCATTACTCAAAACCGCAATCATGGGTAAGACTGCCGACCTGACTGCTGTCCAGAAGGCCATCATTGACACCCTCAAGCGAGAGAGTAAGACACGGAAATAAATTTCTGAATGAATAGACTGTTCCCAGAGTGCTGTATCAAGGCACCTCAGTGGGAAGTCTGTGGGAAGGAAAAAGTGTGGCAAAAAACGCTGCACAACGAGAAGAGGTGACCGGACCCTGAGGAAGATTGTGGAGAAGGACCGATTCCAGACCTTGGGGGACCTGTGGAAGCAATGGACTGAGTCTGGAGTAGAAACATCCAGAGCCACCGTGCACAGGCGTGTGCAGGAAATGGGCTACAGGTGCCGCATTCCCCAGGTCAAGCCACTTTTGGGCTACAGAGAAGCAGCACTGGACTGTTGCTCAGTGGTCCAAAGTACTTTTTTCGGATAAAAAATTTTTTTTGCATGTCATTCGGATATCAAGGTGCCAGAGTCTGGAGGAAGACTGGGGAGAAGGAAATGCCAAAATGCCTGAAGTCCAGTGTCAAGTACCCACAGTCAGTGATGGTCTGGGGTGCCATGTCAGCTGCTGGTGTTGGTCCACTGTGTTTATCAAGGGCAGGGTCAATGCAGCGAGCTATCAGGAGATTTTGGAGCACTTCATGCTTCCATCTGCTGAAAAGCTTTATAGAGATGATTTCGTTTTTCAGAACGACCTGGCACCTGCTCACAGTGCCAAAACCACTGGTAAATGGTTTACTGACCATGGAATTACTGTGCTCAATTGCCCTGCCAACTCTCCTGACCTGAACCCCATAGAGAATCTGTGGGATATTGTGAAGAGAAAGTTGAGAGACGCAAGACCCAACACTCTGGATGAGCTTAAGGCCGCTATCGAAGCATCCTGGGCCTCCATAACACCTCAGCAGTGCCACAGGCTGATCGCCTCCATGCCACGCCGCACTGAAGCAGTCATTTCTGCAAAAGGATTCCCCACCAAGTATTGAGTGCATAACTGATCATAATTATTTGAAGGTTGACTTTTTTTGTATTAAAAACACTTTTCTTTTATTGGTCGGATGAAATATGTTAATTTTTTGAGATAGGAATTTTGGGTTTTTATGAGCTGTATGCCAAAATCATCAGTATTAAAACAATAAAAGACCTGAAATATTTCAGGTGGAGTGCAATGAATCAAAAATATATGAAAGTTTAATTTTTATCATTACATTATGGAAAATAATGAACTTTATCACAATATGCTAATATTTTGAGAAGGATGTTGGTTATGTGTATATTCAGAATAACTTGTGAGCAGCTGTCTTTTTACTATGAGTATGTCTAAATGCTCAATTTGCCAAATGGAGGGGTGACAGGCAAGGGGTTAATAACTTAACATTCTGGCTTCATGAAACAGAACTCAAACCAATTCACTTACATTTTTTTATTAATGGAAATTCTTTTTCATTATCATGTAAAAAGTATGGAATCATCTTTTAATTTCAATTTCTAAAACAAATACTGGGACAAGTCTAAAAATGTGAATTAGTCAGCGGTTAAGAGGGAGTGCTGCTTACACACCTTAACAAGCTGCTGGACTGGTCTAATAGAAAAGAAACATATGCTCCAAGGAAAGGGTTGTCTGTTAAAACAATGGAAAGGATTATAAAACTCATTCAACAAGGAATTTCAAATCAAACGGGTGGCCAAAGAAGTTGGTTGTTCCCACTTCCCAGTCAGCCTTGTCTAAAATTTGGTGCAAATATAAGCTCAATGGTAAGGTTATAAAAGTAAAATATGCAGGCAGACCAAGGAAGACATCAAAGTGTCAGGATGGAAAACTCAAAGCAATATGCCTTTAAAACAGAAAATGCACAACAAAACCAATGGGGAAAAAATGGGTGGAAACAGGAGTCAATGTTTGTGACAGAAATATTAGAAACCAGATGAATGAAAAGCGATTTACATAATTAACTTTTCTGATTCAGTCGATAGAAAATAGGTTTGGTGATGAAGTCATTTTTCAGGATAATAGATCATGCAACAGTGCAAAGATTGTTAAAGCTTTTATTCAGGAAAGCCATATCAACTCAATGACATGGCCAGCAAACAGCCCAAATCTCAATCCAGGGTGGGAAATAAAATAAAATAAAAAATGATAAGGTGTCATCCTGTAAAGCTGATATGTGAACCACTATTTGAGAAAGTTGGAAACTATTGTTGACCTAAAAATGAAAATTCTGTCATTAATTACTTACCCTCATGACGTTTAACACCCGTAAGACCTGAAGATATTTGTGTTAAAATCCGATGGCTCAGAAAGGCCTCCATTTCCTCTCTCAAGACCAATAAAAGGCACTAAAGACGTCGTTACAAAGCCCATCTCACTACAGTGGCTCTACAATCATTTTATGAAATGACAAGAAAAAATTGTTGCGCAAAAAAAAACCTAAATAACAACTTGTATAGTGATGGGCCAATTTCAAAACAAACCTTCGAACAGTTATGAATCAGTGTATCTATTTAATATTCAAATTACATGAGGGTAAGTAATTAATGACATCATTTTTAAGAAAAACTAACCCTTTCATTAAAAAATCTTGCTTAACCCAAACTTGTTAATGACAGTGTACTGAGGTACTAAATCAGATAATAATTTGGAGTGCTGTCTGTTTTATTGTGTCCTGCTGAATTATTTTTATAATTGTATTATTTGTGACGACCATGTTGTTTCCTTTTCCTCAGGGTAAGATGTCAAATGCTGAGCTTTTATTGTAAATGTATAATTGTTTACACATTCATATGATTTTTAGTCAACGTTATTTTCTGTGATAACCAGCAGCAGGCAAAAGATGCTATTTTGCACAAGGTTATTTAAAACAGGATATTACATTAATTTTATTTTTAGCTTCTTTTTATTTTTTTGGCTCTTTATTAGCATTTAACCATTGCTGCTACAGTTCTGACATTATTATTATTATTATTGCTTAATTTAATTCATACATATACTGTAAAGAGGGTGGGCACATGTGTCGGCACATATGCATTAACCACCTGGCAAATTTTCCTACACAGAACTTTACTGACTATGTGTGTGTGATTTTTGTGTTTGTGCAGAATGTCTGAGTCCCTGCGAAGTGTGTTTGCAGCACGCCTGCAGGTCCGCAAAGATCATCTGAGCATCGAGAAGCAGCTAAATGAAAGCCAGTTGACTATGAGACACAGGGAGTTGTGGCACCAGCAGAGTCTGATCTTCTTTCCTGACAACAGGGCCGAAAAGGTAACAACACTGATTCATACACAAACACGGTTGTTTAACACTAGCAGCAGAATTACTAGATACACTCCTGTTCAAAAGTTCAGTGAGACATTATAATAATAATAAGAGAGGTTTCTTACTCCTTAAATCCGCATATTAGAATGATTTTTGAAGGATCATGTGAAGCTGAAGACAAATAATGACTGCAAAAAAAAATCATCCTTGGCATCAAAGGGATAAATTACATTAAAAACCTATATTTTAAGTCGTAATTAAAGGTCACAATGTTAACTGATTTGATTATATTTTTAATTACATAAATGCAGCCTTTGTGTACACAAGAGACTTCTTTCAAAAAACTTTAGAAAAATCTTACCCTAAACATTTAGATTGGTCTTTTTTTTTAAGTAATGAAAATCTTTGTTAAGCCTTAATTTGATACTCTGTTTCAAGAACATTTAGCCCTGGAAAAGTAATAAAATATAAAAATCTAAAATATATCTCATTTTAAATGATATGTATGTCCATAGTGGGATTTTTTAATGTGTAAAATGGCATGAAATTGCTGTATATAAAATGATTTTTTTAAATCCATATCCAAAAAATCATGAATGTCACAGAAATTTCACAGAAATCATTTGTTTAGTATGTGTGTGAATCATGTTTTAATCAATTGTTTGTTTTAGGCCACCTGTAAATATGAGCGTAAACTGGCCTCCCTGAAGTCTCACCAGGAGCACTTGCAGAAACGCTTGTTGGAGAATGAAAAGCACTTCCAGGAGAACGAGGGATGGCTTCACCGCATCGAAAATGAGATGAAGCTTCTCGGACATGAAGGTCACTCTCCAGAGGTCAGGACTGGGACACTTTTACTTCAGATAAGGGCTGCATGAGCAATATGCATGTGGTTGTAGTAATGTCAACTAATAGAGCTTCTGCTATAATAGGCCAAGGCGAAAACTATAGCATACACTTGAAACTTGAGTGCTGTTTTTTTTAGAATACAGCGTCATGCACACGCTGCTGCAAAAGATGCAATGCAAACACAACCGTCAAACACGTCCGCCTAGCCTGTGTTTACATAGAAACATAATGGAAAAGCGGCTCAGTGGAAAATGCCTTCTATGTGAACGACCTATGTTAGGTTGATTATGTTTTGTAACTCAATTTCGTAATATGAATCTGCTTTTGCATTGATGGCCAGATTTGTCCTTCATCTGTTATGAATAATCTTACCTTCAGGTTTGTCTCCAGTTTATAAAATAGTCAATCAAAGATAAAAGTCCCTTTTAATTTTTATCAAATCACTAGACTCTTGAAAAATAGACATTACTTTGTTTATGTAATATAAAAAAATATATATTTTGGGTTTGAATTTGCAGTAAGAATAGCTGTATCATATATTGTGATATAAGAATTTGTCATGCCGCCTACTCCTGCAACAGATAGGTTGTTGTTTTTTTTGTCCTTCAGCTTACCATGATTTTTCTTTGAGGGCTCATTTCTGCCACAGAGTGGACAACCTTGGCCCGTTATCCATTTTGAAATGCCATTATTGAATGTTTTCTACCCGAGCAGTGAAGCTCTAGGGTGCCAGTCTGCAGTGTTGTGATGTCTAAGGCAGACATACTCCTCTGACGCCCTGGATAGCGGTGCTCTTCTGAAGCACTTCTTTGAGCTCATCAGACGGCCAACTACACTTAAAGGGGTTTAGAAGAGCTGGCATAAATTGCAAAATCTATAGCTTCATGTAGCTGAGCAGTGCCATTCTTCTGAAACAATTGAAATATTTTGCAGCCATGCACACAGTCTGCATGTAGGAGGAAGACATTCATCAAGCTGACTATAAAAATCATTGGTTTAATTGGACAAGCATAGCATATTGTGTAATTTTTTTTTGTTTTCACGCTCATTTGTGGCCCTTTGGTAGACACTGACCATCTCTGTGTCTCTTTCACCCCCTCTGTTAGCTCTTCTCTCCGTTTCCCCACCGGAGGATGTCTTAATAAAAGAAAAATCAATGCTTTTCCTTCATCACTCCCTACAGCTGCTTACCTAAATCCACACCTCTTTTCTCACTCTCTTTTTGCTCTCCTGTTTTTTTTTCTTTTCTTGGAAGTAGAACGGAGTAGTGACGCACCCGCCCATCAAATGTTCTGTGCTCTGCTGTTTTGCGTTTTCTTGCGTCAGAGGGGGTAGAAGACTCCTCAGAAGGTGCATTTTCAGTGAGAGAAAGAAAACAAGAAGCTAGACTAAAAACAACATCTAAGCTGTTTCATCATTTTTGTAGTGTCTTGCCTTTGTTGCCTTTCTCATTTTAGCACATAGATGAGATGGTTTAATCTCGTCGTTCTCGTCACCCAGAAAGCCACGAATTCTCACTCTTGAGCTTGACATTCTATTAAAATTTGTCATCTAATAGATGGGAGAATGCACATCCCTATCTGTGTCCTGATTGATGTTGTATATAAATAATTTGCATTGACACTGCAAAATTAAGCAGAATTGTGAATATCGTGAATTTAATGCATGGGTTTGGCCATTTCTTAAATAGCTTGTCATTGATTTGATATCTTTTTCTGTCTCTGGTTTAAATTCAGTAGCAAAAAAGCATTAGAATTGATCAGTTCAAATTATTTTACAAATTGTTTAATTCAACTGTTTAATTAACTCTGGTTAAAAGAATTGTCTGCATCATCACTGTTTAAGTTTTTCATTTAGAAAAATTATGGATGCCAGTCAAAAAGAAAGAAAAAAGCAAAGGATTTGGGAATCAATATTTGCAGACAAGTTGGAATGAAGCATTGAATAGACATTAAACATGTTTATAATTTCTTTTATTTCCATATTGTAGAACATAAACCCATAATTTTCCTTTTTTATAATAACATAAGTTAACATGTTAAATTTTGTACATTGTAAAAAGAAGATTCATATAAATTCATAAATTTATGCACACCAAAGAAGAAAAAAAAGAAGAATATATATATACACATATATACACACATATATATATACACACACACACACACTGTTATATTGATGCAAACAATGCGGTGTATGTGCGCTCTTGACACAATCAACGTAATATTTTGATTTTCCATGCATATGTGTGCTATTTGGAATGGATATTTGTACTGTAGTAGGTATATGGAGTCAGGTCATGGCATTTGGTTGGTTTAGATTTTTGGGCATCTCCATGTAGTCCTGTTCAGTATCATGCCTTGACTTGTCTAAAATGTAAACAAGCTTATAGCTGTTACGCTATATAAGCCTTTCTGTAAAGTTTTCTGTATTGTTTTTGTTTTTTTCTGTATGTCTGTGTGCTTTGGTGTGTGTGTGCATACATTTATGTATTATATGGACTCCTTATATCATTGGTTATTTGGAGTCATTTTGTCTCCAAATCTATTTTATTGGAAAGACACCTACATTTGCTTTGAAAAATGTGAGATATATATATATATATATATATATATATATATATATATATATATATATATATATATATATATATATATATATATATATATATATATACACACACACACAGACAGACAGACAGACAATTAATCGCACACTTGTCTCAAAAAGGTCACAAGTCTGAAATATTTTTTTTCTATCTCTCACACAGCCCTAATGTTAGTATGGTAGCCTGCCAGTTTGTGGTATAGAAATCGTGATGGTAAATGATTTTGACACACTCATGCCCCGTTCATTTCAAGGGACTAGAATGGAGCTGCTGAGGTTGCCATAACGATTGTTGCATTTTTTGGTCTTTATGTTAAGATGTGTTTTTGAATGCAGGAGCTGAAAAGAGAACTGCAGTGCCATCAGCTGCAGCTGCAGATCGCTGACCTTCAGCAACACATCGAGCACACAGGCCACCTCATCAGTGTTCAAGACCAGGAAAACACTCACACGCACAAGTATGAGTCAACAATCATAGAGGTTTTGCCAGGTTTCATGATTTTGATCTTAGTCACCCTGAATCTGAGCGTGTCTGTGGGAAGCCATGCTCTTTTATATGCTCTAACTGGAATGTTCTTTGTGTTCAGATTAATTTGAAATTTGCAATGTAAATGCCTCCATCTGTATCATTCAACTATACCATGCTTGCTCTCCACCTGTCCTGTCAGGTTGGTGAACGCCCTGCTGTCCACCTGCCGACGGCAGCACCTGGCGTTGAAGGCCGCAGGCATTGCCACAGACGACGCTGAGTGGGAGGAGCTGGAGCGTCTGGTGCATAGAGAGAGGGGTGTGGTCTGGGCAGACCAGGAGAGAGCAGAGGAGAGGGAAAATGGTGTTATAGGAAGCACTCATCTACAGCCCATCCTTTCTTTCTCACACCTTGTCTCTCGTCAGAACACGCCATGCAGTGAGTGAAATATCTCATCATCTTACTTCAAACTGGTGTTCTAAAGCATTTAACCAAACATGGTGTAAGCAATCTGCATTAAACTGTTTTAATATTTTATACTGTAATATTTCACAATATTTTATTTTACTATATTTGCATAAGACTCACATATTATTTATAAATATTTATTATATTAATTTATAAAATTGTATATAATTGTACAAACACCCCTGTGAAACGGAAAAAAACAAGATCTTGTTTCAAATGCTGTTTATTTCTCCTGTTTTGGGGTGACGTCCTCAGTTGAGGATGCAAGGAAATAATCCAAAAGATAATGTCAGCAAACTTCCTGTTTCCAAGACGAGCCATCTCATTTGTGTCGTACAGCCACCTCATAGTGATCTCATTTTATGTGTGCCTTGTGATTTACTGTTTTCCGTGTCAGTGTAATGTGATCTGCATTGAGTAAACGTTGACAGATGCATGTGTCTTGATTTAAGACATGTTTAGTTCCTGTGTGATGTATGTGCTGGATTGAATATAAAGGACCAGCGCAAATGAATAACAATGCATTCTCTTCACTCAGGCTCAGAGAAACACGCACGCCGAACCTCACAGCGTCTCAGACCAACACACTCATCTCAAGGTAAACTCATCTCTGTCTCTCCCGTTTTTTTCCCATGGTGTGCTTCAACCTACTCTGCTTAAGTCATCAATCCAGCTGCCCGAATCTATCACATTGCTCATACTGACAGCCCATGTGTACGTTTCAACTATTTTTGTAAACTAGCTTTTTTAAAATAGTCCCCTCTGAGTATGTTGTTTTCCATCTAAGCATTAAAATAAAAGTGCTTTAAAAATAGCCAAATCATTTGTCTTAAAAAAAACAACAAATAAAATTCACTGTTTTTCAATGATAAATATACTGATTGTTTTACTTTAGCTTGCTTTATTTAGAGTTGCTCGACACTCTCCATACTGACCGAATTAAATGAAAAAATAAAAAAAACTAGCTTTTACAGGATGGAGGAAATTGAGGGGTGGGAGAAAGGGGAAAAGGAAGAGAGGAAAGCTTTGGGAAATAGGAGTGGTGAGTTATTGCTCAGTAAATGGAGAGTAATGATATTTGCTGCAGAACAGGTGTTCCTCATTTGATTGAGACACGCTGTGGGAAATACACACATTTCAGGAAAATACAGAGACCTGCGAGAAAGAAAAAGAGAGAAGTGGGGGGAAAACAGACGGATACTGTTGAGAATTATGTTTGGGGGATGTTAAACTTCTGCATTGATAGTATTGGAAATATTTTGCATTGTCTAACATCGTATTTATTAGAAAAAAAAATTTCTGTCTATAATTCTTCATTTTTGACAAGGAGATGGGGGTGTTTCTGTTGTTTATTTTTTACTTTTCCCCCTCGTCCAATGTATGTTTAAATTTGAATGATTAATTTTAAACACCATATGGGATTTGACCAGGTCAGGACAGTATAAAAGTTCATTTTCAGTGGAAGGAAATGGAGCTTTTTGAAAATGATGAATAATGATTTGTTTGCTGCCTCGAGAGAAAGAAAAAAACGTAAAATATGACGCATATTTCACGGAAAAATGGTGTGCGGGTTTTTATCAGTCCGCTGGGGGGAAAACTCGTTTACAAGTTCCCAGTCTGCTCCACTGAGCTATTCAGAGGACGAACTAGTCGCTGGCTCTGCAAGGTTTTATTTTAGGCACTTTGCAAATAAATGCAAAATTCATAACCTCTACATTCCTTTATTGTTCTAAACATCTAATAAAGCATTTATTCCTTTTAGACTACGTGTCCTACACAGATTTCCCATTGAATTTTTGTGAATGTGACGTTTTCAGAATAAATTTGCTGCCGTTTTAAAAAGAGATGCTTATTTTCAAGGTTCACACTGATGAACAAGTTCTGCTGCCATTCATGCAGCAGGAAATAAAAGCTGGGTTCAGTTCATCCTGCTCTGCGTTCCCTGCAGAAAGACAATAGAGATGGAGCCCTGTCTGCAGGAACTGAAAGAGATACAGAGACTCAAAGAGAGGGTTATGAATGAACCTCCGCCCCACCCCCACCATCGACGTGCTTCATGACGATACCGTCTCTGCACTCGTGCTCAAGTGCTCGGTGGAGAGAGGGAGTGAGAGCGTGATAGGGTGGAAAATAGTGATGGAATAGAGGACAGAAGCGGGAGGGGTCACGTGTCAACGCGCACGAGACTGCCGCTCCTGCCTCTCAGACTTAAGTCTGCGGTCTGTTTCTTTCCGTTCTCCTTCCTCTCCTCACTCGTTTCTTTCATGTTCCTGTATGTTTTTATCTGTGCCTGCTTTATTTTTTAATCAATCAGTTTTTCCATCTCCATTGTCTGTCTCTCCTCCTCACCTCGCCATCTACGTCTAGCCTCTTTCAGTAGCGCCGACCCTCCGCCCTTCTGAATTTCATTCATAAAATCATTGCTCGGTGCAGGGAGGGGGGGAGCTGTTACATATAGTATGAAACGCGCCTGGATTGGGCGAGGACAATTCTGCAATAAAAAGCGAGCAAGCAATGAGAGAGCGAGTGCCAGGCGACCCTAATCCGCAGTGGCTTCCTCCAGAAATAGCGCTTCATGCATGTTTTAATCCCACCAGCCAAAAATACGCCACCCAGAGCACTCTGCCACAAATTACTGATCGCACCTATTCCTCTGCCTCCGCTCTGGGCCATACATCACTGTCTGCCGCCCATCCTCTCTCTCACCCTTTTTTTTCCCCCCTATGCTTTGTCACCTGATCAGCCCTTGCCTCTCAAATGAAGTTATATCGCTTGTGCGTTATAGCTGCTGGCTTTGTGAGGTGGTCAAAGCAAAGTACATTCAGTAAGAGTTTCAGAAGAGGCGTTTTTTTAGTTCTCAAACTTTCTTTTGCTAAAAAAGTGAGCATAGTTAGTCATTAACAGGATGTCAGGTCCTCTCCCATGCTATCCAGATTTCAGAGAATCAGCACTGACTCAGAGAGAAGGAGAGATGGCTGTGTGTCAACAGTTTAACCAGCAGGAGCTCTGAAGCATTGCGATTGGTCAAGAACGCTTAAGATGCAGCCGCAGTGTCTTTCTCTCCCTCGCTTTTCTGCATCGTGTGAGTCAGTGTGCGGCCAGACTGCGACGTGCTCCGGCATACTCCACCACTCAATATCCGACGTCAGACCCCTCCAACAGCTTCCTGGAGCCTCCCTTGCCTTCCCCACCCACATACACCCACCGGCATACACATACTGCCTGTCCTGACTGACTTAAAGAACCTGCTCTTTAACAACATACCACTCTTAAGGTTTTACGGACATGTGATAAATCGATAATTTATCACTGTACGAGGGAATAATGTTTGTCTATTTGAATCAGTGATGTAAACTTATTTTGTGTGTGAGCAGGTATGCGCCTCATAAATCAGATCACTATAAACCAGTTACTTGTGTTGGTTTAGGATTCATTTAAACATTATTGGCCCCAACACTTTTTACCCCACCGTTCTATGAAAAAATTTGACACGGGTGTATTTAATGCAAAGATTGTTAGAATGCAAGTTTTTGTTTCATCATCGTTGGTGATATAGCGCTAGAATTTATTCTCCTTTAAACTTTCACATTAATTCAAAGTCTGCCTGTCTATCTCTATTGTTCTATATTCAGCTGTCTGTCTATCTATTTCTCTTGCTATCTAGCTATCTATCTATCTATCTATCCAACCTCTGTCTGTGTCTATATCTATCCACTGTCTTTCTCCCTCTTTAATTTTCCTCTTTAATTTTCACTATTCTTGATCTAAAAGTCTAAAAACATGTCAACTTAATCCAAGGACTGACATTGGTAAATGCTGGAGTCAAGTTAATGTCAAATCAAATAAGTTTCAGAACAATCATTTCCTCAAATCACAGCAACTTGTTTGCTTTGAAATAGCAACTCTGTATACTTTTAAAAATGTTATTTAAATGAATTTGACATTTCTGATCATAATGTTGTTGGCAAGTCAGCTTTGCCTTGAAAATCAGTTTATCACGTAGCCTTTTCCATTTGGTGATGTCCTTTAAAGTAAAGCTGGTGAATTTGGAGCTTCCTTTCTCTTTTAGGCTGTGGCCCTCAGGAGGCTGAGGCTGAATGTCCTCTTAAAAAACCAATCAGGAGGAAGCTTTCTGTGTCTTCTGAAAACCCAGATGAGGAGGGGCCTGTTCCTGCACTGTCCTATTACCCTCCTGCCCTTCAGGAGGTCTTAAGAGATGAGGGTATGTTCCCGCTGCAATACACTCCTGAGGGACAACCGCACACCTCCAAAACCTTTGATCCAAACACAACTTTCGACATCGGTCACGAGAACTCATCGGGCTGTAATACCACAGTCATCCTATCACCCGAGCCCCCTGGCCACACAACACTCCGGGCACTGCGTGCAAACAACGGGAATGAGCCAGCTAAAAGGTACCACGTACTGTCATTTGCATGGTTTAATAATGCGGATGTTAAAGTGAACTCGGTTGTTCTGCTTTGGCTGCCGTAAATACGTTTCTCTCCGATTGGTTCCGAGGTTGGAGATCCCATCGCTGTTAGACCTCCGAAGATCCAAACCGTCCTACATGGCCATGACTTCAGCTGCTAAGGGCAAGCGCAAGTTGAACTGGTGCGTGTTTATTGTGGGACCATTTAAAATCATGCCTCGTTGACATTTTGCACTCTTGGTGTTTTCCAAAATCTCACTTTGTGTCTGTTTGTACCAGTTCCAGCATTGGAAAAGAAGAAGGTTCTCAGGCCGCAGAACCCAAGCGAATAAAGAGAGATCCCTGCGAGCCGTCTAAACCACTAAGAATTCGTCGTTTTGGAAGTTAGTATGCTATTCTCATTGCAGAAAAATAGTTCAAAATGAATTGTTACCCTCTATGGGCTCTCCATTTGTATCTTGGAAGGAGAACATAAGTGTCTCTTATATTCCATTTATGAAGTCCTCACATAATCCATTATGTTTGGTAAAGTATTGTAATAGTGTAATGGGTGGGCCGGCTGACAGCTGTGAAAGAATGTCAGGCGCACAGCCAGAAGCGCACAATCTCCTCCTCCCACTCCCAATGGCGCTCACGCTTTCTTTCTCCTTAGTAATACAATGCCATGATTTGGTTGAATTTACCCCAGTTTTATAAAGTAATAAGCCACTAGAGGCCATGCATTAGTGATTTTATTTTTTTACCATGTTTGTGGGGTGGTGCTTCTATTAAATTAAATGACCAAAGCAATATAAGGCACCTATGTTAAAAAATAATAATAATAAAATGTAAAAAAAAATAAATAAAAAAATATATATATATATATTTATTTTTTTAAGTGTATGCTCTTATGCTTACCAAGGCTGTAAAATATATAGTATATTTAATTAAAATTACAGTAAAACATTATTGTGAAATATCATCACAATTTAAAAAAGCTGTCTTCCCTTTCTTATAATAATCTTTATGCCCTCTCTGTTCTCTTTCACTGCATCTAGCATCTTCGGAGAATGACCCAAGCCGAAGAGTAGTACGGAGTGTGTCTGAGGGAAACCTCCATCAGCTTGACCAGCGGAAGCACAAGTTGAGCTCAATGGGCCCCGCTGCACTCTTTAAAAAAGTCACCAAGAGGATGTGAGAGGTTTCCACTTGCTATTAAAGGCACTGCTTCTCTCATAGACTGGCCTCACAGACTTTCTTCTCATTAGAGTTGATGTACAAAATATGTAAAAAGGGAATGTGGTTTTTCATTGGCGTTGGAGGAGCAGGTACTTGGTCTTAATTATTATTTCTAGGAAACTGGATTTTATTTTTTTCACTTTTTGAAAGTATGTATCTGTGTAGAAAACTTGTCCAGCCTAATATGAAGCACACATTAAAGTATTAATTGATGTCCGGGTCTTAATAAGCAACTCGTTTTTATTGCCACTGAATTACTTTTTTTCTTCCTATTTTAAATGTTTTAATAAAAAAAAAATTAGTGAGCCACTTTCAGGTCAATTGTGTTCTTATGATTGATTAAAACAAATCAATTGAGAAATATTGAACATGTATTTTATTTTATTTAACAGAACTTTAAATGTTGTTTTTTTCTTCTCACTGAAAATTCAGGAGTAATGCACAATGTTTGGAATCTCTCACTAAACTAGCCAATCTTGTGGCCTCCTAATTGCACTATTTGCTTTGCATCCTCACCTCCAAATGTCTTTAAATGCTGTTCAGTCATCTTGTTTCTTGCTGCTTTGCAGTGTGTTCAGAGATTCTGGGAACAGCCCACATACGACATAAAGGTTGTCTGGTGGTTTGAGGTCCATTTCCTGCATGCCATCAGTCTGAACCAAAAGAAAATTGAGCCTCAAGTCAGGAATATGGCCTATTTTAATTTTCAGATTAAGATAAGTTAACTCTTTAACTTATCTGACAATTCAGTGAAGTTCCATGAAAGTACCTCTATTCCATAAAACCATAATAGGATTCTGTGCCAATGTTTTGGTTTTGTCATTCCTAGCTGCAGGTAAGATTAAAGAAACCAGTATTATAAATATTATCTAAGAAGCTTTGTTTGAGAGACATTCGGTTGTGCTGTGAATAGCTGTCCTGTTTCTAACATCATGCCTAAGGAATTAACAGTAATCAATTCTGTTAATGAGGCTATTATTAACAGATAATTATGTAATACGCCTACAGGAAGATAAGTACTGGGCTCATGGCATACAGAGCAGCATATCCATAAAGTTTCAGCTGTTTGGCCTTTCAGTAGGCTAGAAAATCAAAAATGGGCTTTTCTTTTCTTTTTACTAAATTAGACATTAAAATTTACTACGTAAATGTTGACTGCCTTGAGAAACGGCATCGGACTCAATTTGAAAGGAGAGGAAGGAATATATTTACCTTTTGAAAATTTAACTGCATATTGGTTGCTCTGCAAAAGAGGATGAAACTTAATAGAATAACAGCAATAAAGAAGCGACACCAAAAGCACCCAAACACATGAGCAAGCAGTCTGAATGAAAGCTGGTGTTCATAAGGCTGTTCTTGGCATCACCCTTCTCAACACCTGGAAAGTTAGTACAGTTAGGCTTTACAACTCTCTGGGCTGTTTTCATGCATTTTGGATGTGACATAATCCAATTTACAAATTTTTCACATAATTCAATATGTTTGTTAAAATAGTCTAGTGGTGTAATGGGTGGACCACCTGACAGCTGTGAAGCAATGTTAAGCACAGCCAAAACCACAAACTTCTCCTATTCCTAATCTCTCTCCATTTATGATAGTATGAAACTCATAGATTAAAGTTGGCATGAAACTAAATTTGTAATATTCTTTCTTTCCTATTGTGATGTATATCTGACTGAGTGAAAGCTTCTCGAAAAAAGACAAAAACGTAGGGCAGGACTTGGTTTTGTCCATGGGGAATTGATTGGATGGTTACCGTAGATCTTTGTGGATTGCTATTACTGTGATCTCATGTGAGTGACAGGTTGTCCCGCCCTTGTGCTGGTGAACACGTCAACAGGGTAGAGATGTTGCAGGGGGGAGGGGAATTTATTTTGACAAGAACATCACTGACAAAAAAAAAATGTCCGCAGATAAATCATTTATAATAAAAACTTCAAGGTTCCATTAATAAATTGTTTTGAAATTGTCAATTTTGTCAAACCTTACTGTTTTCTGCTTTATATTGATGAGGAATAAGCCAGACCTAAAATTCAAGGAGACCTTTCTCTAACTCAGGCCACAGAGAGTCACTAGCAGGATTTGGGAGGCATCCTGAACTCACTAGACCAGAACAGAATAATCTTGTAGCAAATTTTGATACTTATTACATCAACTCCACAATCCCTGTTTTTACAAAATGGGGTTTGTGTGGAAACTGCAGGGGGTTTGGGGGTTAAATTAGATTTTTTTTTTTTTTGTTTGTTTATTCAATTGTTCAATTAAAAGATAAAATTGGGACAATATCAAGTTATCATGTAATCAACCAAATTTAACTGATTAAGAGTATTTTAAAATGTATATAATCTAATTAAAAGTATTTACATTTAGGACTCGATTATGTAACATAAGTTACTACCCAGCACTGGTTAGAGTTGTGCTATACTTTTACATTTAGACTGGTTTCTAAAATCTTTATTGTTAGGCCTATAGTGAATGAATCAGCGTATTGATTTATGATTGCTTGTCAAACCGCCAAATGGATCATAAAGTGATACGCTGATTCATAACCGTCCAAAGCTTTGTTTTGAAATCACTATGTAAATCGTTATTTTGTTTTTTGTTAGGGATTTCTAGCTCACGGAAACTATTCTTGTCGCTTCATAAAATGATTGTAGAGCCACTGTAGTGAGATGGACTTTGTATCGACGTCTTTAGTGCCTTTTATGGGTCTTGAGAGAGGAAATGACATTGGTGTCATTGAAGGCCTTTCTGAGCAATCGGATTTTAACAAAAATATCTTCATTTGTCTTCTGAAGATGAACTCGCCCTCTTATGGGTGGTTTCTTGGTTTCTTGTATTCAGTGTTTAAGTTACTTCATATTTTTAATATACTACGAGTTATTTTATTTTTTAAGTCTTAATTTCTCAATGTAAAGCAATTTTCTCAATTTACAACTTATTTAGTTAACTATGCCATGTTTTTTGAGCGGTTTTATTACCATAAAAATATGAATAAGTATAAATGAAAACATCTGTCTTCATCTTATTTTGATTTCTCTTTAAAGAAGGTGAATGTCAGAATCACACTCCAGTGATTTGGCAAACACAACACCGTTAACCACGTAGTATTGATCACTGGTGGGGCTATTGTTGAGAATTTTGGATTGCAGACTAAACAGTAACAAGATCCTTGATAATACCCCCTTGGATGCTGCTTTCATACTCCCACAGCCAAATATTACAAAAGACTGATGTTGAACATGCAATCGGACACCCGCCTCCCTCTTTTAGTGTCTCTTAAGCTCCGATCTCTTGGGTAAAACGCAGTGCCAGCTAAGATACTAGAAACATCTCTTCTTCAACTTTGACACCAGTCTCATAACTGACAGCTTGCAACGTGCTGTCTGCTTTATTTTTTGAGACTTCACTCAAAGCACGCATCAAGAAAAAAAGAGTACCGACACTCCCTTTCAGCCTGCTTCAGTCCCTCCTCTCTCATTCACAAAAATTGTACACAGCTTTTTCCCCTGTTTTTTTTTCTTTTTTTTTCTTAAAGGGGTAGGTTGTGACTAAAGTTTATTAACTTCCTCTGAGCCAATGAGCTGACAGCTGTGTTTCCAAGATTGTCCAATGAGACTGAGTGAGAGGTTGGAGGGGGATGTTGCTTAGCAACTGCAGGTAGAATGAGATCACGTTGAAGTCATTGTCTTATCAGAGGACCTCAAGAGACTTCACATGCATTGTTTTGTGATGTAAATGGTTAAAAAGATACATATGTAAAATTTGACTTTGATAGGATTTCAAAGTTACATTGTTTTGGGGTTTTTTTGTGCTTTTGTCGAGTTGAAATCCTTTCATGGAGATAGTTGATAAAGTTATATCCTAGGCAAGGCAAGGCAAGGCAAGTTTATTTGTACAGCATATTTCATACCCAATGGCAATTCAAAGTGGTTTACATAAAAAATTAACTAAAATAGTGGAGACAGACAGACAGACAGACAGACAGACAGACAGACAGACAGACAGACACACAGATAGATAGATAGATAGATAGATAGATAGATAGATAGATAGATAGATAGATAGATAGATAGATAGATAGATAGATAGATAGATAGATAGATAGATAGATAGATAGATAGATAGAAGGGAAGTAGTGTGGGGAGAACCATGTATGATCATCATCAGATATTGTTCATCTTTAGTTTTCATGCATTTCAAAGGGGCCTATTGTCTTGTTTTAAAAAACTGTTTTACTATTGACATGTATAAAGTTATAAAAAGGCGAATAGGAGGACATTCTGTGACAGAGAATCAGCAAAGAAAAAGTGCAGAGTTTTGGGTGGGCGTTCTCCAGAATTTAAAAGCAGATTGCTCCTCGCTGTTTTTGTGACAGGTGAGTGGCGTAACACAGGCTAACACGCCCCCGCCGCAGCATAAACAAACACACGCAGTACCTCCTACGGTTCAACGTAGCCAGCCGACTCACATCACAGATGCCATGCTTTTGTACCCGGCTAATTACAGAATTCAGCACCACTGTACTCCCGACATGTGACAGAGAAAGTGGAGTTTGCCAGCAAACACTTCAGAGATGATGCAGCCTTGATAACTTCCGTGCGTATCACTATCTGACCTGAAGTTATATTGCACAGATTTATGTGTGGGTGTGCAGTGTCATAATGCATCATATTGACTAAATGTGTGGCGTACTAGCAGATGAAAAAAAAAAAACAATTTGATGTAAGAATAATAGTAGTGAAGTTTGTGGAATGGTTATCCTTCCTATATTCCTTTATCTCTTGTTGTAATGTTATCTTTTAAACTAATCCTGAACTTCTAATCTCCTTTGTCGTCCATGTTTTTCTAACAGAAAAAGCTATCATTTAAAAGGCCTTATCAGAAGACACTGCACGCTGGGGTGAAGTGGTGCAGGGACAAAGATTGGCTCGAAAGGAACACACAGTGTTTTAGAATTAAAAAGACAAATAGGCTGGATCTGGAAGCTGAGGGGGAGAGCGACAGGGAGGGAAAAAAGAATAGCAGGATGATATTGCCTGAAAGGATGAAGATAATGAATAAGTGTGATTTGATTAGCGGGAACACCTGAGACGAACCCAGGAATAGATGCGACTTAATGTCATGAGTTGCAGAAAATGCCCCTGATAGCCACACGTCTTTAGAGAACAAGAAATGAGACAAAATAAAGATATTGATTTAGAAAAAAACTCCAGAAGTTTCACCAGAAGTTAAATCTTTTCAAGTATCAAAAAGGTTAAAACATTGAGCATGTCACACATAATATTTATTAAATGTTATGTGTGCGACATGCTCAATATTTACAAGGAGTGTATAGATCGATAGATATATTATACAGACAGACAGACAGACAGACAGTTAGTTAGATAGATAGATAGATAGATAGATAGATAGATAGATAGACAGACAGACAGACAGACAGACAGACAGACAGATATAAATAGATAGACAGACAGACAGACAGACAGATATAAATAGATAGACAGACAGACAGACAGACAGACAGACAGACAGATAGATAGATAGATAGATAGATAGACAGACAGACAGACAGACAGATAGATAGATAGACAGACAGACAGACAGACAGATAGATAGATAGACAGACAGACAGATCCTTGTATTGTTCAACTGGTCAAGGGATGTAGTTATGGTTATGGGGTGTAGAAAGTAATAAGTAATGCAATACTTTATTAAAAAATATCCCATTTAATTACTATAATTTAATCATTTTAAATTGTCAGTATTGCCTCAAAACTGAGCGTACAGAATATGCATTAGGTTAAAGGTCATCAAATTAAATGCTAGCCTTTGTCTGTGTGTAGCTCCTGCGGGGAAGAATTGATTATCATGCAAACCACAAGCAGGTGTGCCTGTAACAATTCTCATGATGCATTATCTTTTAGAAACTGGGTGAGTAATTATGAAATTGTTGTTGCAATGGCTTTCTATATAAAGACAAAATATGGTTATATTGGAGAAGCTAGAGTGTAGCATTGGTAGCATTTTTTATTTATTTTTTACCAAAATACTTATAATTATTTGTGGATAGTTTGTTCATACACAAATTTGATACGAAATGTTTGAATTTATTTTGAATAAATTTAGCCAAAACCTTGACAAAAATGAGCACTTTGTATAGAGATCTTTTTGAAAGAGAGACATTGTGAGAAGGAGACAAATCTGAGAAAATGAAGAGTCTCTGTTTACTCTCCATTTATTCTCATTGCACTCTAGGAGAACCAGTTGAGACATTAAGATCTCATATATGATTTTCCTTTCTCGCTGGGATGAGGGGCATCTATTATCTCGAAGTTGTGACTTTCATATTAAGGATTATAAAACAGGACTGTTTCAGCACACTAATTCCCAGCTTTCAGTGTGGAAAATATTCAAATAGATGGTATGGAAATCCTTGGATAAGCTAAGATTTGAAATGTAAAGCAGGGTACGTGGGAGATCGACCCACTCCATAATGCTCCCTGCAAGCTTCGCCACTCGAATATCAAAATTCCTGGTGCAGGGAGAGAATCCGCGGATCTGGCGCGTATTCCGAAATCAGACCTAGTCAAATGGGACCACCGGTCCGACGCTACCTAGCAGCACACCCCAGCATTAAGGTAAGCCTGATGGGAATTAGCATTCTGATGCAATATTAGTGCCTTTAGAGGTCCCACAGAAACACCACCCGACACATACAGGAAAAAGATGTGTGGATCAGATGGCCCAACCTGAGGTATTTAGGTGAGCAGTAATTAGAGGTGGAGAATAATGAGAATGTTCTTGTTTTGAACGCTCAGCTCATTGTTCGCCTGTAACGAGTACAAACCTTGCAAACAAAAGGTGTGTCGTTACGTCACAGGGCAGCAAGAGGCCAAGCGCAGACTGAAAACAATGCAGCTTCCATTCAAATATATTCAAACCAAAACTACAGGAGCACCACAATATCCCATCGCATGACAGCAGGTGATTGCATTTTGAGTTTGGATCATGTGAAGGGCAAAAGTGGTGTGTAGTTATGGTTACACATGGTGTTGGTGCATCTAAGGTTAGCTTTGGAGAATCTTTTGTAGTAAACCGCAGGCAGAAATGCGAGAGGAAACAAAATGAGGTATCATAGGCTACTCTATGACTACTTGTATTATTTCTTCCCACCATACTCCTATGCACTCAATTTCCCTCCAAATGGCATTTTTGTCGCTTCTTTACCATTCAGTGGGTCAATAAATAGGGTGACTATATGGGCATTAGTGTTGATGAGTCAGTCCCTGACGACCTCGCTTTTATTGTGAGAACACCTAAAGGCCGCCTATTGCGTTGCCATGGCGTCCACATCAAACCATGGCTACAGCCTTATCCTGAGGGTGAAAATGTCCTGAAGTTTGACAGTGAAATGAAAAATGGTACGTAATGTGGACACTGGATTTGATTATTAGCGTGGAGATCCTCTGAGCATTTGATGTTTTGTTGTTTTGTTGGTGTTTGTGCCTATAAGGGTCATTTGGTTTCAGCCCTTTTTTTGTGAACTTCAGTTGACTGAGTCACAAAGGATCGGTGTTGATTAGGTAACTCCTGGCGTCAGAATCCAAGGGCAAATGTCCATCCCGTCACGACAAGCTGACATTTGCTAAGGTTTGACGAAGGAGGGAAGGAGGAACGTGCGAGGGAGCGTCTTGGTGCAAACGTTCTTATAGGCTTTATTTTGTCTCTCTCTTCTGCTTTCTCCTCCTTTACCAAATATAGCTGTAGAATAATGAAAACAATATCCAGTTTATATCTGCAAGTTAGTGAGACACCCACTCTCATTTGCAGCGAGAGCAAATGACCCTGGGGATGAGTCATAACATCACTTTAAGGCTGTTTTATTCTCTCCACACAAACATGGCGAAATCCAGCATGCGCCCAGGTATCCTTATGATATATAAGTGGCCAGAGAGCTCTGTTATCCCGCAGGGCCCAGAACCACACAGTTCTTCCCCTCAATGCCCTTCCAAATCAAGTGTTTCTTTGAACATATTTTATTGAAAGGCAGCATTTTACCCATGGGGAGTGAGATGAAGAGCTAATGAGAGGCTTGCGTAGCTCTTCTAGATGATTAGACCTGCCATATATTAAGTCTCTGATACTGTGATGGTTCACGTAGTAAATGAATTAAAAAAAAAAAATTAATCATTCTTAATTTAAATAATATATATTCTTTCATTGTTTAGATATCGATCTAAATCTGTGTGTGTGTGTGTGTGTGTGTGTGTGTGCGTGCGTGCGTGCGTGCGTGCGTGCGTGTGTGTGTGTTCCAATCATGAAAAAAGCCATACAAACTCGCGACATAAGAATAATGTATTAAAATTTTAATGAATTTTAATTTAATTTTTAAAAAAATGGAGTGAATTGTCCTTTAAAGGGTTAGTTAATCCAAAATGATAATTCTGTCATTAATTTCTCACCCTCATGTCATGTCATGATATTTTTGATGAAATCTGATATCTTTCTGTCCATTTCTCTCCATTGGCAGCTACGCAACTTCCACTTTGACGCTTTAAAAAGTTCATAAAGTTATCATATTACTAAGCCAGCGGTTTATTCCAAATTTTCTAAACAGACTTGATTGCTTTATATGATGAACAGTTTTAATTTAGACTTTCATTCACATATAAACATTAATGAACATAAACAGAAGCTCAACCGAGCCTGCTTGACCTGTGAGAACAAACCTCATTGGTTGAAGCTGCTGCGTAACACGAGAATTAACCTCATTGGTGCTCGCACGTCAAGTAAGCAAGCTTGAGCTTCCGTTTACCACAACTGATGTGTGCGTTGATGAATGTTTATATGTAAATAAAAGCCTAAATTAAATCTATTCATCATAAAGCGATCGAGTCTCTTCAGAAAATATGGACAAATCTGCTCAATTCATATGGATTTGTTTTAGTATCTCTTTATGAACTTTTTGAAGTGGCAGGGACAGAAAGCTCTCAGATTTCATTTGTGTTCTGAAGATGAGCAAAAGTCTTACACCGAGAGTATTTATTAACAGAATTTGTATTTTTGGATGAACTATCCCTTTATTTTGGACTTGATTTTACAGAGCATTTTAAATAAATTGTGAGGTTTTGCATTGTTCATTTGGTGGTTTTGACCTTACATACTTATAAAAATGTATTTTGACTTAATGCTTTTAAAATACCGTAAAATGAGAAGCATTTTATTCTATCTCAGATGACTGACAAAAAGTCATATTCATTGTACTGAAAATATCGTGAATCTGTCTGACCACTCCCTACGATACACCCGCAGGCTTTAAAATAAAGTGTTAACAGTCTCTGTCTTATCAGACAGATATCAACTTTGCTTAGTTTAAAGGAAGAAAAGAACCAAAGGGAGGTTGTAATCGGACCCTGTTTCCCGGAGTCTAAGAGGATTTCGATGCAGTAATATTATATGTCGGTCCGAGCTAAAGGGAGACAAAGGTGCGCAGCCAAGCACCAGAGCAGAGCATGTCATCTAAATAGTGCTGGGCTTCATTTTGCAGTTTATTACATCCAACTGCTTTGTGTTGGTAGAGTTTGGCTGGGAGGCGACACAAAGAAGGCAGTTTGTTCACCCTCGACAAGCATGCTTTTATTTGCGGCAGCCCTTTGATGTATAGAGAGAAGCATTTGGAGTAGGATATCCCTAACAGATCAACAGGGAAGAAATCCCACTCTTTTAGTATTGTCTTTAACAATTCCCAGCCTTTCAGCAACTCCCGCCTTTATTCACTTTAATGGCTTTACTTTAAACCATTGAGCGAGCTGTCTATTATTATAGCGTTATGGGGAGGGCGGCATCTGTGTCTGCATGTTTAATTGTATGCATGCCAAACGTGAGGGGATGGACATGTTGGAAATTGCTATAGTGTAACAGAAACAAGTGGCATCACGCCTATTGGACACATACGCGCAGTGTCAAAACAGAATTACAGGCCCAATTGCAACAATTCTTTTGCACTTGTTTCTTAAAGGGGTCATGAACTGAGAAATACATTTTTCCTTGAGCTTTTGACATATAAAGCCCTATTCGCCCGGGACTAGTATTACCTGGGGACTTTGTGTGATTTGTAATAATTGCAGAGGTTGTCTGTGATCTTAATCCTGTGTGAATTGGCCATGTCTGTCATTTGTAGAGTAAAAATTCCCCCGTAAATGACCTACTATATTTCGCTGAACACAGAGGTCCTGTGATCATTTTAGTCCAAGCCGCAAATCGGCATCTCTGTTATTTGGCCTGGATTTGGCGGGATCGTAAATAATTTTTTTCAAGGTTTTTGTTTCCTGTGCGCCTTTTTATTATCTTTCGCAGAATGGAGGCTGCGTTGGAGTGCTTTTATAGCATTTTGGGTGCTGGGTCATATCGCTCCCCACAATACACATTTTTCAGAAAGAGAAAGCTGAAAATCATCAGAGGAGCGAAAAGAAAAAGATTGTTTAGATGGTGATGGATTACATGTATAGCAGCATGCGGTAAGGAAAAATTTTATGTTTATGATATCATACATCTAATGTTAGACCTATAATGAAAATACATTTCCAAGCAAAAGCCTATCCAAGCGAGGGGGTTCGCATTGTAATTCGAGGTTAATGTATTACAAATAAATGTGAGCTATTTTAACCTGGTGAACTGTAAATGACAGAAAAATAACCACCACCGTGTTATTATAGTAAAAGCATTTATATCACCACAGTTTTACCACAAATACTACGGTTAGAGTAGCAAAACCATGGTTAATTTGTGGTTGCCTTGGTTTAACGACAATAACATTGTTTGTATTGGGGAGGGGGGGTTGTAAGTAAAACCATGGTTCATTTTTATAAGGGATGAAATAAATAAACACAAAAGCCTTGACGTCATATCTGGGAGATAAGTCAGTAAATGCGAGTCAATTCACAGGCTTCGCTTATCCCGTGCGCATGCACCACATGAAAATCAGATGATGGGGACATTTCTAAATCCCCAGATTACCGTGCAAATAGGGCTTAAGAGTAGCCTGGCTCTGCCCTCCTACGTACTTCCGCTCAATTTTCATTTTCCTTCAGTACTATGTCTGGGACTGCGGTGTATTCTTAGGTTTTCTCCGAACAAATTTTTACCGGCCCAATCAGCGAACAAAGGGAGTGGCTGAGAACGATGACGTTGATGTCGAGCACTAGTTTGAGTTGTAGTTCAGTTGCTGTCCGTCTCTCACCACCCATGTAAAAATCCCTGGCCGAGTTAGCTACTGCTTTTGACAAACGCCAGGTCGTGTGGTGATGTAATAGCTGTCCGAATCCACATTTCTGAGTTTTCAAGAATATAGCCCTTAAAAATTCACTGTTTATAATCATTTTTGACCACTGCAGAGCACCGTACAGTTGCCCTTTGCTGTTATTTGGATGCATTTCTAGACTTGTATTTCTTTAAAATGCTGCCAAGTATTTACAAGAGCAATATCCACTCAAACTGATTAAAATAAAATCACTTAAACATTTGAAATGGTCTGTTATTTATAGCAGCATTTATTATAATACCAAGTATATGACATTTTATTTACAGCATAAAATCATGTTACGGACCACTTGAGCAGCGCGTTCCCGATCACAAAACTTTCCCCTCCACGCCACGTGAATAAATCACAATCCCAATGCATGAATTTTAGGTTTTATCCTATAGTTTTATCACTGAGGTGGCGTGCACAAGTGCACATTTATGTTGTTGGATTTGTGTGAAACAGGTGAAGGGCGCATGACATACGTCACGACCAAACGTTAGCGATTGATTATGGCAGATCCAATATTTTTAAACCTCAACAGAGCCTTCACGGAAATAAACCCTTGTCAATGGAGAGTGGCCAGACTCTATATACAAATTAAATGTACAAGAGTCTGGTAAGACCAGGCTAGCTTAAGAGGTCATCATACTATAAGAATATCCTGTAAGTTTCAGAGCTGAAAACTTCGGAATGTGCCTATCTATGTAATTTCAAAGAAAATCAACACCTATTTCATCATTGCAACTTTGGCCCCGCCCACTGACGTGTTAGTGGCATGATGAGAAGAGAAGAGCAATAGGCTACAGGATTACCTTCCAAAGGATCCTAATGCTAGCAATGTGGTTCATTATTTTCAACAATGTGAATGTCTCAGTTGAGCATTATTTATTTGTATTCAGTACATTTCACTGTCGATTCATTGGTAAATCAGTCACAATTTCAGGGCTATGCAAAGAGACTTTAACATTCTGGACTTGACAGTAATTCGACAACATCTAAGTAACCTTGTTAATTCTAATGCCTGATCTGTGTCCAGTGATTTCTGTAATTATTCATTCATGTACAGCCAGAAGTTTTTTGTCTGTGTCAGTAAATCGAACCAGTGACTAAACTTCACACCGTTTCTCTTAGTAGGATGAAAATAACTTGTTATTTAAACATTATTTAAATTAGAAAAAAAAATCAAACAGTGCAAGTGTATCAGTGACTGAGTTCTGGACTCTCTGCAAAACTCCCATTATAATCGATGAATCTCTTATGTACATCATGTTTGCACTGTTAGTTATGATGAAAGCATTCGCTAGTGTCTAGAAAACGAGTTCACTGCATTCATGCACTCAACATATCTATGATCGGCTACATTGCTCATCGCTGCAACCTTTCATGCCACGACCTAAATATAATGATATAGATCTAAATATAATACTATATTCAACACTTTACGATTAGTAGACCTTAAGATTAGTAAACTGTGATAGTAAAAACGTGCTAAAAGCATTATTATTCTCGAGAGTCCCACATGTAACACTTAACTATTTATGTAAGATGTTAGCCAATCACAGCAGTGTTTAAATTGAAGTCTCACAACAGACACGCCCCTTTCAACCAAGTGTTCAAATCAGAGGGCTAAAATCAGGGCAGGAAAAATGGCTTTTCTTTCTAAGTGCACCTCAGGAAACATTATAAAACAATGCAGTTAATGACCCCTTTAAGACAAGGCTAAAATAACAAAGCTAGTCAAGGAAGTAACTAATATGCCATAATCCAGATATCTCGTTTTACTGTAATAGTAAGTTGCAAATGATGATGCAACAAAACTGTCAGATCATTTGCATTATAATACATTGCAAATGATGTGTTGTTGTGACTACACTTAAACAAAAACAATAGTTTCGTTAGTTAAAGTGGTTAATGAATGTAAGTAAGTTCATGTCTTTCGTTTTATTTTTATAAGGGACCATTCACCAAAAAGTATATTTCCTAATTGACTGATAATCTTTCTAAATATCTTGAATCTTGAACAGTTTGATTCATAAATTAATCATTCAGACCGATTTTGTGAATGAAATTTTGATACATTGAACAGATTTAACATAAAAAAGAAAATACACTTCTCTTCTCTAATGAACTGTCATAAATGTGTCAAGGAGAGCTATGGGTGTCAACATTTTTAGTGTGTCGAATTGTCTTTTTGATTTTTTAAGTTTTGAATGTTTCAGTTTCTGTCACCATTTCTTGTGCATAGAAAAGAGTGACAAGTGTATTATTTAACATGTACTTTTTGTTCCACTGAAGAAAATAAGTAATACATGTTTGAAGCAACAGCAGAATTGTAATTTCTTTGAAGGAATTATAAATATTTTTTTTATAGGGGAGGTTATCAGTACAACAAAAGAGTAGTCATTTATTTTATTTGTCTCTATCACACTTTCATGTCTTAATTAGAAAATTAACTCTATTAAGAAACTTTTTACAACTGCCAATAGTACCACAAGAGACCAAATTCGAACTAAAATGGCCAACGAAAATGGCCACTGACTCACTGATGAATAAAAACATAAACAGTGCAAGCGCATAATGCTCTTGAGACTTGCAGCTTTCATGTCTCAGACCTTATAAAAAGAACAGTCTTTGATGTAATGGTATGTAATGATGTCAACAGATTACTTGTCTCATTTTTTGTTTGTCTTATTTTGTCCGTTTAGCAAAGGGTTTTACCAATATAACTATAAACAGTGTTGCTTATGGCTGTATGAATAGATAAATATTAGATGTCCACGTACTCTGAGATGCAAATAGACAAAACCTCACTGTTGTTAGCCCTTACAAACCTCAACTATTGAAAAGCATGCAAATAAGAATAGTCAAATAAACTGCAGAACCTATGGGTGAGGGAACATAGGTTATAGTTACAAAATATTTTACTTTAAATTAAATAATGAATGGATAAACCTGTCTGTCAAATTCATAAAGGAACATAAACAATAATTAAAAAATAGACTTATTTTATTAAGCACTATATGAATTTGTTGTGATATGAAAGTGCATGAGAATGAATGTGCTTTTTAGTTAATTTTAGCAATGTATAACATTGAAATTTCTGTGATGATTCTTGCTTGTTAGGCAGTGCATTCAATCACTTTTTAAATAAACAATGTTGTGCAAGTGTAAATGACTATAATGATATGAATGCAGGCATCAACATGCATAACCTAGTAGCCTACATTGACTGTTATTATATACAGTACGCAAATACAGTAAATGTGTTCATACTCTGGTTTGTGATTATTTGCATTTGTATTTAGACGTCTCTCTCAGTACATGTATGATGACACCTTGATCTCTCACATTTTAAATATATGTATGTATGTATACACACACACACACACACACACACCGATGAGGTGTAGTGAATAACACTGATTATAATCTTTATCACAGCTTCAGCACCTGTTAGTGGGTGGGATAAATTAGGCAACAAAGGAAAAATGGGCAAGCGTGAGGATTTGAGTGATTTTTGACAAGTGGCAAATTGTGATGGCTAGACAACTGGGGTGTTCCTGGTCTGCAGTGGTCAGTTTCTATCAAAAGTGGTCCAAGGAAGGAACAGTGGTGAACCAGCGAAAGGGTCATGGCTGGCTAAGGCTCATTGATGCATGTGGAGAGCGAATACTGTCCCGTGTGTTCCAATCAAACATACAAGCTATTGTAGCTCAAATTGCACAAGAAGTTTTGAGTAACATCTAGTGGTGATGTGAGGAGCCATTTACTAGCAAGAGCAGTCAGGGTGCCCATGCTCACCCCTGTCCACTGCAAAAGTGCCACCAGTGGGCACATGAGTATCCAAACTGGACCCCAGAGCAATAGAAGAAGGTGACCTGGTCTGATTAATCACGTTTTCTTTAACATCAGGTGGATGGCCAGGGTCGTGTGCGTTGCTTACCTGGGAACACATGGCACCAGGATGCACTATGGGAAGAAGGCAAGCCGGTGGAAGCAGAGTGATGCTTTGGGCAATGTTCTGCTAGGAAACCTTACCATCCATGTGGATGTTACTTTGACACAAAGCACTTGCTGCAGACCATGTACACCCTTCCATGGAAATGGTATTCCCTGGTGGCTGTGGCCTCTTTCAGCAGGATAATGCACCCTGCCACAAAACAAAAATGGTTCAGGAATGGTCTGAGGAGAACAACGAGTGTTTACTTGGCCTCCAAATCAAAATCCAATTGAGCATCTGTGGATGCACTGAACAAACAAGTCCGATCCATGGAGGCCCCACTTCGCAACTTATAGGACTTAAAGGATCTGCTGCTAACATATTCATGCCAGATACCACACCATACCTTCAGGGGTCTAGCAGAATCCATTCCTCGAAGGGTCAGGGCTTTTTTGTCAGCAAAAGGGGGATCAACACAATATTAGGACTATATTAGGTTATAATGTTATGCCTGATTGGTATATACAGGTCCTTCTCAAAAAAATTGCATATGTGATAAAGTTCATTATTTTCCATAATGTAATGATAAAAATTAAACTTTCCTATATTTTAGATTCATTGCACACCAACTGAAATATTTCAGGTCTTTTATTGTTTTAATACTGATGATTTTGGCATACAGCTCATAAAAACCCCAAATTCCTATCTCAAAAAATTAGCATATCATGAAAAGGTTCTCTAAACGAGCTATTAACCTAATCATCTGAATCAACTAATTAACTCTAAACACCTGCAAAAGATTCCTGAGGCTTTTAAAAACTCCCAGCCTGGTTCATTACTCAAAACTGCAATCATGGGTAAGACTGCCGACCTGACTGCTGTCCAGAAGGCCATCATTGACACCCTCAAGCGAGAGGGTAAGACACAGAAAGAAATTTCTGAACGAATAGGCTGTTCCCAGAGTGCTGTATCAAGGCACCTCAGTGGGAAGTCTGTGGGAAGGAAAAACGCTGCACAACGAGAAGAGGTGACCGGACCCTGAGGAAGATTGTGGAGAAGGACCGATTCCAGACCATGGGGGACCTGTGGAAGCAGTGGACTGAGTCTGGAGTAGAAACATCCAGAGCCACCGTGCACAGGCGTGTCCAGGAAATGGGCTACAGGTGCCGCATTCCCCAGGTCAAGCCACTTTTGGGCTACAGAGAAGCAGCACTGGACTGTTGCTCAGTGGTCCAAAGTACTTTTTTTCGGATGAAAGCAAATTTTGCATGTCATTCGGAAATCAAGGTGCCAGAGTCTGGAGGAAGACTGGGGAGAAGGAAATGCCAAAATGCCTGAAGTCCAGTGTCAAGTACCCACAGTCAGTGATGGTCTGGGGTGCCATGTCAGCTGCTGGTGTTGGTCCACTGTGTTTATCAAGGGCAGGGTCAATGCAGCTAGCTATCAGGAGATTTTGGAGCACTTCATGCTTCCGTCTGCTGAAAAGCTTTATGGAGATGAAGATTTGGTTTTTCAGCATGACCTGGCACCTGCTCACAGTGCCAAAACCACTGGAAAATGGTTTACTGACCATGGTATTACTGTGCTCAATTGGCCTGCCAACTCTCCTGACCGAACCCCATAGAGAATCTGTGGGATATTGTGAAGAGAAAGTTGAGAGACGCAAGACCCAACACTCTGGATGAGCTTAAGGCTGCTATCGAAGCATCCTGGGCCTCCATAACACCTCAGCAGTGCCACAGGCTGATCGCCTCCATGCCACGCCGCATTGAAGCAGTCATTTCTGCAAAAGGATTCCCCACCAAGTATTGAGTGCATAACTGAACATAATTATTTGAAGGTTGATTTTTTTTTTTTGTATTAAAAACACTTTTCCTTTATTGGTCGGATGAAATATGGTAATTTTTTGAGATAGGAATTTGGGGTTTTCATGAGCTGTATGCCAAAATCATGAGTATTAAAACAATAAAAGACCTGAAATATTTCAGTTGGTGTGCAATGAATCTAAAATATATGAAAGTTTAATTTTTATCATTACATTATGGAAAATAATGAACTTTTATCACATATGCTAATTTTTTTAGAAGGACCTGTGTATGTATATATATATATACATATATATATATATATTTATAAATGCTGTGCACTTAAATTAATGCTAATATTGTCTTTGTGTGCATCTGTGACAGCCATATGAATGCTATATTAGAGCTTGTTAATAACTTAAAAGCCTATTATAATGGTCACAGATTGTAGGAGTGTATCTCTTTAGAAAGCAGATTGTAAAGGTAAAGCACTCTACACCCTGGCCTGTAACACAAGCTCACTGCTCAAATTTAAAATGAGATTTCTGTCACAAGCTCCAGTAGTCTCTCAATTTACACCACTTCTGTGTGTATATGTTTTCTTACAATTGCCAAGCATCTTCACAGCCGGCTGTTAGCCATGTCGTGTTGATATGTAAATTGTGTTGATGTGCTACTAGCTGGAAACTGTTGCCTGGTAGAGAGAATTAATGGTAGTAAAATGCTGATTTGATTGGTGAATGCTTTTCAGCACCCCTAAGTATGATCACTATCATAGAATAGAATAGAATAGAATAGAATAGAATAGAATAGAATAGAATAGAATAGAATAGAATAGAATAGAATAGAATAGAATAGAATAGAATATCTGAAAGCATGAATCTCAAGCATAATGACAAAAACTTTATCTAAAAAATAGATTGATAAATGTTAGATGAGTTACTGTAATGGACTTTTTGTCATCAGTCTTATAGTCATATGTTTGACATCATCATAAGTTTTAACACTCTTTGATGACTCATTATAAAATAAAGATCCACCTCCCCATGTGAATCAGTAATTGAAACTTCATGATCACAAATCACTAGACGCTTTGCTATTTTAAATCGTGAGGATTCTTGAGGTTAGGATATTCACTTATTGAATTCCAGTGTGAGTAAAATCCCAGACCTAAGCACTGGGAAATAGCATGCACGTCTTTTCATATTTTTCTGCTTAGATTTTTAAGCAATGGGTTTAAAGCATAATCGGATTCACCTGGGATATGAGGAACCTTGTGAATCATGGGCATTCCAATTCTGCTGAAATCTTCAGAAAAGTTCAGTGTGTGAAGATGTTATAGGCCTGCACATAAAGTGAATATAAGATATAAGAAATAGTATACGAGCAATTTGGAAAAAAGCTGGATGTGGTGTCATGTTTACTGCACCCTTGAATAAAAATGTTACCTCAAACATGAAATTGCACAAATCTGCCCCCCCATTAGTCTGAATGCAACCGGATCTTATTGAATCTGTCCTTTCCCCCTGTTTTTGTGAACATTGTGTATTCATGAACACTGAATATGAATGCTATGCATTCTAAAGTAGCGCATGGCACCAGAAAGCAGCTGTGAAAGAGTGAGGACAAGAGAGAAATTAAGTGAAGAAACAATAGATGTCCCTTCAGCCCTACATAAGACAGGATGCATCCTTCCTCCGACACGTGTACACACCCACTGCTGAGGGTTATTTTTACTGCCAGGTACTGTGTAAGTTGTGACGTGCAAGCCCCATTACTGATATTTATGGAACACAAATTGAAACAGAGAAATGATACGGCACTCCCCACGGACCCATCCACTCTTAATAGTGGTCGGTAAATGGAGTGAAGAAGGGGGCTCAAAAATGCTGACGGTGCAATTCTTTTGGCTGCCATACACTTCAGTTCTCATAATGATTTTGGAGACTGAGCGAAGCCCAAATGTAATTAGGCATGACAAACAAGCAAGCTCAGGTGACCTGCATAAAGACAACATTGCGTTCAAATAAAACTAGCCAGAGAAATTAATTTACATAATGTGACAGTATAGAGTTATAGGATAGACCTTTCTACCCTCATCTTCCTAAGCTTCTATTAATAAGGGAATTTCTTCTTGTAGTTTCTACAAAGATGCACAGTATTCTCACTTTCGGTGATTCCCCTGAAATAAGCATAGAGCTGAGATCTTACATGCCAAGCTAATATTTTTGTATATTTTAGAATATATTAAAAAAAAATACATTTTACTAAAAATGTAATTAATTCATTTTAATTAATTAATTATTTTACAAATTTTTCAGTGCACTATTGCCTTCTGGCTTTTGTCACCCAACTATTACTATAACACATCATACATTGAAGTAATATTCATAATTTGGGCTCAATCTAAGATTGTGTGTTTGTGTATGTGGTACTGGTGCACCCTATGTCATGGGGACAAAATGATCATTGTCCTTGTGGGGACATTTTTGTATTTTGACATTTTTTATAAATCATACTATGCGATGTTTTTGAAAACGTAAAAATGCTGAATGTTTTCTGTGACGTTAGGTTTAGGGGTAGGGTTAGGGGATAGAATATACAGTTAGCACAGTAAAAATCACGTGTGTGTATAATGTGGAATATAAATAGCAGTGGTTCAGGAGCTTAAATATATTACCGTTCAGAAATTGAAGGCGTTGGATGAGAGTGGGTGCAGTCTTAGGTAGGAGAAGGTGCTGGTGGTCTAACTGACCTGTAGTTTGAGGTTCTGGGTATCTCAGTTTAGGAGTTACGGGGGAGGGCAGAGGTGGTGCAGAGGGCCGCGTGTGAGTCATCCAGGGAGCCTGTGAAATCTGTGGGAGCGTGGAAAGAACGGAGGAGAGAAAAGGAAGACTGGAGTGATGAAGTGATGCAGCTTTGAGAAAGAAGAGGAAGTGATGATGGAGGTTCTGGATCCATTTAGACATTTAGAAGACGATTAAAGTGGTGTCCTCAGTACTAGCCCTGAATTCTCCACAAGAGGAACACTTTTTTGAGACAGCATTTTATTCTGTTTAACAACTTCAAGGGCCATATCCCTACGCAACATATCCCTGCTTCATCCGTAGCGCAGTCTTCATTTGAAATATCTATAATACTCCACAAACTATACTCACCTGCGACCATTTTCAACCTTGAGCCATTCATTCTTCAAAAGATGTCTTCTGTAAATCCAAGCTCATGAATGTGTCCTGACAGAGCATTGTAGATCCTTATCTGATCATGGCGAACTATGTGTAAGTCTGCAGTGCACCAAGACCTGCAAGAGCAAAACGAGCCAAGCTCAGGAAGCTCAGTAACAGACACACGTTAATTTTTTTTTAAGTAAATAAATAAATAAACTTTTAAAAGAAAAACTAAAGCAATGTAGTGTCTCCAACCAAGTTTTGTATTGTAATAAATCGCATTGTTTCTGCTTTAGGAAAGAAGCAGCTATCATATCATCATACCATATTCAATACAAAAAGATGTGGAAAAATGCATCAAAAGTGCATCTAAAAAACACATGTCTAATCAGCTTTTTCTTGAACTAAAGCAAACCCAAGATGAGAAACAAAGAACCAAATTGTTTGCATTCAATTCAACCAGATATATTGCCAGATATATTCTATGTTATCATAACAAGTCAGATTCTGTTTGATATATCCATTGCTACTGTATGTAGAATGGATAAATGAATGAAGGAAGAAATTAACTTGTTGAATCAGAGCAGCAACTTTTTAGACTTATGCGTTTATAGGAAAAAAATGTCTGTTAATGCCAACCATGAAAGACGTTTGTGTGAGAAAGGGGTCTGTACAATGATTCTTTAAACTTTTTCTCCCAGTTCGTTTACTGTGAATGTCTGTGTTACCCAAGCATACTGTTTACTGTTGCTCTGAGTTATAAATACAATAGCGTTCCGTGTCTTTTACAACTCACCGGCTCGAACGAATCTTGGCTCATATGCGGGTAAATACCATATATTACTCATGTTACTTTCAGCACATTTGTAGGACACATCCAAGCATAGCGCCTCGTCACTGCATAACAATTAGATGTCTGAGTGTTCGCGCTCTGATGGAATTTTACTGATAACAGACAACGGTCGTACTTGGATTTCGTGACTTCCATATCATTCTTTATGTCAAGATAAAGGCGTGCGGGGGGAAATAACGTTGTCATTTCTTTAAGTTGACAGCGTTCCACAAGACTGACGAGGATTCAGCTTTTTTCTTTTCCTATAGTAGGCTACACACAAAACGAAGCTCAAACTGTATTGCACAGATGTAAGTATGGTACTTAAAACCATGTTTTTCCTGTGTTTGGCTTTCAATACCACAGCTCTGCAGCAGCAGCAACAAGTCTCCCGAGAACTTAGTACTACTTGGCAGAAAATAAGATTGTAAAATGTGATCTTACCTGACTTCTCCCTCAGAAGCCGGGAAAGCAGCCAGATTGAAAATGTCGTGAACTGTACCGGCTTCGCGTAATATTGACATATCACGCGCAATACACGCACAGACAAGCGAAAAAAAGTGCACATTGCTGTCTTGGATGCGCAACTTTTCTTATGGTCATTCATTTTCACTCAGCATCACGGGCTTGTAGTTTGTGGTCAGTTTAATTCCCACATAAACTTGACCGCCTTCGCTTATTTCAATCACGTAAGAGCACTAACGGCGTTTCTGAGGGAACTGCGTAAAGCTGTATAGGGGTTTTGGGTAAATCGCACTGGTTGCTGTTTGTCCTGTCGGCACAGTCACCAAGGTGTTAGAGAATTTAAGCACGCGGATATTGCAAAGGGTTATTAGATTCATAAGTCACCCAAGTGGTGGGCGATCTTCTGAGCACGGCAGAAGTTCTCATATGATGACTTCAAACAAGACACATTACCTACCAGCATCTGTTGGAGTGTGTGGATATTAAGACACTTCTATCTCCAGGACAGCATAGAGGAAAATGGTAAGTAGCATGGAAATACTACACTTAAAGAAATAATTACTCCAAAAGGCATGGCTTGTGTTTACACTGTAGGGTTGGTATCAAAAGAACAGATTTTGATGTACGACATTTGCTCTCGTGCTTATGGACCCTAACGCTGAAGGCTACTTAAACGAGGGTTCAGGTTTACTAACACGATTGTAAAACTTTGTAATGCTGCTGTTTTCTGTGATTCGAATGTAGAGAAAACAAATCTGAGCAAAGCAAACGCAGACACATACATAGCCGTAGAGAATATACATTCTAATTGGGGTTTTGCCTTTGTTGCGCTGTGCCAATCTGCGCTTTGATGACCATTGGGCTTTTAGCCTTTATTCAGAATATCATATATATATTATTATTTTTACAAGTGCTCTCTGTCAGTGAAAAAGCAACGTGTAGACATGTCCATCTGCCCTGCAGGACAAAAGCAGAGCACCAAGGCGCTATTACTGTGTGATTTGAGGACATGGGTTTCAAGCCTTTTGGGGGGACTCCTCTTTAGAGGGTTATGAGCGACTTTTCAGATAAGTGATTCTTTTGTTAAAAAAACGACCGGCCAACATGTGATCAAATATTAACAGGACGGGCTTGCCAAGGATATATTCACGTGACAAGGCGTGGGGAAGCAATAGAGTAAAGCAATATCAAGTGGCACTTAACGAAAGTATAGATTTTTGCCTCTAAGTAACCTTAGCTGTGCTATGATTTCAGCACTTTGGACAGAGGCACCGGAGTCGTTGAACGCTGAGGACTAACACGGAGTGAGTGGACATCGCCTTTTGTGTTTTGCAGTTCTTTTGCCAAAGCTAGGGAATTGTTTCACTTTTTCCTTCTTTTTTTCGCTTTCGGAGGGAGACCGGTGAAAAAACAAAACAAACAATCAAACGCGAGGAAAAGAACCAGTCGATAGTGGGGCTGCTTTGCGCTTGGAGTTTTGTCGCCACTTAGAGCATGTGAAAGTTGAAATGGTAGAGCTGCTGTAGTGTACGCGTACTTTGCAAGCTCCACTTGGTGCACAGCGTTAACTTTGGGAAATGCAAGTATTGGTCTTGGAGATCTAACCACTGATAGTGGTTGTCAGCTCTTAAAAAGGTAAGACCTGTTTGTTTTATTCTCCACTTAACTAGCAGTCCTTTTAGGGCAGATGTTTTACTTGTACATGAGAAAGGACATCTTTGACGTTTTCTTTTTTTTTTTTTTTTTTTAAGTTTGATTAGCGGTTAGAGCTAGATACAATGTTACGCTGTGATGAACATCTTTGGGTAGTGATGGTATAGAGAAGACACTGAGTCATAAGGGAATTGTTAAACTTACGTTATCATTTGACATTTTCCCTCTACTTTAGGCTACTCGTATGATTTTACACTATGACTAGAGCAGAAAACATAACGGTGACAAAGTAGTTTCAATTAACAGCCACAGTTTTGTTACGAAATCATAGAAACGGAATAATGTATATTTCTATATCTCACCCCATATAGAGATGGCATTTTATACGAGTTGCTATTTATAGCGCAAAATGTAGAAAGTAAACTATGCATGTAAGCGCGAAAACAGCTGACTTTCCGTCCTCATCATAATCAAAATGCTTGCGGAATTCGTGTTGTCTTAAATGCGCAATTGTCTAGCACTCGCTTTTCTTTGCTTGCTGAATAATGGGCTATGTCTTTAATAAAATATTCGACTCAGCACGAGCTGCCATCTACTTATTGTCTTGCTGGAAATGAAAATATCTATCTATCTATCTATCTATCTATCTATCTATCTATCTATCTATCTATCTATCTATCTATCTATCTATCTATCTCATTACCCTTTCTTAACAGCTAAATGTTGTTTTTGTTAGCATGGAGGGATAATTTATTCGTTGAATCGATCTTAAAGTGGTGCAACCAGCCTTATCAATGTAATCGCGTCTGTAGCATCTCCGCACTTCGTCATCGTGGACATATTGCTATGTTTTTACTACGGACCGCTTCTCCATTTCATTCATCCCGAGATTTCCACTCCTCTCCTCCAGCATCACCTGCTCATCTCGCTCCCGAGCGCACAGGTCTGTCTGTGCACACGCTGAACAGTTGGGAACCACTTAGAGCTAAAAGCTTTCGCCACAGATAACATACCATGTTAAAATATTTTAAATTAGCTCGCCAAAAATAGCCCGTTGGTCAAAGCAGTGTGTGTGTGTGTGTGTTTGTGTATTCATATATATATTTCCAGTTAAAGTGAATAAGTATTTGGATAGGCGTGGTCAGATTTTGTTCAGACTGGGTTAGATGGAGCCACCGATAAGATTGCCTGATAAGGAAATGGCTGAGAGGGTGTCACGCGTATTGTGGAGAAAGCTGAAGAAAAGCTGTGCAAGACTGAGACGCAATTAGGACAGTCAGCGTTTTAAAGGAGCCTTTCGCTGATGATTTTCTGACTTTTATGCCGACTAAGTTTAGGAATTCGTCTCAGTTTCTGAGAGGGATGAGCGGAGGATATTGGCTACGGTCGCTTTTTTTTCTTTGTATCCAAGAATCTGATTAAAGGGTGAAGCGATTGAATGACAAACAGACAGATATGAAAGCCCACGGGCGCCTGAGCACTGCGTTAATCAAGAGTCTATCATGCGGAAGACAGTGTGTCATTTAGCTGCTTTTAAATGATCCTTATGACTGTTTCTCTTTGTTCGGATGCATTAGCTTCTTTCATCACTGCTAAATCGGTAATTTCTCTATTAAACATTTATTTCCTTGTCATAATCGTACGAAACATGTTATCGAGAAAATCTCTGTTGTTGCAAAAACAATGTATCGAACATCTGGCTTTAGAGGGACAAATCAAGCGGGACAAGCAGCATATGTTTTTGGACGGGTCCGAGATAGCAGCTGATTTTATAACTAGGTTTTATTATCGCTGTTTTATAATTGTAATATTCGTAATACCCTTGTCATTTATGGGCAAATTTTAGAGGCATCATTAGGCTATTGACATGCAACAAAACGGTCACGGGCGCCGTTTTTAGGAGCAATTATTTTATGCATAATTTCATGTTTTTTAACGAAATAATGCCTGTTTTTACAATCCAGTGGTGAATGACTAAACTTCTGCATCAATATATTAAATTATTTTTTAAAGCTTTGTATAGAGTCGAATGTTATTAATGATTTTTGTTGCCATTTATTACACATCAAACGACCCAGAGTCGTGTTTTTCATTTATTTAATGCATTTTTTTAAAAAAAATATTATTATTTATAAAATGAATGTATATATAATTTTAGTTCATGAGACAGAGGGATAGAGATGTGGGTTGGTGGTGTGGGTGTGGGCACGCGGGGGGAGGGGGGCTGGAGGCGGATGCGGGGAGGGTGGGGGGTGCTGGGGGATGGCACGACACACTTTGTATGTACGGAAGGTTTTTTATAGAACTTTCTGCAATGTACGTCATCGGATCAGTCCATAAATGGGGTTGTGTTATCTAGCTGAGAATCTCCCTCTCCGCCCCCCCTCCCCTCCGCTCTCTGATCGCTGCAGAGTTAAGGGTGGGCGTCAATAACAAATCTGAGCTTGTATATTTCAATTCAGACATCACATAATGCTATTGTGGCATTATATTTTTACAGTTTAATCGGCGTTTACTTCATCCTCGTTTGACTCGCGGATGATCAGGGGATATTTATAAACTAAGTATGAAAATTGTTTTGTTTGCGGAGAGCGCGCTTTCCTAATTAACTTTTATAGAGATGTACCGACTTATTGCGCCCTGCTTCACTCGCGGGAGGAATTTATTATAGGCCTACTGAATATGCACAGTTCCTTTGGGAAATAAAAGCGTGTGCTCGTCACAATTGCGAAAAAGAAAAAGGTCCGTTTTTTTTTTTTTTTTTCATTTACTCCCTGATAAGATTATTTTTTTGCGAACCACAATAGTCTCACAATTTTGCTAACAACAACAATAATAACAAGTATACAAATAATAATCGTCGTTATCATATTTAGATTAACCACAATTTCTATAGGATATTGCATATATAAGCAGGCTAATTAACGTGGTGCCAAAATAATTGGAATGATACTTCGGATGCATTCAGTGTAATTATTCTGTGCTTATGAGGCTATTTGGACAAGCCTAAAATCATTGGTCAATTAGCACCTCCGACTGCATGGTTTTCTGCGCAAGAAACCCTCAAGAGGCTTGAGGAATTGTGCGCGCGCTCAATACTAAGCAAGAGCGTGACTTGCGGTGCTCTAGCGCAAAGCCCTTATTCTGAAAAGAGGTCGTGTGATATCTGCACGTATGGTGTAATTCCTCTATAATCAGCTTTTAAATAGCTACATATTCATGTTTTTTTCTGTAATACTTTTGAAAAGAAGTTTGCCATTTAGGGTGTTGTTGACCCCATTGTATGGTTGTTTGTGCGTCTGAGAATCTGTGCTTGACCTCTAGCATACATCTGCATCCAAGTTTGTTTGATGGGGTCTGTATGATGTGCTTTGCTAGTTGTTTGTGCCCCCCCACCTGTGTGCTTTACTCACTGATGGAGTGGCACTTGCCTCTGTATGTGAATAGCTACAGAGCAGCATTAGTGCTGGTGCCTGGCAACTAAGGCTCCACCAAGGAAACCTCTAACTATTCGCCAACGTCAGTGCTTGGGTATGTATATGCAGGACTTCTCTAACATGTTTGCAATTTGCCTCTGCGCATGTTGGTTAAGAATGGCATTCCGACTGTTTGTGTCTGAGCGTGACTTTGATATACTTGCTTAATGCTATTTCTAAGGTCTCTCTAACAACGGTGTTTAACAAAGCAAGTTTTTTTCAACATTTGAATGCTTAACATTTCTTAGAGGTCACTTTTTTCCGCTACGGCTTTGTAGAACAGTGATTTTCATACTTCATAGACAGTTCTTCATTTCTCATCTTCATTCTCATTTGCGCCATCTCTTAAAGTGCACTATTTGTTTATGATGGTGTTTTTTTCCCTCTGTGCATTCGTTCGTATATTAATACATCCATATTTTAAATGGATATCCGAACTATGAATCTAGTAACCCCTAAATGTGTAAAAGACAGGCTACAATGGTGCATGACAAGAACTGTCTACCTAATTATGTAAATATACTCACCCTTGACACATAAGGGTTTGTTGGGCAAGCAAAAGGCTAGATTACCAGAGGATGTGTGTACAAAGGGATAAAGTGCAGCAGAGGGCTTATACCCCACGGATACATTACCAGTGTAGCTGGTGTATGCTGCAAGGGATAGATTACAGTTACGTGGATTGTATAGCTCATTGTGTCTATGTGCTAAAGTGGATATCTAAGTGTGTAGTCCTATAATGTAGCTGCTATAAGTCAAGACTTTGAGATCTTTATCTTACACGGCTGGCCGCTGTTGACCACCTTCAGCCCTTTATTGATAACAGGGACCTGTTGCATCTTGCTGTTGGAGAGATGAGCACTGCGCAATTCTTCAGTGTGGGTCTGGAATGAGAGACGGTGATGTGAGTCACACAAAGCACTGCCCAGACTCCCTTCCCTAAAGACAGCGAGCCGAAGAAACAGAGACAGGCACCCAGGAATGGGCAAACTGAAGTTCCAGAAAGTGACTCACTCATTTCAATGCAATGACAAAATGGAAAGACGGGACATACTTAAACTAGCGTACATACTTAAATGTACACTCCACATTACAGTCTAAACAACACTAAATCATTGTCGTGGGCTGAATTTTATAAGATATACTCTGCATGATTTATACGTTTTCACATTCGTCATTCATATTTTTGTTGACAGCGGGCTTGTGTGGAAAATGTTTGTGAATACTTGGCTACGCTCTTAAAAAATAAAGGTTCCAACGGGTTTTTGCGCAGCAATGCCATAGAAATACCATATTGGGTTCCCCAAAGAACCTTTTTAGTGAACAGATCTTAAAAGAGCAATTATTCCTTGGTGTGAAGAACATTTTATATAATTTAAAGAACCTTTTGTGCAACTCCATGGAATATTTAAAGGTTCTTCATGGAACCACTGATGTAAAGAACCTTTATTTATAAGAGTGTATTTCAGTTTAAAATCTAGTGCAATGTTGACAAACATTTTTTTTTAATTTACTTAAGCTTTTCATTGCAGCACCAAAGTTCAAAAAGGGCATTGTTTTTTTCCTGTGCTCTGTGACAGTACTGTGATGTTTGATGAATGCTATAAACTAACTTTTTTTGGCCTGTCAGACTAAGATCTGGTCTAGATTTCTAGATTCTATTTTATAGATATCCCATATTGACTTATGAAGGAGCCATCACCTCTGTTTTTACAACTAGTTTTGACATTCTAAAACTTTGCCCTGAAATAGCGGAAACTATTCCACCATTTCAGGTTTGTACAAGACACAGATCACTTCTAACCTTTTCAAAAAGATGCTTCATTAAGTCTCAAAATGCGACTTCAGAATTCAGAATCCTGCTTTGCCATTATGTGGGAGACCTGTTCTGATGGTTCCAGGATGGAATATGCTACGATGGGTCGAGACCGCACACAAGACAACAGAGGGACAGATTTTGAGAAAGCTGAGGTGACGTCATTAGCGACCCGACCTATTGGATAGAGACACGGCCATCGCTTCTGACGCCGCTCCGACTCTCTCAACATTCAACACTTTGAACACGCCGATCCTGATGGTCAAGTTTCAACCAACGTTTCAGCTATAATGCCCACACTGTGTGTTCTGTCATAATTTTTATTGATCCTAAAGTTTGCACAAAGTTGCAGCGAATGAAAGTCAAGGCCTTCCCACAGTTCATCTCTTGCTGTATTCTCATTAGTCCATATGTCCACTTTGTGGTTATCTTAGTTCTTTCTGTGGTGGTGGTGTCAACTTTGTGCTGTATGTGCAGTTCTGAATGAGATCCATGTTGTTTTTGTGCTCCTAATGAGAAGCAGAGTGATTTATTTATGGATTACCTAGCTGGAACAGCCATAATGCGCAGTGTGAGAGTGTACATGAGTGAGTGTGTGCGTGTGTGCGTGTGTGTGTGTGTGTTACCTCTCTTGGAGTCATGTCGCTCTTTAACTGCTGATGCAACTCTTTGTCATCCAGGGTTTGCCCTCTCCTCCTGTGAACCTATGGGATGAGTTATATTCATCTTGGCTTGTCCCTATAGGAAAGAGGAAGGGCCTGTAAGCATGAATATGTCAAAATGAGTGAAGGTGAAGCTATATTTTTGAAAGTATATGTGAGTTTAGCAGTGCAAAAACATGGAAGATGAAAAGGAGAGAGAAAAAAGAAAGATGGAAAGAAATAAAGTGTGTATGCATGTGAGAGGAGGCAGGTGTTAGCATCCACTCTCATGCTGGGAACAGCTAGGTTTGAAACCGCTCCACCTCATTACCTTATGCAGAGAAAAATCATCATCACTATACACGAAACTCATCAATATAAATCTTGCATTGGACGAGATCCAAAAGCACTTGGTGAAAGTATGGGGCTAATGATGTGGTATAGCATGGGGTGAAAGAACAAAGAATGCTTTCCCTAAACTCTTCCTGGAAGGTCAAGTTAAGAATGAATGGCTAAGCTGCAAAAAATATACCATCGTCCTATTAGTTTGAACATCTTTGACCATTTACCTTACACATTTCAAACAAACCGCTCCCATTATTGGAGGAATATAACTGACACTGGAAGAACAATGAATAGTTTTAAAAGCAATGAACCAACATCTGGCACATAAGCTCCTTTTGGAGGACAGAGGGGTTCAAACTGACAATAGTTTAAAATATCACATACAGAGATGGCCAGGGAATAATAGATCCTTGATGTGGTGGGGACAAGGAGTGAGCTTTTTACTTTGAAGCTACCTTTGTGGAGTCACAATTGCAAATATCAATTTCAGCAGTTGATCTATGGTCTTGTCACAAAAAAAAGGTGTTTCATATTAACCTAACGGCTATCCATTAGGACGCTGTTTCAGCATTTGCTGGCAGTGAAACCAATGAATTTAAAGTGCAATCAATTGAGAAGATTTAGATGGCAAATGCAATAACTTAAAACCATATATTAGTCTATCTTTCATTACATTTGAGAATGGCAAAAGTAATAACTTAAAACCATTAATTATAATTTTACTGGTTGCACAAATTAAGCTAAAAGAAGGTGTTCATGTGTGGCCAATTTCTGATGTCTATATAGCTTACAAAAATGAAATAAAACACTATAGCCTATGTGATTCAATCATATATATATATATATATATATATATATATATATATATATATATATATATATATATATATATATATATGTCATTATTAAAGATGAAGGGCAGGGGAAAATATCAAAAACCCACATTAACTCGATGGTTAGCAGTTGAAGGAGCACTTAAGAGAAGAAAGCGATGACTTCAAAAACGACGGATATTGGGGAGGGAGAAACACATTCAGGCTCAGTATGTTCAGGGATTAGAAAGGTTTCTCTCCTATGCTGCTCTTTGGCTCTCGGTAAACGCCATAATAACATACTTTCCGGTTATTCGTTAGGCATTAAGTGTCTCTCTCGGTTGGCGCTCGGTCGCGCTCTCGCTGGAGTCACATGTTGCAACGTCACGGCAGTAGTTAGTTACTGTAGTCGCGAGGAATGAAGCCGTCATTTCAAGCTGGAGAGCTCTCTCAATGCGCACTACACCGCGAGCGCTCACCATGCCATCCAACTGCTTCAACCCAACTCCAAAGGATCCGCTCAGTCATGGGAGTCCATTACCTCAACCATGCAATTTCCACTATCAATAATTTAATCTATTTGCTCAAAAGCTGAAGAGACTACTTGCAGCTGCTGCTTGGCGAAGAGCGGGCGAATATCGCGAAATAGTTGAGCGGAGGGCTTATCCAAAACATCCCAGATGACACTGTCCTGCTGAATGGGCTCCTTTACGACTGGGCAGTAAAGGTAGGTTTTTGTGCGGAATAGAGTGATTACTGCAGGTTTACTAACTGCGTCTGAAATGAGAAGGGGAGTTAGGAAAAACTAATCAAGTGTTAAGATCATGCAGCGGCAACATGAAACGATATCCTCGCGTTCATTAATAAGATACGGCGTTATTATGTTGATTGAATTTCTGATAGGGGTCAGTCGAACCTAAAAAGTTGTTTTTGCTTATTTTCCAGGGCTATTTGCTGTTTATCCTAGTAGCTTTTAGCTGTTTAATAGTTAGTTTGATTACATTTGCTGCAATAATGAAAAGTGTGCTGTTGTTTTTTTCCTGATATATGTTTTATGTATTAATGGCGTGTTAAAGTTTTACCAAACGGTATATAACGTTATGTCTATTCACAAGGACAGACTGTTTACCGTTTAAGAGAAAACTAGGCTATGTATGAGAACGTTGAGAGAATATTATGCATTTCGTGAATTCGATGAGACTTGAAGAACATGAAACTTGAGATCATCGTTTAGGTTTACCGTGTAGAGTCTAGCCTTCCCCTGGATCGGATGAACTCCCAAAGCGAACATTAAAGTTTTCGAATTAAAAACGAACAAATAAATTATAGTTCTGGGCTGCTTTTGGGTGCTAATTGGGCATTGGGCAAAAGAGCTTGAACAAAATTGCACTTCTAGCTGATTTAGAAACAATTTCTCTCAATCCTAATAGACTGTAGTAATAGACTGGCTACATTGTAATTTATTATGCTTATATACACACACGATTCTGTATGTCATTTGTTTTAGATGAAAATCATATAGATGTAGGCTGCAGCAAAGAAAACAGGCTCATTTATTATTAGCTATCAGGTGGCCTCTTATTAATCTGAGTTCTCTTTGTGTGAGCGTATGTTTACGTGACAGAAAGAGATGTTTCTCATGGATGTCTCTATGCTTTTCTGCTTGCCTTCCCTTGAAATGAGCTTTATGTAGACGAATGCGCCATCTAGTGCAAAAGTGGTGTAATGCCTGGATTGTGTGGAAGGGATGCCGCTGGTTTAAGAGAATCCTCTCTTGACACCACTTTTCTAGTTTAGAAACTGTGACTTAAAAGTATGTATAGCCTACTAACAGCAGCACCGCTGCTTGAGAAGTTTTTACCGGTTGGTACCAGGATATGTTTTCAACTTCTTTGAAAGTTCCAGGAAAAAAACTCAATCTCTTGGCCTACAAACATATAGAGTGGCAAATCTTAGATTATATTTTCCTCGCGGATCCTGTTAGCCAATGCGTTGCCCTTTCTCCTGTTACGAGAAAATACGAAACTTATACATAAATTATTACAGCACTAATGTTTAATTTGTCTTTGTCTTCTGCCTTTCAGTATTAGAGTCACATTTACATTCGTCACCAGGCTGTTTCAAGCTGTTCTGTTTATAAGTAACGTTAAATCTATTGTATTTACTTTTAAGGGGGTTCTGTCGAGGTTCGTTTAACTAAACGCAACTAAACCACTAGTAGGCTTAGCTAAACGTCAATTACTACTTTTTAAACAAACAAATCAAATTCTATATGTATTTATATGTAAATAAATTGACTAGTGAAGTGATAAATGTTGGTTTTTCTACTTACCGCCTGAAACTAATCGTAGGCCTACTGCGCTTGTGCAACTTCCCGTTGTTATGGTTACATTTTCTAGCGAAAGCGAATTTCTGAAATTTACGGGTGAAAATATGCGCTCTCTAACTAACTTGCTTGCTAACTTTTATTACTGTTGATTATAAAACACTGTTTAAACCTATATATTTTGTAATTTAAAAACAAATTTTTACTAAAGTATTTATTTTTTGTTTCCAGCAGGCTACTCAAACTAATATAAAATACTGTAGTTTTGAGAATTTTTATCAATTAGCTTTTATCAAAATGTGCATCTTTTACTGAAGATAATGAAGATTTTTGCGTTCGCTAGAGTTATACTTGTTCACTTTTTTCGTTTTTGTACATTGCATCTTTATTGTTATTTTTATAGTTTGGGTTTGACAAGATAGAGGTCTTGAACTCTATAACCAGCACCAACTCAAACTCTTTTTAAAAAAAACTTACATTTGAACATAGATTTCATCACAGATGAACAGAAAGTTTGCAGTTGTCCCTTGTTGTGTTACCACTAATGTCAGATTGTAACTGTTATGGATTTCACATTTTAATGTGTTCTCCAAGTCAAAATAATAATTAACAGCTGAGACACCTGTGTGAGCTTAGGTGATGCACGCTACATTGTTTCTTGTCATTGAAACAAGTAGACCAAAGCAATCTAAAATCTTTTCTTATGCTACAAGCATTTCCCCCCAACCTTTGTAGTTCTTTTCAAATACTTTATCATGCATTGTTAAGTAGCTTGCCCTAAGGAGTGAATTATTTTTCTCCATTTTGCCTTGGAGTGCTAAGACCAATAGAAAAGTGTCTGTTACCACAATACTTTTAAGTTGGAAGATCCATACACATCTGTCATGAGTGCTTTTCTTTTCGTAATCCCTCTGGCATGGAGATTTAAGCAAGTACAGTTGTGGGGGAATCAGGATCATGTTGACCAATCTATCCTGTCCTACCTGCCCCTCTCCAAACAATTGAGCAGGTGCATGTCGTTTTTTTTGCCAAAACTATAGAGCTGCCACTCAGGCCCAATTAAAGTACAATCATGTTTTACAGTGAAAGGTGTTTGAACGTGCTCCTATAAGACCCGACCATAGGGATCAAATACAGCTGTGTGGATGAAGTATTTCATCAAGCTTACTTTGTAGATAGAGAGCTTGAAAGATCCCTGCAGGCTGGATGGTTTCACATGTGAGAGCTTTGATTGATGGAAACCTTGTTTGTAGTATTTTCAATGCCTCATAATGAATCTGGCTTCAAAGGTCTTACAAATGGAACACAAAAAGCATGAATTAGCAGCTTTGTTTACATGACAGTGTAACGGATTATCTCAGCTTTTTACTTTTTTTTGTGATGGCTACTACCACATCACCACTCACTTTCTGTGACCCATCAAAAACACCTGTACTCTATATACACAAACATACGCCATGTTTGCACATCATACGGTACGATGACAGGATATTGGTATTCCATTATCATACGCAGTTCAAACACACGCATATTAAAGCAGAACAAACATGTCCGTCAAGGTAATCTTGTCTTCCCTCGCTGCTTTGAATGAGACAGAAGGTCTCAGTTATTGCCAACTCAGTCCCAGAGCAATAAAGTGATTCATCGTCTAGATTACGTTTTAACAGGAAGTTGATTGAGAGCGTAATCCATATTGATTCTCTTGATGGAAACAGGAAATAGCAGAGTTAGAAATAAAATCGTGTGTTGTTCCTGGTGAGAAGGGACCCCAGAGAGAAATGTAAAGCAATTGCGAGCTGATGAGTGGCACTGCCCCCTAGCCCCACCGCCCTTTTCCTCTCATCCCCCTTTGAGACCAGAGAGAGACGTCATCAGGGTTGTTGTGCTCTTGGTCTCCACCCCCTGCCACACAACTACACACCAGTGCTCTAGTTTAATTAGGAGGGAATGATACAATTTAGTCAATGCCACAGCTTTTCAAATTCAGTAAACAACCTTTGCGCTTTTACGTGATACTGCAAGCCAGGTAGCTCCGTAATATATTTAAGGTAATGTTTTACCGGTAGGATTCGGATGTGAGATGACATTGGTACTCCGCCTGCTGTCAGGTAGGGCAACAGAAGGGATTTGGGTGTCAGCATGACTGATGCTGGTATTTCATTCAGAAGCCTCTGCAATATATATAAATACTTCGCTCATTAGGGAGACGACAGATGTTTGCTAATTGGGATCGTCCTAAAACTGGGGCGGTTACTGGGCTATGCTTCTCTGTATGTGCATAAACCCGCATTAAGGTTGTCTTGAGACTAGGAACGCTGACAATAATCCATCCGTCCTCACAGGCGCGCCACATCTGGAGGAATGAAATAAGACAGAATCATTGAATAATCCTCAGGCAGGCACTTTAAATTCCTCGCTATATTCAGCAGAGGTAATTGCTGACAATGTAAGAAGCTTTTTCCATTACAGGGAAAGCTGACAGACTGAAGTATCTTTTCATGCCTGCAGAAGCAGCTTGTACACACATTTTGCGCACTGCCTGATTTGATTAAGATTGATCTGTCCTCCACAGCTGTATCCATGGCTCTGGGTTTTTCCACACTTGTTTTTGACCATTTTAGAGGAGAGATTAAAGATGCTCCCATCTCATCTCCCTAGCTAAACACACACACGCGCGCTGACGCACACGCGCTCTCACACACACCCCTCGTGGACTGCAACGTCACAGAGCGAGGGGACTGAGCTCATTAAGTAGAGGGCTGTGATATTCTGAATCGAGACTGTGGGACTCCCAACCGGCCTATTTATAGAAAGCACATCTCCATGGCAGTCATCGCTGCGCTAGCAAATCGCAGCCGTGGCCCCAGACACCAATTAAGAATGAAACAAATGCCTTTTAGACAGGGCGTGTCTCTCCTTCTCTCCTGCTGGCCCGTACTGCCTTCTGCTCTGGGAGCGGATCCTCCCTCTGCCTCTTCCTGAGGCTGCGTGGGGCATCGGGAGGACAGCACGCAGAGAACTGGCGAAGCCTTGCTGCGGTGCTGGATATTTTTAAATGCAACCCCCCTCCACCCCCCCTTACCCCAGCCCTACCTCTCCTCTTCTCCTTCTCCTTAGAAAAGTACGAGTAATGGGTATCTTTTTTGTTGTTGTGTATGCATGTTCCCCTGTCTGTTCGTATGTGCCGGGATGCCTTTGGATGCAATGAATCGCAGTGACTCATAAAGGGACTTCAGAGAGGTAAGAGAAACCTGCTGAGGGATTCGGGGAGAGGAAAGGAAAGAGAGGAGGAATCAGATAGGTTCACGGTTTCATAGAATTGTAATTAATTTGCATTGATTTTGTAGTCAGGAAAAATTCCATTGAATAAAGCATGGCAGTTTGTGTGTAGGTATGAATGAGCGAATGAATGACTGGCATCTTTTCCAGTTCTCTCTGCATTTCTCATTCTCTCTGTTTCATTCTCTGATCATTTCATTTCAGATATCTTTCTCTACTTTTATGTTACAGTGTCTTTCCATAGCTCGCTCTGTTTCTTATCGCTCTGTTTGAGTTTTTTGGGAAAGATAATCATCTGTACGGCATCGTAGTGTGCAGACTTGCTCTTCCAAATTAGTCCTGCTCAGCTGATTCCAGAGAAGTTTAGATGTTTGTTATACATTTAAGCAGTATGTAAAGTTCATCTTGCATAGAATATTATAATAATAAAAAAAGACATTATCTTTTTGAAATAATAATAAGAGTATATCATTTTAATAATATTACATTTAAGTAATTACATTTAAGCGGTTCTGTCATTTTTTGGTGGGTTTTGACTTATCACCTATATCTGCTCCATCTGATACTCACACAAGCAGTTCACACACCTCTAAGGGAAGAGTGGAAGAGGCAAGGGACCAGGAGAGGGAGGAGGAGGAAGGGAAGGGGAAGAGAGAGACTGAGGAGAGTGGGAGCAGTTCTCTGGTGTCCTCCTAATGATACTCCAGGGTCTCTGAATTTAGCCTGCTGCATTTGCTGGTGGGGGAAGAGGGGCACAAATGTGCAGGTGTGTGAGCAGGGACGGGTGAAAGCGTGCAGTGTTAGTTGCGCTCCCGTGGGCCAGTAACTAAAAATGAAATGAAGAAATAACAAGTTGGCACGTTGTGTTTGTGTCACGCTTTGTACTGCGTTACGGTAATGATTTGCGATCGCGGTTTCATCTGCTACAATAACCACAAACGACTATTAATCTTTCGTTGACCACGGGGGAAGTGTTTTTCACGTAATGTTATTTCCAGTACCCCAAATTAAAATGGCTGTTTTACGTTGTGTTTTCTCTTCCTCCCTCCCCTTTTTCACTCCCCCAACCCTCTTGTCTGTCTCCAGTTCCAACAGGTTAGAAGAGTGATGACCATCCTGTTTGTTACTATGGTTATTTCATACTTCAGTTGCATGAGAGCTGCGCCCATGAGAGAGATCCCGGGCGTGCAGGGGGGCCACCGGGCCGAGGGCTACCTGGGCGCCGCTGCCATCACCTCAGGCAGCCGAGGCCACGGGACTCCACAGAGTGGGGGCGGGCTGCCCTCGCTCACAGACACTTTCGAGCAGGTGATTGAGGAGTTGCTTGAGGTGGAAGGGGAGGCGACGCAGCAACTGGGGCCCGGGGCTGACCAGGGCCAAGGAGGGGGCGGTCCCGTAGCCGCGGCAGACTCGAAGGACGTTGACCTGTACGCCTCGCGGGTGATGATCAGCAACCAAGTGCCTTTGGAGCCGCCGTTACTCTTTCTCTTGGAGGAATACAAAAACTACCTGGACGCCGCCAACATGTCGATGCGCGTGCGGCGGCACTCAGACCCCGCACGGCGAGGGGAGCTCAGCGTTTGTGACAGTATTAGCCAGTGGGTGACGGCTGTGGACAAAAAGACGGCCATAGACATGTCGGGCCAGACGGTCACCGTCCTGGAGAAGGTCCCTGTGACTAACGGTCAGCTGAAGCAATACTTTTACGAGACCAAATGCAACCCCTTGGGGTACACAAAGGAGGGCTGCCGAGGAATAGACAAGCGGCACTATAACTCGCAATGCCGGACAACCCAGTCTTACGTGCGAGCTCTTACCATGGATAGCAAAAGGAAGATCGGCTGGCGGTTTATACGGATAGACACTTCGTGTGTATGCACATTGACCATTAAAAGGGGCAGATAGTGTACACAATGTATAGATTTTATTGAGAGTTCTAAAAAAGAGAGAGAAAAGAGAAAATATCTATTTGTATATATACATAACAGGGTAAATTATTCCGTCAGATGAAAATTTTATGGACTGCATGTAAAAAAGATGAAGTTTATACAGTAAAAGTGATACTACAGTCTATTTATTGAACATATTCATGACCTTGTAAACAATTAAAAAAAGATCTGATCAGTCATTTGCGCCCAGTTCAAATTACTATATCACATTCCTCAAGACATTGTGTTTTTTACGTTGCCAAGATTTTGAGAGATGAGGAGAGGAGGGGGTGAGGAAGAATTACATTCAAGAAAAGAAAAAAAACGAAAAGAAAAAAAAACTTGCATGCTGCTTCAATTGTGAATTCAGAAACTGTCCACTATGGGAAAACAAGGAAACGATTTCCGACCAAAACATTACGTTTACATTCTCAACCGTAACAGGATTTCCTCCTCTCAGTACTCTGTCTGTTTACTATCCTCAACTTCTCAAGGTAATGTTGGAAATACATACTATGTCAAGGTGCTGTTGTCAAAGCTTTGCTGTTTATTTTTTTATCCCCACAAGATGAAAAAATATATATAAAATATATATAAAATTTATTCATTGACATGTGTTCTGGATTAATATAATTCATTTTGTATGTTGTGAAGTTGTTTGCAATATTAAATTGAAATATTTGAAGAAATAAAATTACTATAGGCAACTGAAAAACAAAAGCAATGTCAATAAAGTTTGAGCTCTCCCTTTGCAGGTCTAAATTTGAGAGAGAATATATTCTCTCACAACGATCATACATTGGATCCTACATTCAAATGATTTAAGAAGGTATAAAGATTTCTCATCATATATATCAGTGTAGTGAGCAGACGAAATGCTAGTTGGTAAATTTCAGCATTGAAGGATGCTGCAAATGCAGGTGAACACAGCCATGCAATGTAGTTTCAACTCTCTTCCGTGGAAGGACAGTCCAGAGAGTTCTCAGGTAAGACTTATTCTGAACTTGGCATGTAAATTCTGTGGAAAGCATTCCTTATATAATGCCGTCCAATCAGAGAGTAGTACATGCCTTCATCACTAGCACTAAGAGATTAGGATTTTTTTTGTCTGAAAGAGAGATCAATGGATTCAACACTCCAATGCACTCTACGCGATATCTGATACAGCTGAACACAGACCTATACACAAACCTGCTTTCCTTCAAAGGATGTTATCAGACAACTGAACAGAAACAGTCTGACACTGATACACTGCCACAGATAAGGGAGGACACAGAGTTTCATCTCTCCGTGGTAAGTATCTCACTGCATCATAAGTATGTGGAGAAGGAAACAAAAAAATCACACTTAAGCAGAAAGTCAAAATAACTGATCATGGGTGCATCCTTTCTCAGCAAACAAACTATTTTCAGATCTCCCTCAGTCAAATCCAAAACCATCTGTGTAATTGTTAAAACGTGTTTGGTATAGAAATAAATAATAGCTCTCTATATTGCATTATTAGCATAATAAAGATATATATATATAGAATGATTTTACTGCTAAATGCAACCACACAGCAATGGTGAATGGACTAGATAAGGAAATAGACAATACAATATTATCCTGGTGCATTTTACCCGAGAAACAACTTGCATGACTGAGTTATTTTTGTGAGGTTCAGATTTTCCCCAGTTCAAAGTAGTCCTTGGTAAGACCCAGCAGGGCCCTGTCCCATTTGCTACAAAAGTAGGCCACTCTATTCTCTTTTTCTCTTTCTACAATACCAGCAACTAAACTCATAGAATAAGTTTTAACAAGCCAGTCCAGTTTGTTTTGTGGCTTTGATAACATGAGAATATGGAAGGAGTAACATAAACATAATTGCAGAATTAAGTAAATAAAATAATTACAATTTTCATTTGAGTGTGCAGTTTGGTTTCACAAGTGGGTTAGATTAATCTCCTTTGAATAGTGTTCTTTAATAAAAATACAAATAAAATGTTTTCTCTTATTTATCTGTACATTTGTTACATATACTAAACTATGAAACCCAATGGTTTTAATACATAAAGCAAATTATCCTGGTTCTGATCCCTGTTGAAAAAGACATAAACCAGCATGAATTCCAGGCTGGTGAGAGCTGAAGTGCTGTTTTAGCTGGTGGATCATGCTGTTCTCAAGCAGACTGAAGCTGGTGAAGGGTTAAGTGTGGTGAGTATAGGCCAGTTGCATCTACGCAAGCAGTGTTTTGGGGACAAGTATCGTTTTTGCTTGCATATTTCTATATGTAACTTATTAATTATGCAAATGAATAACACTATAAAATCAAAACATATGACTTATTGTAATAATTATAACTGCCATTTATTTTGCTCCCTCTGTTGAAAGTATATAACTTTAAAAATATGTTTTAGTTATGATTAATTAATGTAATTTGAAGTTTTGAATAACAAAGTAAAAATTCAAACTGGTGAAACTTGTGTACATTTAGAAGAAAAATCTTCTAATTATGCTGCCAAATAACAGCATAATCATACGCAGTTTGTTCCATAAAATTCAGGACAGTTAATAGCAACCTGAATAAAAGTTCAAAAATAAAACTTGCTCATTCGGGAACCCATCTGCCAAAATGGTGTTAGTCACCGATTCCAAAAAGTGCACATAGTAAAACATGTCCCTGCAGTAAGGAGCATGAAATATTGTTGACAATAGCATGCACTTTCATCAATTGCTAAAAGAGAATCAACTCATCCAAAGTCACGTACCAAGTGCCCAACTAAAGGGAACACTAATCATCATAACTCTTCAACAACTTTTACACATGTACCATATGAAAGAAGTAAATCCAAAATGGTTTATAGTAAGCGAACATTGTGATAATGATTTTGGAGTTGTTTCTGGTGAGATCATCTAAAGCTGTGTGGCCGTGAGTAAGTTTTCCCGTTCTTGTTGTTCTTCTTATCTTCAGTGATTCTGCTTGTTAACCGCAGGTTTCATTACGAATGGTCACTAATTTGTTTTCACTGCAAAAATGCTTCAGTGTTACTTTTGCTCTATAGACTTAAACCATATGAAAAATGAGCAGTGATCATTTAGCACTGAGAATTTGACTATGTACCATTAATGCATTTTACTTTATTAAATAATTTATTAAAATTATTTTAGAAAATTCTCTTGGTCTTTGTTTAACTATGAACACACAAGAAATGTGATATGTAACACATATGCAAGATTTGTTGTGGTCTTGCTGTGATCATACCAGCGCCCAAATTACGTCATATGCTGGTCCGCATCCCATGGGACCAGCAAATCAGCAACTAGAATCCCATGTTGGGGACCAGCAACCAGCATCCCATGTTGGTCCCAGCGTGCATAGTATGATGGTTACCAGCAATGGAATTTTTTTTTTTTAATGTATCAGGGTTAGCAGTTGTTTAACCAGCCTCTGTGACTATTTGTTTTTGAATTTTAATAAAACTTTTAATGAAAACTTGTGTTAATATAGTAACAGCTATAACTTATATAAACCAAGCCAGATGCCCTGCTGAATCACTGCTAAAGGTATTGCTGCAACTCCGCTGTAAAGAAGGTAGTGCCAAAGAGTAATCTTTAGCTGCCTGTAGTATTTATATTCTTTACTAATATTTTTTACTATATTCTTTAAATATATATATATATATATATATATATATATATATATATATATATATATTTATAATATATAATATAAGCATATTTCCAATGGCTGCTCATAATTAAATTGTGTTTGTTGTGATATGCAAAGTGTCTGCACAGAAGCCGCGCAGGGATGACGCTCTTGACTCGTCCTCTAATCTCTTTGCATTAGCCACAGCGTTTAAGCTGAGCAGCTAGCTAACAGCAACAAACACATCAGCCGGGACGTGAGTCTGGAGCTTTCGTTTAACGCAAAACTCAATAACCAGGGCTAACATGGCCTCTTTAGGAGAACCTGTACGTCTGGAAAGAGGTAAGCTGCTCGCTGAAATACTTTTTGTGAGATGTAAAGCTCAGGGAGATTGTGTAAATCAAGCTTTTTGCTCGTAACACCCCGCTGTCACTTCATGAGGATGGATTAGTGGACGACAGCGAGCTAACTCCCATCGTTTCGTTATCGAATAATTCATAATATCCAATAAACATTAAACTCGAAAGCGTATAAAATGTGTAGTATGAACTATGAACCATTTTGTATGTCGTTAAAGCGCGTGTTTACGTTCAGCGAAAGCAAAACAAGAGGCTAAGTTAGCTGTCAGAGGGAGTAATCTTTTGTGAGCACTGTTAGCATGGTTACTCCAGGTCACTGTTTAGTATTAAAGGTCAGTGTATAGTGTTTCTAGTGGTTTTGTACAGTCTTCCAGTAAAATCCATATAGGCATCATCTTATTTGTTGTCCAACGGACAGTTTATGGGGCTTTATGATGTGAAGAGTGAACGTTGGCTAGCAAAAGATTAGCAAAAGCGCTGATTTATGATGATAATCAGAGGTCTATTGTTATTTTGACATTCGTATCTGTATCTGTCCCTACAAAGTTAGTTGACGCAATAGTTAAGGTAATTCTGTGGCTGAAGCTAAGAGCTATGCAATTTTCTTAAATGTATCTTTCTTCTAGAAAGTTATATTTTTCAGATTGATTAACAAAGGATATTCCTTCTAGAGAAATTTGATAGCAGTCCATGCAATTAAATAACAAGGCGAACTCATGTTATTTGTTTTTATGGAAATAAAATGAATTCTTTAAAATATTCAAGTCCTCTTGAGCATTTTTTGTTATTTATTAGGCATAGTTGTTAAGCCAAACAAAACATCTCCAGATGGCATGATCCAAATGATTATTCATGGTCTCGGTCTTGACCTCACTGTTTTGCATATTTTCTTCTACAGACATATCTCGTGCTATTGAGCTGCTGGACAAGCTCCAGAGAACAGGGGAAGTGCCTCCCCAGAAGCTGCAGGCACTGCAGAGGGTTTTGCAGAGTGAGTTCTGCAATGCTGTACGGGAGGTAAGTGTGCCAGCATCACATTCATGCATTCAAATGAAATGCGAGTTCTTGTGTAACCTTAAAGTGCATCTATCCATCATATAACTGCTCCACACAGCTCCGGGGGTTAATAAAGGCCATCTGAAGTGAAGCGATGCATTTGTGTAAGAAAAATATCCATATTTAAAACTTTATAAAGTAAACTATTTAGCTTCCGGCAAATTGCTTTCCGTATTCAACTTATGGAAAAAGTGTAGTGCCTCTTACAGCACAACATATGTGTAATTTCAAAGCTTAGAAGCTTGGATTTACAGTGAATCGGGAATATGATTAACCCTTAAGTGCTTTTAAATTTGCTGACATGTTATAAGTGCTCTGTTTTCATGGCATGAAAAAATAACTGCTTTAAATGAAAATAAGATCTGTGTAATTATTGTATTAACAGATGGCCTTATTGTTGAATATTGTTAAAGAGGGGTCATGTGTATGTATCTCACATGGTTTAAGGCGGGCGTTCACGATGCGATTTTTGCTGTCGTATGAACTCGCAGATGATTTTTTTTTTTTTTTTTCAAAAAATCATTTGCACACACTTTTTTCTTTATTTTTTGTATCTGAAGCTATAGCAGCCAGCAACATTGAAAGCTCCGGTGTTTGTGTTTAACATGAAAGCTTGTGTGATCGCGGCCGGCTCGCGGTGCAAACAGTCTACGTGTACCAGCTGATTTGATGAGATGATCAAATTAAATGATTTATAGCATCCGCAATATCTCACAACCTCCCGAGTGTCCGAATTCGCACAGTGTATGCCCGCCTCTACTCATGATGCTTTTGTGGCTCGTTTTTGTTTGAGCAAAACCTTAATAAACTATAGATCACACATTTTTATTTAGAGCAGGTGCCCAAACACAGCGCAAGATAATACGTAGATCGCAAAGTGACATGACATGCTGCTTTGCTATGTGCCAATGAGCACATATCTAAAGCAGCGCTCGAAGGTCATCACTCATCAACCAGCATATTATTACTTGTTGTGTATTCTATGCACTTTAATTGTGGCTCTAGTTTGGAGGAATTTATGGACCCTTGGTTAATTATGTTTTGAAATTAACGGCTAGCCTACTATTGCATGGCTTGAAGACATTAATACTCTTAGAATACGCAACTACTGCGCGCTTTATTTTTCCTTGTGGATCTGCTGTACGTTTTGCACGAGACACATGCACTTTAAAATTACGCACAAATGATGACTTTCCTTAATTGACCATTGTTAAGATTTATTGATTCAATTATTATCGACAATTAATCATCAATTAATTGGAATTTTAGGCCATGGTTGCCTGTGATGATTTTGGTTGTGCTGTACAACACTGTGATTTGAACAGTGATATTCAGAAGTGATAGTGATTGCGCACAAAAAAACAATCATTTCGGGTCTTTATTTTTTTATTTTTTTACTTCAAAACAGTTATATACTGTGGGATATACTGTGGCATTTTGCTTAGTTAGCACAGCAAGACTTTTTATTTTGACTTCAGTACAGTACCACAATCTAATACCATAGTATCGATATCACATCCATTGATTCCATACAGGGTCTGAATTTTGCTATTGCGCATAATTACTAATTCTCACATGTTTCGTGTTTATATAGCGGGAAATTACCACATGTTTAGTAGAAAATGAATCAACACTGATTATTATTATTATATAAAGTCACTTGAAAACTTTACTGCATCTCGCCTCTCTATCTCTCAAAATTAGCAATTTGCTCCTGCGCAAGACATTGCACCTTCACTATAAGCGAGCTGCGCGCTGATACAACACTTTCTTTTGGATTTCGGGACAGCTGACAGAAATCACTTGCCCTTGTCTTTTTAAAAATCCAAACGATTTTTGCATTATTCAGTAGTACTTGGGGGCTTTTCGAGAGACTTTTTTTTTTGTGCTCATACCGACAACACAAACATGATCTGCCTGTAAAGATCTTGCACACTCCAAATTGAGTTGGTTTTCAATATACAGCTGTGAAAAAAAATTGAGACCACGTAACATTGAGAAATCCAGAGCTGTATTTTTTCAAATACACACAAAATTGTCAATGTCTGTCTTCGTGAATTTTCATATAAACACAGTAAATAGTGATCTACTACTCTAACACTCAGATCTTCTTAGCACTATTGCCTAACTTCTACAGCCCCATTGAATGAATGTAAATAGTGTAAAGGTATATCGGATCTGTGACAGCGGCCTAATACATGGCTTCTGCCATCTATAACCAAGTAACGTTTGTAACTTTAATTGTAAGGATTTACATGTTTAATATTAACAGTAAAAACTATCCAGTTTTTGACATTTGATTACTTTAATACATTTCTGTAGTACTTGAATACTACTGTTAGACCTACCTAAACTTAAGTGCAAATTTTATGAGATCTAAACTTCATTGGTTCTAGCATCAAACCCACACTGGAGCTTTCATGTTATTTAAACAATATGATATTATGTATGTGCGTTATTCAGTGTTAGAAGAACAAAAGAAAGTGTCTTTAGAAAGCATCATATGTTTGCTGAGAGTGACAAAGGCTGTAAGTGAAAGTGTGCGAAGCCCTTGGTGGGTTTTATGTTACCAATGGCTAACCTTGGGTATGTGGTCGCCTATTTAAAATACTTCAAATTCATTAACATCAGAACAAGGTTAAAAAAAACATGTGTGTGCATATGAACGTGTTATGAATTAGGCAGTTTTTTTTTGTGTTGAGAATTAATCATGTGTGCTCAAATACAAAATGATCGACACAATTATTAAAGAATGAGACCCACTGTTTAATGAATGAATAAGGTGCTTGATGCTGGAAAAATAAAACAGCAAGGGTGTGATGCTGGTGCCAAAGAATGACATAGACCAGCAAATAAAAAAGAGCAGACGGAAGTTGTTTCATCCTCTGTCACCAACCCCTTTTTCCTGGCCAAATACTTGGCTTATGATGGAAAATGCTCTCATCACTAATGCATATAACACAGTGCTCATGGTTGTAGTACATGGGTAGTCAGTTATTGTTGTACAGAAGGACTGGATACTGGATATTGATTCTGATGTCCACAAATAGCATTCATCCATTTGTCTGTTTCAGACTGGGCATAACACTAGTATTCTGTTGCCCATGTAGTGAATCTAAGACTGTTGGCGCTTGACTGGTCTCCTCCCTGCTGCTTGGTCATCTGTCGTGCTCACTGAAGACTCTGAAGTCTCAGCACAAGTGATGCTCACAGCAGAGATGCTGTTCTTCGCATTGCGTGAGAGCCTAGAATAAAGCTGGGCTTTCTGAAGCACCGATTTGTGGAATGATTGGAACTGAGGTTATTAAGAACATCATATTCCTAATACTGTCTATGAGTCTAGGCACTCTTAAATTATTATGTCCATTTATAAACTGGGGGTGCGGCAGTGGCTCAGTGGTTCATGAAGGTTGGCTACAAACCAGAAGGTTGGTGGTTTGATCTCCGGTTCCACCTGACCAAGTGTCGAGGAGTCCATGAGCAAGACGCCTAACCTCACCTGCTCCCGTCGGTGTATGGATGAGTCAATGAATGTGAGAAAATATGTAAAGCTCTTCGGTGGCCATGGGTCTGTTGAAAGTGCTATATAAATGCAGTCCATTTACTATTTACCATAAACAGAATTTTTAGTTTTTAGCTAAATCTAAGCATTATTTTATTAAGTGTATGGTTGGATATGTTCAGTTACGACTAGGGATGGCACTGTTAGAGGTTAACAGTTTATGACCCAAGACCAGTTATGAAAAATGAAGACCAAAAGTCAGGAGTGCAATTAATTAAAGAAAGATTTACTGAAGAATAGTTTGCAGTTTCATCAGCAGAAGCCAGATTCAAGTCTCACAAAGAGTAAGGCCGCGCTCCCTCTCTACCAGTCTACTCACAAAGAGCTCCCTCTCTACCAGTCTCTCATACATACAATTGTTCCAACAGTTATACTGTTTTCAAGGTTTCAAGGATGATTCTAATAGTCTCAGAGAAAATGAAAAATGTCATGATAAACTTCCACAAATTGTCAGTTAATCAGATTCATGTGTCCATAGATCACTTGTTGAAGCTTTCTCCCTAGAATTAGGCCCATAGTGACTAGGGATGGGTACCGACACCCGGTATTAAATCAGCCACGGTGCTAAATTATGAAAGACCACAGTATCGATAAGCTCTGGCGCTATCGGTTCTGCTGTTGGTACTGAAGCAATGAAGAAAATACACTTACCATTTATAATTGCTTTATAGACATAGTGTTGCGAATTCTATATTGCTACCTGTTTCTATAAACAATAATATTAGAGAGAGAGAGAGAGATATCCAGTACTCAGGAAACATTGAATCAGAGAGCTCGCTTAACATTCTGACGTCATCCGCGTTGCTGAGATGCGTTTTGATAGAATATAGCACATTTTCCTCTCCGTAACAAAATAAACACACACCAAAGCTAACAGAGAAGAACTAAAGCATCTGAACGAAGAACGGCAGCAGCAGAACGAAAGCATCTGATCATAGTGATGTGGATATGGATGCACCAGCTCTGCAGTTCAGTAGCCTACTTGAAATGGCACTTTATACAATAGACTGCGTTAAAAAAAACAGTTTTACAGTATTAAATATAAAACAAACTATTTAGCTACAGAAGGTGCATAGTTCATTCATTCAATGACTGAATGAATGAATGAACTATGCACTTTCTGAAATGAAAAACTGCTATACTGTGTACCTTTAAAGGTGCCCTAGATTGATTTGAAACTATGCTAAAATGAACGATTTGTTGTGGTATCCGATTATAATATACCTCAACCATGTGTCATGACATGAGAGCCGTTTTTGCCATCTTCGAGTGTCTTGTTTACCATCAGTAGATTCGGCTTGTTGGACAGATGCAAATGTTGGGGGCGTGCATATAAATGATCCCCAACGCTTGCGTCACGGTTGGGTTTATGTTGAGAAGCACTTTTTTTTCTGTTGAGTTTTGGATTCACGAGATTTACATAAGAAGTAGGAGGCAATGATGTTTGAGACTCACAGTATGTGATGTCCATGTACTGAACTCTTATTATTTCACTATGGCAAAGTTTCTGTTATGTTGAAGTTTTGACCGTTACCATTGTGCAGAAGAGTAGTTCTTATGGTTAAGTTGTGATTTGAATAACTGCAAGTATTATTATTATTATGAAGCATATTGCTCTTTTCAATGAGCAATAACTTTGCCAATTCCAGTAGTGCAATAACACAATTGATTCTACTTGTACTTTTCTAGCAGCATACAGTCTATTACCTGAACCATAAATCAAATATAAACAGTACTCTTATTTATAATTTTTTTTTTAAAGTCAACCTAAATTAAAGTACATTCCACTAATAATATTAAATTGATCGTTTTATAGACTAAATCATTTAGGAAATTTAGCTTAATTTATTCAAGTAGATTTCATACAAAAACAAAACAAAAAAAACAACAACTTTAAAGCTACTATTTAAATTTTAGTGCTACCATTATTATTATTATTATTTTAAGTAGAGGGTGTAATATTGTTTACAGTGTAGTTATGTGTAATGAAATTATTAAATTACAAAATGATTGTAATTGTATTACTGAGGTAAAATGTGTTAAATCAATTAGGTACTAATCATATTAAAAGGAAAGTTATTTGCATTGATAAAGTAATCCAAACCACATTTATAATGGGTAACTTATAACAGTAAGCAATTACATTTCCAAAGTAACCTTCCTAACACTGATTGTATTTTCCATCACACAGAGTCACAGATTCTTTCTGTTGTGTGACTGTTTGGAATTTATTTAATTTGCCATGAATTTAATCCCACTTCCTGTCATTCAAATTCAACTTCCTGCGGGGCATGGTCAATTCAATTCAAATTTCAATTCATGAATTTAATTGAGGCCTATTCTGAATTTTGCACAAGCCTGGTACAAACAATATTCATCTTGATTATTTAGTGTTTCAGTAAAAGGAAATCTAAAATGAATAAAAAAACTAAATAAAATGAAAGACAAATCCATCTTGAAGCCAGGCTAAGTGAGTAAACACTGTTACTGCAGTCCTGGCATGTTAGGGGTGTGTGCTACCTCCAAAATCCAAACACATGACAACATGTTCTGCTATCAATTGTTTAGCGACACATCACACGTCCCTAGGCCAGACCCTCATTCACTCCTCAGAGATCAAATACACTCTAAAAAATGCTGGGTTGTTTTAACCCAATGTTGGGTCAAATATGGACTAACCCAGCAACTGGGTTGTTTTAACATAGAGATTGGGTTGTTTTAATCTTGCGGTTGGGTTAAATATTTGCTTAAGACAACCCAATTGCTGGGTTAGTCCATATTTGACCCAACATTGGGTTGTTTTTTACCCAGAATTTTTTAGAGTGTACAAACTTTAGAACACATATATAAAGAAACAAACAATCAGTGGTTCTCTTGATTAAGTAATATAGTAAATGGAAATAATCATTAAAATCATTGCAATAATATAGGAGAATAAATATTAAGGCTTTGATTATAAATTGAATTATGATATATATACAGGTATACTAGTATTCGCAGATACTGATCCAGTGCTAAAATAATTATTTTATTTTAGACAGTGCTAATAAATGGTATACCTCACTGTGTAGAAGAAACTGGGATCATTCTTTTGTGAAAGGCATCACGATTGACTTAAACATTATTTTCCTAACTTTGTAAAACAATAGACACAAATTTAGTGAATTATTTATTAAAGAATTGTGTACCAGTGCAACAACTGTAAATAGACCAAGAGGTTCACTAGCTTGGCAGGCATTCAAAATAAAGTCAGGCTGACCCCATTCACTGACTCATGGGTGACTTCACTGCATTCATGACATTAAACAATATCACGTATACTTTAAAATTAAAATGCATTTCTTTGAAATTAAGCGCAGCAACATATTATAGATCGGACAAAACAAGAAACGATATTACAGAGCGGCACAAAGCGCTTATGTGCATCCCGGTGCAAAATGATGTGGTTAAACCATAGATATGTATACGTATACATATCGATGGTTAAAACAACCACAGCACTGTGTGTGCAGAGCCAAATAATGAAAAGGAAATGAATTGCTTATCACAGCTATGCAGAAGACACCCAGATCTACTTAGCACTATTGCCTAACGACTACAGCCCTATTGACGTCATTTGCAAATGCATTGATGAAGTTAACAGTTTGAAGTGCCAACTTTCTTCAAGTAAATAGACACAACTGAACTCACTGCATTTGGAAACAAAGATGAAATTCTCAAGGTGAACGCATTCCTTGAGGCTAGAGGTCTGAAAACAAAAAGAATCAAGTCAGGAATCTTGGTGACTTATTTTTTTTGTTTGAGTTTCGGTAGTCATGTTAAAGCAATAACTAAATCAGCATTCTATCATCTCAAAAATGATTGCAAGAATTTGATGCTTTGTCTCCAGACAAGACCTAGAGAAACCCGTTCATGTTTTTTTAATCACCAGTAGGGTGGACTATTGTAAAGAACTCCTTACCTTTTTATACCCATTGTGTATGAAATGTGCTTTATAAATAAAATTGCCTTGCCTATGCAAAAAACCTTGACTGATTAGGTAAGAAAAAAAATGGCTTTATAAAGGTAAAAATCTCCATAATATATTGTCTAATTATCATCAATAAAATAAAATAACGTTGTTTTTGTCAATCACACCCCCCTAATTTTCACTCCAGTCTCCAGTGTCACATGATCCTTCAGAAATCATTCTAATACAATTATTTGCTGCCCAAAAATATGATGAACATTCAAAAGAACAGCATTTATTTAAAATGCAAATCTGTTGTGTCATTACGATCACTTTTGATCAGTTTAATACAAACTGCAAAAAACACTGGTGTAATGTGGATGATTATTCGTTACTAGTAAGTGAGTAGTATTATAGTTGAAGAGTGTAAATGTTTTTTTAATGGGTTTTGGCTCTTTTTATAGTCTCCACAGTTGTTGTTTTTTTCTCCCTGTTGAGTGTGTATACGTCTTGGAAATGCATCATTAGTTCACTGAAACTCCAGGAAAGTTTAACTTGCTTCCGTGCCATCACTTATATCTGTGCCTACACACTCTTAATAAACCCAGTCTCTGGATGGACAAAACAGTCTACATTTTGCATGTTTACCTGACTCTAAGGCCACATGTTTTCTCCAGAAAGGCTTATTTAGGTTGTTGTTTGTAATGGGGCTTGAGTTATGTGCTCTACGGTTTGTGATGGATGTGTAAAGTGGTTGAATTAGTAACTCAACAGCTTCGTCTCTTAAACATTTACGCTTTGCACTGAACCCCTGAATGCTTGCTTGATTTTTAGATAAACACGCATGGCTCTCAGTTTAATGCTGAGGCATGTGGGTGGACTTATGGCAACGGCCCTAAATGGAATATGGAATAGAGGTTTAATATGTGCTAAAGCATCAAGAGCAAGCCATGTAAAGAGATTGATTTGATACTGTAGCGGCCTCTTAATGGTGTGGCTTTCCAGTCACCGATTACAGCCGGTCTAATACACATTTGCTGTTAATGGTGGCTGTCCATTGAAGATCTGATACAGACTAATGTGATTTAATTGAAACTGCTTTTTAAGGGTGAGTTATGATTTACATGTAATTTAGTTTGTGACTAAACTAGGAAGAATCTGGGAAACTGCCTCAGGTTCTGGAAATCTGGCTCAAATTGTACGTCTGTGTTTGTTTTCCTGGATAGTACATCAGAGGACAACCATAGACTGTATTACGCACAATACCGTATTTGTGAAATTCAGGGATTTTTGTTTGTCATTTCCAGGTATATGAGCATGTTTATGAGACAGTGGACATAAATAGCAGCCCAGAGGTGAGGGCGAATGCAACAGCTAAGGTAAGACCTTTTTTAGTGTGAACAGTGACATTCAATTTCATTATCTGACTGGATTGGTTGTAATGCTCTCTTTAACACCACAGAAGCCGTTCTTATCATGTATTAAATACTATATTTATTTATACACTACCATTGAAAAATTTTGGGGAACTTTTTATTAAAGATTTTCAAAACAACTCCCTTATGTTTACCAGATCCCGCCTTTGAACAAAAGTACAGAAAAATTGATGTTCGTGTTTTCTATTTGAATATGTTTTAAAATGTAACATTCCTTTGGCTATGCTCAGTTTTCAGCAACTATTACCTCAGTGTCACATGATTAGTCAGAAATCATTATATTATGCCATTTCTTATTATTAATGTTAAAAACGGTTGTGCTGCTTATTTCTGGGGACACTTTAATATTTGTTTCTTCTTCCAAACGACAATTTTTGATGTAACAATCAAAAGAACAGCATTTATTTGTAACATCATACATGTTTACTGACATTTATCAAATGTATATATATATTGTTTTTATAAATGTGTGTAAATACACAATTATTCCCTTTGCACAAGATAATAAATCTGTTAATGGTACGCACCAGTGGTTGATTTACAGCCATCTTTGTTTCATTCCCAGGCTACAGTGGCTGCATTTGCAGCCAGTGAGGGTCATTCTCACCCCCGTGTGGTGGAGCTCCCAAAAACAGAGGAGGGGCTGGGGTTTAACATCATGGGTGGGAAGGAACAAAACTCACCCATCTACATCTCCCGTATCATTCCTGGAGGTATCGCTGATCGACACGGAGGCCTGAAGAGAGGAGATCAGCTACTTTCCGTTAATGGAGTGGTATGTACATAGCTAATGCCTTGCAGACCCACATTATGCACAATAACACTTAAGCTTAATAGATTATGTGCTATTACATCATTTTTCAGTTTAATAATAGATTTATTGAATAATTTGTGATTTAATAATCTTTGCCTATATTATTTACAAAAAAAGTCTCACAAAGTACATTCACATACATGGGATTAATTGAGTTTTACCAGACTGAAGTTGTGATTAATCCATATATATTCTGGTTGAAGCTTTAATCTTTAATCTTTTGCACACACAAAAAGACTGTTGCTATTTTAAGCATTTATATGATGTTTAAAAAAATATATTTAATATAAATACTTTTTTGTCTGACTGAAATTCAACTTTTAAAGTGCATGTCTTTTCAGAGTGTAGAAGGAGAGCACCATGAGAAAGCTGTGGAGCTGTTGAAGGCTGCGCAGGGTACAGTGAAGCTGGTGGTACGGTACACCCCTAAGGTCCTGGAAGAGATGGAGTCACGCTTTGAGAAGCTGAGGTCTGCCAAACGCCGGCAACAGAACAATTTCCCCCAATAGGGCGTCTTGCCTGTGCCCCCCCAAACGTGCCCCTCCCATCTCTCCCTCTCTCTCTGTCATTGTCTTTAATTCCTCTGCCATCTGTCTTCCTCATTCACACTCACTCACCCCCTTTCTCCAGCCAGGGATTAGCCACATGTTTGGCACTCTTTTTGTGAAATTTTCTAAATCCTCACCTCCTGAACAGTTTTTTAACAGTCTTTTCACACAGTTCTTTCTCATAGCATGAACACTACTACATGGGCTCTGGGTGTTGTCACGTAGACATCACATACATGCACTATCGGTGCATTTCTAAGAATGTACTGTCATTTGGGATGTTGATTAGTCAGATATGCAAGGGGACCATTGCAATGTTCAAATCCTGAGGTGATCTGAATGAAAATGTCTAAAAAGTGCCTCAAGAGATTAAAAAAAAAAAAAATGTCTACAGCCCTCAGTATGTCCCCTCGTAGGCTGTTTTATGGTCCAAGCACTAAATGAGTGAACACTACCACCTTGTTAAAATGCTAAATGAGTGTAAAAGTTTCATGATCTCAAAAGAACAGTGTGTCATTGAGTAATGGGTTTATGGTGTATTGTTTTCCTATTTGATTTTCTTAGTGTTTGCCACAGAAAAAGGAAAGTTCACCAGAAATATGTTAAAATCTCACTTTGAATCTCTGGAGAGTTAAATGGCAGAGCAGTGACATGAGCATCCCATTAGAATTGCTTCAAACATAAAATGTCAGCTGTAAATATACTTCAGTATGAAAAATGCCAGGCTTGCTGACCCAACTGATGGACTCTCACATTATATTTACAGTCCATTTTGAGGCGACACAAGGGAACAAATGCTTTTTATGTACCAAAATAGAGACAAAATTAACCATTTGAGTTGGTTTAGACTGATTTTGAGCTGCAACACCTGTGATTATGCTGTCTGCTTTTGATTGAAAATATGTGAATGGAATGTTTCAAGCTACAACAGTTCAGAGGGGATGCTTGTGGCACTGTTTGGGTGTTAGATGGCCAGAAAATGATAACATTTTGGTAGCATTTGCCTCTTAGAGCACACAGAAACAAAATGAAGTAGTCACTAGCTCTTATTCCAACTCCCATTCCAGTTTTTATTAGTAGTATTTGAGATTTTTAATTAAAAAACTTTACAGCAGAAACACTATGTTTAAAAGTGTAGTAGGAGATTTAGTAGTTTTGTTTTATCATCCATTGTTTCGTTACACTTTCTGAATGTAAATGTGGCACTTGCCTTTCAGTCAGCTTTGGGTCCATATGTTACGCCCAGTACATGCTGATTATCACAAACACCTGCACATCATGTTTCAGAATAAATTCACTTCAATTATGATGTTAGCATATCATGAGGTAGCAAAACAGCAATGAATGCAAAAATGAATGTCAACCTTATTCACCTTGGCGACATGTCAAAATGATGCTCAAGTGAAATTGAGTCAATCAATTGGTGCTGTCATTTTATTTTTATTTATTTTTTACCCGATGAGTCAGTAATTCATTCACCCGTATTAATGTCATGACTCTATAGGGAAAGAGATACAGATCTGGAGCTTTATATCTATAGCTTTCTCCAGATACCTCAGTGGCTAAGGAAGCAGTCCCGTTACATACACTACTTAAGCTTCAGCTCCACTTGTTCATGTTAGCCAAATTTGAAGGGTTTAATTAACATGTTTTTGTTAAATCCTGATTTGTCAAAGTTCATGGTTTAAAGGTAGTTTCACACTGCACTTTCTCTTTGTACTCATTTTTTCACATTTAAAAAAAAAGAAGCAACGCAACACGCTTGATGTATTTTTAACCTCAAATGCAGGTATTTTCAGTGTCTGACAAGCTTGGAAAAAAAACTGTCTATTTTTCTCAGTCTCTCATAAAATATTTAACGTGTCTAATTATAGAGGCCCATGACTCACCCCGAGCTGTGAGATACGTAGGTGTTTTGGGGGTGAGAGATAAAAGGGAGGTCTGATGTCTTGCATGAAGGAATCATTTGTGTTATTGACAAAAAAGAAGCATTAGGAATCAAGCGATCCATTTCATTCTGTGGTGTATGTGCTCAGGTTGGTTCTTTCTACAATATCATGAATTTTAAAGCATCATCATGTATCACAAGAGCAATAATAAGACATGATCCGATTCCTGTCATCATCTCAAACAGGTTACTCACTCCCCATTATACTTGGGTTTGTCCACAGGGGGCTGACTAACTATTTTTATAACCATTTTCTTTTGATATTTTACCCATTTTTGATAAAGTGATTTTTCTCTAGATTTTTTTCCAGGAATGTTTTGTATTGATTTATCTCGGCCGCATTTTCCCTGTGATTCAAGTAACAAAACCAAACTTGCATTGTTTGGGGAGCTCTTTCGGTGTCTGGTCAGCTAGTTTTTAGACAGTTTTTAAGTACATGTTGTTTTAATGTATTATTTGACATTTTTGACTTGCTGTATTGTTACATTAATGTGGATGTATAAAGACTGATCAAAGAGTGATTTGTTTTGAGGGTACAAAGTTTAAATATACCGTGGGTTTAAATCTTTTGTGTGTTTGCTTTTTTTACTCTGCATGTGTGAACGGGGGTGTAAAAAAATGGGTATAATTTAATTTCACAGGCAACTGTGCAGTTACATCGTTTAACCAGATTAGTACGCATTTACCTAAACACCAGAGGGCGCTGCAGGACAACAGTTAATGTTTGCTGGTCTCGGGATCTGTTTGCACTGAAAATCTTGATCAGAACGATAAACATTGATCAATAACTGTACCCTCAGTAACTGAAAACAAAGGTTAAAAAGAGCCAACAGCATTCACATACACGAGTCTTGTGTGGTGAAGTGATGTCACACTGTCACAGACCAATAAACACTCTCGAGGGATTTGTCAGCCCAATTTAGTTTCTTGTCAACATTGTCATCAACCGTGTTCCGTCTGTCTCGAGTTGCATCGTTAAGACGGGGCCTGCACGTCACTGAAAGCCTTACTGATTAATAACACGTAATATAAAAACAATCCCTCTTCTGACAAGGTGTAGAGAGTTTGAACTGTGTTAATGAAGAAAAAATAGGCCTGCTGACTGTATTAATGAATGGATCTGTCATTCAAGCACACCCTCTGCGCTTCCTCCTCGGACTGTTTTCTAATCGCGAACAATCTCCAATGAATAATACTCAAGATGTTAGAACAAAAACTAGCGTATTGTGCACGTTTTAATAAACATTTAAATGTAACATTCCCATAATTTTTGAAGAAGTATATAATGGAATGTTTCATTAATAAGCAGCGAAAAGGCTTTTAAATATATTAAAAGCATATTAATATATTATGAGCTATATATATTAAAAAATAAATAAACGTTTTCATAACTGAATGGGAACGTTAGCAAATCGTTATTAGAGCATTTTGTCAGTGGTTTACATTAACGTTAATTTAAATATAAGCTAAAAAAAGATACTAAATAATATTGTCTGCACACACGGCTTATCTTGGCCAGTAATAAAACCAGTTGAAAAGAAAAATCTGTGTGCACAAGGACAGAGACACAGCTGCTTAACTTCAATATGGAACAGGCCTAACACGGACATTTTGACACCTCGACCACCATGGCATGTCTGGGACTCATTTCAAACGTTTCATCCCCTCAAATTGCTACTGGAGAAAATTCCAAAACAAAGCCATGCAGGCCAGCCTTGTCATATCTGCTCTCACAGATAATACCAGTGAGTTGACGCTTAGGTGGACTGTATGCGGGCTTTGTTGCTTTAATACCAACAGCATGTTGATTGCAGGACACACTTTGAGCCGCGTGCTTAAAGAATGCATTTGATTGCTGCGCCATCACTCATAATAGAATAATAGCCAGGAGTGTGCGTCATCATGACGTGTGGAAACTTCCGGGTTTCCACCTGTCTGCAGCTCTGTGGTTTCTCAGGTAATGAACTAATGAATAGTGTCTGCACGGGTGACGCATTTTCGTGTCGTAGTTTTCGAAGAAATCCCAGAATTTCTGAGAGAAATGGAACCATAATATGGAGGACCAAATTACTCAAAATGAAATAATGAATTCAATAATTAAATAATGCATCCATTTATTTTGTAAAATTACATGAAATTGTTTAATATATTTTACAATTACTTCTTCCACACACACTATTACTATGTTTAAAAATATATTTTTTCATTATTTAATGTGCTTTTTCAAAAAGACGTTTTTCATAATAGGCTAATATACTGCATTTAAGAATGATGCCTATTTGACGAATCATGCATTTCCAAAGTACCATTTTCCCAAAGATTACGTTTTTGTTTTTTCAGTAGGTGTTGATTGGATAATCCTTTTAGATTGAAAACGCACTGCCTTAAACAGTTCTCATAGTTTTCAGGTTTTTAGAAAATTCAATAGAGTCAAAATACATTTTCAGTCACAAATAAGAAAAAATGAGAAGCACCCTTGGTGTTCCGTGATGTCATCACACCACACAAAGATCGATCTGTCCACTCTTCAACTTCAAGCCAATCAGCACCAAGCACCGCCCACTGCCGGTTGATTGGCATTTGTGAATTGTCCTCTATTATTATGAAAAAAATCTTTGGGAAAATAATGCTTTGGGAATGCATGATTCGTCAAATAGGCATCATTCATAAATGCAGCATATTATTATGACTTTTTACGTCTTTATTATTACGTCTTTTTGAAAAAGCACATTAAATGAGGGGGAAAAAAGATTTTTAAACATAGCTATAGTGTGTGGGGTAATTATGAAATATATTAAACAATTTCTTGTAATTTTACAAAATAAATAGATACTTTTATTTATTTAATTATTTAATATTAAATTAATTATTTAATGAATTATTTAATTATTTCAGATTAAACTGGTACATTTAATTGTTGTTTTATTGAATTCATTATTTATTTAATTATTTCATTTTTGATTTTTTGAGTAATTTGAGTAATTTGGTCCTCCATACTAAAATGTTGCGTCATTGTTGCGTGTGTTGTGCAAATGAGTAATTTCATTATATTAAGAGTGTGTTCAAATGAAAACCAGACAATAACACGCTTCAAGAAAACGGCTTTATTTAGCATGTTTATATAACACCACAATGTGGAAGAGACAATACTAGACCCTACAGCAGAGATCTTAAATACAGTCAAATGAAATGAAATATAATGAGCCCATGCAATAAAGGAAAATCATCTAAGCACAAACCATGGGATGCAAGTGAGAACCACAAGCAAATGAAGAAAACCACTGAAATATTTCTTTGCTCTGTCATTTGATCACGGACATGCCCATATGGGATCAGTTTCAGGACAGAAGACTGAAAAAAAGACAGCGTTACAGTTTCTCCAATCCATACGTCTCTTTCATTTCTTGGTTTCTTCTTTTGTGACTTGAGCTGAGATTAAGTGAAAGAACCATTATTAGATTGCATCCTGCATTTGCAAGGGGAAAAATGCTACCACTGTAGAATTACCTGAAGTTACCTTAAATTATGTTTGATATAAGCCTACAGCTGAGTGATCTACAACAAACCTGCATGCATTTCAGAGCTCCATCTTCAGAGAGGATGAACCCATTTTTGTTAATTTTGGTCATTTGACAACAGCATTAGACATTGTGAGTAAATAAGTTTTATGTTCAATATGTTTTATGTTTTCAAATATATAAATATACACACACACACACACACACACACACACACACACACACACACACACACACACACACACCTGGCTTTATGTATCTTACATGGAAAAACATGGACCTGTTCAGCAATGGCACATCAAACAAATTGATCAAGTGACAGTAAAGACTTAAATACTGTTTTTTGTGTTTTTAAGATTTCAATTTCAAATTTTGTTATTTTAAACTTTATATTCATTAAATAATAATAATAATATTATATATATATATATATATATATATATATATATATATATATATATATATATATATATATATATATTAAATAAAATAAAAAGTAAATCAATAAAATAAGTAGCAAAACTTTACAACATGTAATAAGAAATGTTCCTGACCATCAAATCAGTGTATTAGAATGGTTTCTGAAGCCAAAATGATGGTTTAGTATATTTTTGCTCAAGTGCATGCAGTCTTGCTGAGCATAATATCAGTTAATATTATCATCTATAGTGGCTCAGAGACCAAGGGTGCTTGTCATTTCTTTAATTGTGCTTCCTAGTGTCCTTTCCTCAGATCGCGTCTAATCTCCTTATGTCCTCCATCTCAAGACACAAGGGAAGGATTCAAGGATCCAAATGCAAAAAAAGAGAAAAATCCAACCTTTCATTTAAGTACATTACTTTGGTGGTAAAAAAAAAAAAAAAAATCACAGATTTAGAAAAAGAAAAAAAAATCGAAATCATTTGTCCCACAATTATTGGCACCCCTGATGTTAATACTCTGTTCCCTTTTGCCAACAATACAGCACTTAATCTCCTCCTATAACATTTCACAAAATTGGAGAACAAAGAAAGAGGAATTTTTGACTATTATTCTTTGCACAATCTTTTTAGATCATCCAGTGTCCTGGGTCCTCTCTTATGCACGCTCCTCTTTAGCTCGCCCCACAGGTTTTCGATGGGTTGAGGTCTGGGGACTGAGATGGCCATGGGAGGACCTTGAGTTTGTGACTGCTGAACCATTTTTGTGTAGATTTTGCCACGTTTTGGATTATTATTCAGCTGATGATGACCTATCTTCAGCTTTCTGGCAGAGGCCATCAGGTAGCTCAAAGCATTCATAATGCCATGCACCCTAGCAAGGTTCCTAGGGCCTTTGTAAGAGAAACAGGCCCACAACATCACCCACTTAGAGTGTCTGTTGACAAAAAGCTCAATCTTAGTCGCATCTGACCAAATCACACGATATCAGTTGAAGTCCCAGTAACGCTTAGCAAACTCCAGACTTTTACGTTTGTGAGTGTTAGTGAGAAAAGGCTTTTTCCTTGCATGCCTCATAAACAGCTTGTTGGTACGTAGAGAGCATCTGATGGTTGTTTTGGATACTTTATGACCCCAAGATGGCAATCGTTGATGCAATTCTGTGACAGTGAGCTTAGGACATTTTTTGACTTCTCTTGCCATCCTCCTCACTGTACGTTGTGGCAAGATAAACTTGGGACCTCTTCCAGCCTTGTTTGTCACTGTTCCAGTTGTTTTTAACTTCTTAATGATTCCTCTGACTGTAAATACGGGCAGGTTAAGGCGACTGGCTATTTTCTTGTAGCCATTGCATGACTTATGAAGGTTGATGTGTTACTGCGATCTGCCTTACTTGAATGATGTGTTCTCTTGTCTTTGCCATCTTGACAATTAGGCCTCTTTGTCATGTCATATTTATACCCCAAGGAAGCAGGAAGTCATGAATTACTAATTAAAAGTTCCTAGATACCCTGACCAACTTTAGAAACTACAGAAAAATATATTCAGAAAAAATCAATTACATGTTAAAGAGGAATTGTTAGGGGTGCCAATAATTGTGGGACACATGATTTGAAGTTTGTTTGTTTTTTCTTCTAAAAGTGATTTTTTTTTTACCACCAAAGTAATGTACTTAAATGAAGGGTTGGATTTTTCTCTTTTTTTTTTGCATTTGGGTTTTATGTTGTTCGAAATATTTTTAGAATTTTTTAAATTGTAAATAAAATTGTGGAGGGCACTGTATGTATATATATATATATATATATACACTAAAAGTTACAGATTTAAATTTGAAAAAGGATTGAAATCAAAGAAGAATGCATGTGTGTAATGGGTGTTTTAGCAAACTTCATAGTATGTGCACTCCTCACAGTGCTTTTAGAGAAGAGAACATGTCCTTCATGATGCCGGAGATTGGTCGATTTCAGTATTTAGAAAAACCCAGACAGGCTGGACTTGAGACAGTCGAGTGTTTTGTTAGAGAAATTGCAGGCAGTGCGGGAGTGATGACAACACATGGGGCACCATCATGCTCACCTTGGACACATTTCACACAGAACAAAGCTAAGCTTACTGTTTACTCACGTACTGAGGGAGTGAGGGCAGTAGGGAATAGGATGGGAAACAGGAAGTAAGGAGGAAGTATTAAAGTGTGACACACGTCAGGAATCATGGATCACTAAGAGATCCATTCTGGACCTTCAGACACACCTCTAGGTCCAATCTAACAGTTAATAATAACCATAATGAAACATTTGGATTTATGCCAGGACATGTCATCCAAGTTTCTTTAATTTTGTTTGAATAAAACTGCCATTCTTTTTTTCCTAACTCACAGCAGACTCAGTATTAACAATTTTATAAAATAATAATAAAATGGATTGATTTTGATCTGTATGTCTCAGCATATATCTTTCATTTGATCAAACAATTGCGCTCTTATGTTCAGTTGTCAATCAGGGGAGTGTCATTCATTCACATACACTACCATTCAAAAGTTTAGATCGGTAAGACTTTTTATTGTTTTTAAAAGTCTCTTCTGCTCACCAAGGCTTCCTTTATTAAAATACAGCAAAAAACAGTAATATTGTGAAATATTTTTATAATTTAAAATAACTGTTCTCAATAAATTTTAAAATGTATTTTATTCCTGTCATCAAAGCTGAATTTTCAGTATCATTACTCCGGTCTTCAGTGTCACATGATTCTTCAAAAATCATTCTAATATGATGATTTGCTGCCAAAAAAAACATGCATTATTATCATAAAAGAAAGAAATTAATACTTTTATGTATCAAGGATGCATTAAATCGATCAGTAGACAATTTTACATTGTTATTAAAAAATAAATTTTAAAGAACTGAATCAAAGAATCCCGAAATTAATGCATCACAGTTGTGTATCAAATGTATCAACTTTAACATCACAACTTTAATAATAATAATAATACAAATTTGAGCATCCAATCAGTATATTAGAATAATTTCTGAATGATCATGTGACACAAAAGACGTAATAAAAAATGTTATATATATATATATATATATATATATATATATATATATATATATATATATATATATATATATATATATATATATATATATATATATATATATATTATATATATATATATATATTAACAGTCACTTTAAATTGTAATAATATGCCCCAATATATCTGTATTACTGTATTTTTGATCATAAATAAATTCGGCATTAGTAAGCAAAAGGTGCCTCTTAAAAATATGAAAAAAAACTGACTACAAACATTTTATATTTTATATCCAATATCCTGATTATATATATTTTATATTATGATTTTATATTCAATATACAGTATATAGCAATGAGAATGTTTTATCATCAAATGATGCTGAGTACCTCCAATAAAAATATATATATATATTTTTAAAAAATGATGCTAAGTAAATCTCTCGGTATCTCTTGAGCTAGAGGCAAGTACTTACAGCGAACTTCCAGTTTGCATTCCACTAAGTCTTCTCCGCTGGCGTTGACCGCCTTACACATGTACACACCTCCATCAAACGGACACGGCTTACGGATCTCCAGTGTCAGCACACCCTGATTACTGAACATACGATACTTGGCCTCGTTTGTAATGTCCATCTTGTTTTTGTACCATGTGATTTTTGGCTGCACAAAACAAAGAGATGTATTTAGAAACAGATTATCTTTACAATTTTCTTAAGATAACTAAGGGGACTATAAACTAAACTATACTGATTGGAAACTGCTAATATCTGGGTTAAGATACTAGCTTGATATATTTATCAGAATTATGTGTAAAACAAAATGAAGACTTCAAACATTTCATAATATGATTCTGTATTTTTGTCATTTGCAACATGGTCAAAAATAAATAGACTAATTTAAACTCTTAACAGTTTGGACCATTTTCACATTAGCATGCCAATATTCTTATGAACAAAGTGAGGACTTTTGGGATGAATTGAAATGCTGACTATGAGCCAGACTCCATTAGTGACATCACTGATGCTCTTGTGTCTAAATAAGAGTAAAAAGTGGGAAGGCTTATGAAAATCAAAATTATTTTCTTCAAAATCCTTTCTGCCCCAAATCTGGAGCCCTGCAGTTACATTCATTTCATTTTGAAATTAAATGATACAGCCCAAATGAGTGTGATATTAAGGTGTGCTCATACTTTTGGATATATGCCCTTACAAAAAAGCAGTATACTTTTTATAAAGTATACTTAAGTAATGTTCAAGTATATTTTTAAGTTTACTTTATGTAGTAAGTAAATATAGTAGTGAACTTCTAAAGTGTTCTATTTCAATACTGCTTGGGACTAAATTGGCTCACTTTTAATATGAAAAAGTATAAAAGTGTAACAGTACTACAAGTGAACTTAGAAGTATACTATTAGTTAACTATTTTAATTAATAAAAGTAGTATTTTTGTTTTGTTTATGAAAGTACACTTTTAATTGTACTCAGTAAACTACTAGCTTAATAATTTATACTGCAAGTGTACTTGTAAGTTCTTTAAAGCTACACTGTATGATATTTTCCCCCATCTAGCGGTGTAAAGGTATATGACAATCCAGTGAATATTAGTTTCTGTTCCTCTCAATTCCGATTTCGTTTTAACTCCTACGGTGGCCGATTTAATCCAAGATTAACATGGCTTCCAGTTCGACCTCGTTCATGAGGGCCATCGAGTGTTAAAACGCAAAAAGCGAAAAGTGTTTTTAGCTAAGAATAAACTAAAAAATGTTACACAGTGTAGCTTTAAAGAGTACTTCAGCGCTGGGAAGATGAATCTGTATTTAAACTGGGTCATTAATGTAGTAGAAATGTAAAATAATTTTTTTATATAGTGCTTTCTAGACTGAGAAAAGAAAGAAAACGTATTTTATGGGGATGAAAGACTACAATTCCCAGAATGCTCGTGAATGAGCTCGTGATGAGAGCCGAGGTAAACGCGTCCGCAGCATAGATTCACAGCGCATGTTCAGTCTGCCGTGTTTTCACTTCATGCCTTTGAAAGCTTAACTTTGATAGGAATTAGTTTGAGAAGTTGAAAGACTTACTTTGCTCTGCTGGCCGCACCGTTTAAACATGAATGCCTGAGGCTGCAGTCGACTCCAAAAGAGTCGATTCCTCGACTCTGAATAGCCCCAGAGTCAGAGTTGACTCCAGTACAGGAATCGACTCTCGGTGTCGACTCTGTTGCTGTGTCCGAAATCGCTCTTGTGTACGGAATGTTTACTGAATTGCTCATCTAAAGTGCATGGCAGTTGAGTATAAGCAATGAGTGAATGAAATGAAGCGATCCATGAGTACACTTAATACACCGCGTCAGACAGTTGTCGCAGAAACTTTGTCACACACATGTATTTTAGTGCTTAGCCTACTTTAGAAATAGGAAACAATCACAGCGCCTTTAGTTTGTAATTATAGGCTTCCTCCATGCTAGCTTTAGTTTAATTGAAGGTATTGTTAACTGTTAGGGGTTAACAGTATATATTATTGCAATAAATAGATTTGGTTTCCCACCATGTGTTTATTAAACTAACCATAAATCATAAAAGTATCAAGAAGAAACGCATCAATAGTGTGCATTATTTTATGTAGGCTATATTATCTTTAACTCACCTTAAGACAATGATCATGTGCGTTTGGCTCCATCACTTGACAACATCTTTTTTTTTGTGACGTTTCCTATTTAAAATTATGTGTTGGATAGCTAAAGAAACGTTGATAGCCACGAAAGTCATTGCTAAATTGGACTAATTTGGACGGCCAAGCTAAAAGTGTAATATGCTAATTGCTGAAGTAACCCTTTAAGTGAACATAACAATTTTATAGTTTAGTTTTTTTTTGTGTTGTGGTTTAATTTCATTATGTTGTGGCTCGTTTCCGTTGTGTTGTGACTCGTTTCTGTAGTGTTTTGGCTCGTTTCTGTTGTGTTGTGGCTCGTTTCCGTTGTGTTGTGGCTCATTTCCGTTGTGTTGTGGCACGTTTCCGTTGTGTTGTGGCTCGTTTCCGTTGTGTTGTGGCTCGTTTCTGTTGTGTTGTGGCTTGTTTCTGTTGTGTTGTGACTCGTTTCCGTTGTGTTGTGGCTCGTTTCCGTTGTGTTGTGGCTCGTTTCCGTTGTGTTGTGACTCGTTTCTGTTGTGTTTTGGCACATTTCCGTTGTGTTGTGGCTCGTTTCCGTTGTGTTGTGGCTCGTTTCCGTTGTGTTGTGGCTCATTTCCGTTGTGTTGTGGCACGTTTCCGTTGTGTTGTGGCTCGTTTCCGTTGTGTTGTGGCTCGTTTCTGTTGTGTTGTGGCTCGTTTCTGTTGTGTTGTGACTCGTTTCTGTTGTGTTGTGGCTCATTTCTGTTGTGTTGTGGCTCGTTTCCGTTGTGTTGTGGCTCGTTTCCGTTGTGTTGTGGCTCGTTTCCGTTGTGTTGTGACTCGTTTCTGTTGTGTTGTGGCTCGTTTCTGTTGTGTTGTGGCTCGTTTCTGTTGTGTTGTGGCTTGTTTCTGTTGTGTTGTGGCTCGTTTCTGTTGTGTTGTGGCTTGTTTCTGTTGTGTTGTGGCTCGTTTCTGTTGTGTTGTGGCTCGTTTCTGTTGTGTTGTGACTCGTTTCCGTTGTGTTGTGGCTCGTTTCCGTTGTGTTGTGGCTCGTTTCCGTTGTGTTGTGACTCGTTTCTGTTGTGTTTTGGCACATTTCCGTTGTGTTGTGGCTCGTTTCCGTTGTGTTGTGGCTCGTTTCCGTTGTGTTGTGGCTCATTTCTGTTGTGTTGTGGCACATTTCCGTTGTGTTGTGGCTCGTTTCTGTTGTGTTGTGGTGATTTCGTTGTGTTGTGCCTTGTTTCTGTTGTGTTGTGGCAATTTCGTTGTGTTGTGCCTTGTTTCTGTTGTGTTGTGGCTCGTTTCCATTGTGTTGTGGTGATTTTGTTGTGTTGTGGCTCGATTACATTGTGTTGTGGTGATTTCGTTGTATTGTGGCTCGTTTCCGTTCTGTTGTGGCTCGGTTCCGTTGTGTTGTGGTTTGTTTCCGTTTTGTTGTGGTGATTTCATTGTGTTGTGGCTCGTTTCCTTTGTGTTGTGGTGATTTCGTTGTGTTGTGGCTCGTTTCTGTTTTGTTGTGGTGATTTCATAGTGTTGTGGCTCGTTTCCGTTGTGTTGTGGCTCGTTTCCGTTGTGTTGTGGCAATTTCGTTGTGTTGTGACTCGTTTCTGTTGTGTTGTGGCGATTTCATAGTGTTGTGGCTCGTTTCCGTTGTGTTGTGGCTCGTTTCCGTTGTGTTGTGGCAATTTCGTTGTGTTGTGACTTGTTTCTGTTGTGTTGTGGCTCGTTTCCGTTGTGTTGTGGTGATTTCGTTGTGTTGTGGCTCGTTTCCGTTGTGTTGTGGTGATTTCGTTGTGTTGTGGCTCGTTTCCGTTGTGTTGTGGTGATTTCGTTGTGTTGTGCCTTGTTTCCGTTGTGTTGTGGCGATTTCGTTGTGTTGTGGCTTGTTTCCATTGTCTTGTGGTGATTTCGTTGTGTTATGCCTTGTTTCTGTTGTGTTGTGGCGATTTCGTTTGTTTGTGGCTTGTTTCCATTGTCTTGTGGTGATTTCGTTGTGTTATGCCTTGTTTCTGTTGTGTTGTGGCAATTTCGTTGTGTTATGCCTTGTTTCTGTTGTGTTGTGGCTCGTTTCCGTTGTGTTGTGGTGATTTCGTTGTGTTGTGGCTCGTTTCTGTTGTGTTGTGGTGATTTCGTTGTGTTGTGCCTTGTTTCCGTTGTGTTGTGGTGATTTCGTTGTGTTGTGGTGATTTCGTTGTGTTGTGGCTTGTTTCCATTGTCTTGTGGTGATTTCGTTGTGTTATGCCTTGTTTCTGTTGTGTTGTGGTGATTTCGTTGTGTTGTGGCTCAATTCCATTGTGTTGTGGGGATTTCGTTGTGTTGTGGCTCGTTTCCGTTTTTTTTTTGTGGCTCGGTTCCATTGTGTTGTGGTTTGTTTCCATTTTGTTGTGGTGATTTCGTTGTGTTGTGGTAATTTCATTGTGTTGTGGCTCGTTTCCTTTGTGTTGTGGTGATTTCGTTGTGTTGTGGTGATTTCGTTGTGTTGTGGTGATTTCTTTGTGTTGTGGTGATTTCGTTGTGTTGTGGCTCGTTTCCTTTGTGTTGTGGGGATTTCGTTGTGTTGTGGTGATTTTGTTGTGTTGTGCCTCGTTTCTGTTGTGTTGTGGTGATTTCGTTGTGCTGTGGCTCGTTTCCTTTATGTTGTGGTGATTTCGTTGTGTTGTGGCTTGTTTCCGTTGTGTTGTGGTGATTTCGTTGTTTAGTGGCTTGTTTCCGTTGTGTTGTGGCTCGTTTCCATTGTGTGCGGTTTAGTTGCATTGTGGTTTAATTCCGTTGTGTTGTGGATTAATTTAGTATTGCTGCACTACTGCCACCATAATTATATGACTGGCACACAGCAACAGTTGGAGTTAAAAATCTTCATTTGTGTTCTACTGAAGAAACAAATACACCTATAGTACCACTTACTGGTGGTAAGCAGATAAACATCTAATTTTATTTTTTGTGTGAAATAACCCTAAGACTGTATGTAAAACTAAGTAAAAAATATATTTAGCCTACTCAATCAAAAGATTAAACACAATTACAATCCAAGTATACTTTGAATACTAATTATATTTTTAAAGTATATTTTGATCAAAAGATTGAGTACAAGTATAGGCTAAAATACTTCGACTTTTCTGTCAGCATAAGTCAAGTATATTTAAGTTATATTTTAAGTATATTTTTTAGATGTACATAAAGTATATTTCTGAGAAGAACATAAAAAGTAGAAAAAGTATACTTTCTTATTTTTAGTTTTTAAAAAAGTATACTAATCTTACTTTTTGTAAGGGTAGTGCATAGTCCTTGATATTAAAGGGTTACTTCAGTGACTTAGCATTAAGTTTTGTATTTAAACTGGGTCATTAATGTAACATAGAAATGTGAAATTATTTTTGAATTTGGTGCCTTCTAGACTGAGAAAATACAGAAAATGTATTTTTCACTCATGGGGATGAAAGACAACTCAGAGAATGCACTTGCTTTGCTGGAGGCCACTCCCAAAGCCACCGCTACTGGATTACTGGATCACTTTCTCACTGCGTTCATTTTCATAAAATCAGTTCAGTTAGAGAACAGACACTACAATTAAAAACTGAACATGTATGTTCAATATAATGTGAGTGAGCCGCCGAATGAGTGTTACGGCACAAACGCAGCAGGAGTCAGATTACATTCATCGTGATGAATGAGCTGAATGAGCTCTCGTGATGAGAGTTGAGGTAATTGTGGCTGTGGCATACAAACACAGCGTGTGTTTAGTCTGTACCATTTTCAGCTCATGCCTTTGGAAGCTTAACTTTAATAGGAATTCCTTCGAAATGTTGAAACTCACTTTGCCGCTCCGTTTACATGAATGCGTGTAGCTGCCTGAGCCAAGTGCTGTGAGAGTGAGATCCCACCCCCCATGGATGGGTTGAAAACATGCGGATATAGCCCCTTTTACTGGCTGTAATCTTTAGCCTCTGGCCACAAAATATGCTAAATCGCTGAAGTAACCCTTTAAGGTCACACATGCTCACCTTGGGGATGCCTCTTACAGAGCAGCTAAGTGTAGCATTGTATCCAGATATAACTGAGCGACTTATGAGAGGATGTGTGAACTTGGGAGCCTCAGAGAAGTCATGCTCTTTGTAGGAAGGATGCTTGTACACAATGCCTGTAAAGAGAACCAAAACATTTTATCAGGACAGCTGGGTCAGCCACATGGGATTTACAAAGACTTCAAATACTAACAGCCTAACCACCAAATTCTAGCAGAAATTGCTATTGCTATCTATACTGCATACTAATGAGCAGACATGATAAGCTATTGTATCTGGGCCCAAATGGTCACCTGTTTTCTGGATGTAGGCACTGTCTTTGGAAAGGCAAGGCTCCGGACTGAGACCCACCATGTTTATGGCATACACACGAAACACATACTCATTCCCCATGATCAGGTCTGATACCACACAATTAGTGCGACGATACTGATCATACACGGTGTACCATTCCTGCGAAGAAAAGAAAAAACACATAAACATAGTCATATATTGTGTACCACATTGTGAGACACACTTTACTGTGATTAAAAGCTATATCTGTTCTTCTCTGAAACTGACTACTAGACAATAACATTATGACAAAGATATCCATAAAACAATATATTTATAGATACATAAACTACCGTTCAAAAGTGTGGGGTTGTTAAAATATAATTTTTTTTAAAGAAATTAATACCTTTATCCAGGGGCGTAGCCATCTTTTCAGAAATGAGGGGGACAGAAATGTCGTAATCCCCCCCCCCCCCCTTTTTTTGTTTTGGACCAATATAATTTATCACATCTCTTGCTTTTAATTGGGCAAGATATCAAATACACTGCTGAACAATAACCACTAATTAATATCTATAATATTATTCTCCTATTTTTATGCCAATTTTATGATTGGTTTATATACTACAAACAATTGTGCATTAAGATTCCATAGATTTTATGCAATGTAAAAAAATATAGATATATTCTGATGTAAACCATGCTGTTCTCCATGTGAAGATATAGTAAAGTGTCATTTATTCCTGTGATCAAAGCTGAATTTATCGTCATTACTCCAGTCTTCAGTGTCACATGATCCTTCACTAATCATTCTCATATGAGGATCTGATGATCAACACACATTTATGATTATTATCAGTTTTGCTGCTCAAGGTGCTGCTTAATTTTTGTGGAAACCATCTAAACATTTGTGGTAAAATTAAAAAAGAGAGAAATTATTACTTTTATTGATCAGGCATGCATTAAATTGATCACAAGTGATATTTTTAATATTAAAAAAGATAATGTATTTAATAAATGCAAATAAATGCTGTCCATTGAACTTTCTATTCATTAAAGAATCCTGAAAAATAACATGTAGGCTATCGTGGTTTCCACAACATTTTTAAGCAGCACAACTGTTTTCAACACAGATAATATTTATAAATGTTTCTTGATTATAAAATAATTTTTTATATCTTATATCTTGATTATATCTTGATTATTATATCTTGATTATAACGATTAGTGAAGGATCTTGTAACACTGAAGACTGGAGTAATGATTATAAATTCAGCTTTGATCACAGGAATAAATTACTATATATATTCACATAGAAAAAAGCTGTTTTAATTTGAAATAATATTTCAAAATAGTACTGTTTTAACAATTTTTGATTACATAAATCCAGCCTTGGTGAGCAGAAGATACTAAACATTAAAAGCTGCATTATTCATATAGCTTGTCAATAAATAGCCTACATTGAGATGACTTGAAAAACACACATAAAGCATATATTGTCGCACTCGTCTGATTGTCGTCGTCACGTTTCATCGCTCAGCTATAGCTGAGGTATACAGCTCCAGAGGTATTACCTCTACGAATCCGCTTTTGGACTTTCTGTGAGAGAGCGCCCTCCTCATATTTAGATTCGAATAAAATTACAGGTCCTGCATAGATAATTTTTTGTCTCTGAATTTAAATCTTGATGTATTCACTTTGGTTTCTATGTAAATACATTAGCCCGTGACCTCAAGAAGCGCGCTCTCAAACGAGATTAGAGAAAGCTGTTTTTTAGCGTCCCTGTTAACTTGCCCGCCCTCGCGCAGGTTCGAATCCCGCTCGGAGCGGGTCGACTAGGATCGGTGAGACCCAGTAAAAGTGCGGGGGACGAAAATACATTTTATTAAAAGTGAGGGGGACACGTCCCCCGCGTCCCCCGCGTAATCTACGCCCATGCCTTTATCCAGCAAAGATGCATTAAAGGGGGGGTGAAATGCTGTTTCATGCATACTGAGCTTTTTACACCTTTAAAGACTTGGATTCCCATCCTAAACATAGACAAAGTTTCAAAAACTAATGTTGGACGTTTGATGGAGTATTTCTGTGTTAAAAATACTCCTTCCGGTTTCTCACAAGTTTCGGCGAGTTTTTTTCGAGTATGGGTCTACTTGACGTTAAATAGATCGGAAGGTCCTTGTATGGGCTGTACGGGCTCTTCTCCCGGTAGGGTGCGCGCGCGCGTAACTAGAGGGAGAGAGAGGAAATGCACGGCGTAAACAGTCTCTCAGGTGCAGAGCCAGTCGTCCGTGAACACTTATGACGCGCCGCGCTCCACTTTATTCCTATGGGTGACGTCGAGCGACTTCAACGCTTCAGCACAGCATTCCGGGAAGGCAGCGCTGCATTTGAACCGATTTGAACGCAGAAATGACGGGAAGCTTCAAGGCATCGCTTCAGTCGCGTCGCAAAGTGGATTCCACGGTCACTGCTGTCACAGGACTTCACCAAATCATACCAAAGAAGTGTGTTTTTGACAGAGCGGTCCTGCTTTGGAAGCAGCCGGTGAGTAAATCAACATCAAATGTCTCTGCTATTGGCTACCGTCGCATGAGTAAACATCAGTAAACGATACGATCGCGTGCTTCGTCATTCAAATGCGCTAACGGTTACTCCATTGTTGTTCTGTTACACTGACTCTGACGTGCAAAACCGTTTTGCTTGCTACCTCTAAGGTCTAACGTTAGTCACATACAATAGTCCATAAACGAAATCATGTCCTCATAAACTGCGCGTAAAGACACACAAAGGCCCCTAAATACAGTACATACCACAGAGACATATATCCTGATGTTGCCGTTTCTCCTGTTCAATTTATTTCAGCCTCAGATTTGATTGTGGATCATTATCTGTATTAGCTGAGATAGCATGGGTTTCTCCACGCTTGAGGACGTCACCGCTTTGCGCGCTTGTCATTCTTTAGCTCCGCCCACACGATACGCCTCCAGGCGCTCGGTTTTTTCCGGAAAGACTCGGTACAGCCCATATTTCTTTTATAAATATGATAAAACTAAAGACTTTTCGGAGATATGAAGGATGCAATACTACTCTATAGGTACTCAAGATTGACATGAGATTGACTGAAACTGAGTGTTTCACCCCCCCTTTAAATAAATTAATGAATAGTTAGTTAAAATTTTACAATTCCCACAAAAATATTAAACAGCACGACAGTTTACAACACTGATATTAATGAAAAATGTTTCTTAAGCACCAAATCAGCATATTAAAACAAGTTCTGAAGGATCATGTGACACTGAAGATTGGAATAATTATTGCCATCACAGGAATATATTCTATTTTAAAATATATAAAAATGGAAAACTTTTAAATTGCAATATTCAAAATATTAGTACTTTTACTGTATTCTTAATCAAATATGCAGTCTTGACACTTAAAAGCCACTTATTTCAAAATCATGAAATAAATCTTACCAAGCGCACAATTTTTGAAAATTAGTGTATTTAAAATATTTTTATTTTATTTTTTAATAATATTTATTTATTTTATTAATTGTAGGGTGGGGGTTGCATTGGATTTAACAGTTTGTACACGTTTCATGTTGCATTTGTTTATTCAGAAATGTACTAGGCGTAATTTATTTTAAAGCTGAAACCTTAGTAAATTCATTATTTAATTATGCCTATACAAATGGGCATAAAAAACTGTATGTTGATTTTAAACCACTTTGTCATGCATGGTCACCAGCAAACAGTTTGTCTACTCTATGTCACAAATCATCCTTGCTAATCTAAAACATTGTCACATGGCTCTCAGATGCCTGAACTACTGTAAAATCATTCTGTCCATTGTTATAGTCAATGGGGAAAACACGATCGCTTAGCACATGTATTAAGCCGAAGTGTCATTACTATGTCCGTGGGAGTAGTAGATGTAGAAGCAGGTAAATGGCCTGCCTATGAATGTGCCCCAAGTCCTGCAGCCTAAAGTGCTTTTATATTTAGCAGCAGAGCATCTCCGATTTCTGATTGAGATTGTCCTGTGAAACCTGATAATTCGTTGTCTTCCTGCCTGCTGCTCTGGACACAGCGAGAGGAATAGACTGGCTCTAGTAACAATGTGAGGTGAAATCCAAACCGGGTGCTTTTTATTTAGCGGCTAACTTTAGTGGCTCAAGAGTACAAAGGGGTAAAGAGAGCACTATAATGACAGCACTTAAATCAGGGCAAGGCCGTTGGCTAAGATTACAGCATGCCTGCACCGAAGGGGGCACAGGTGCTCTAGAGTAGTGTGCGGTAGGGGTCGTTTTGGAACTTTGGGTACTGGATGTTCTGGATGTTGTTCCTCTGGCCCACAATTGCCACTGGCCAACTGTATGTCACAAAAGAGGCCATAAACTCAGAGTGTCCCTGAAATGCTGTGCCACTGATGAATAGTGTACATACATTACTCAATTACAGTGATCACACGCTTAGCTGCTTTAGATAGACAATGGCAGGCTCTCAGCGTGGGGAGGCTTACGAACCCACTAACTCTATCGAGTTTGATTAGGTACTAATTTTGCGTTCCAGGCAGGTTTTTGAGCTTGTAAGTTCCGAATTCATACCACGAATCGCGGCTTTGAAGCTTTCCAGGCAAAGGAACACTATTTGTCTACCTAGATATAAACAAAGCATGACGGACCGTATGGGGCTTATGCTAATTTACAATCATTTCTAATCACCAAAGATGCTTTGCGTAGGGGCTGCCATTGTTGTTTCGCAGGCTATGTGGCATCAGAGATCTAGCACGAGTTCACGGGTGGGAAGTCACAAGTTTGACTGCCGTTCCAGGGCACTTTTGCAGGTAGAAAGTTGGAAAAACATGGATTGCCTGAAACGCTCAGCAGAGGATCAGAGCTCTCATACAGTATGTATAATTCAATATCAAAGAGAACAGGTAGGCAGTCATTTTTTTAAAATAAAATTTATAACGGTTACTTTTTTTTAAAAACCTAGTTTACAGGTTTGGGTTTACCATGGTTTTCTTGTCAGCTTTCTGGATGGTGTAGCCAGTGATATCACAGTTGCCATTATCCTTGGGTGCCTTCCACTCCAGGGCAACATTGAAGCCCCAAACATCCACCACCTTTAAATTTAGAGGTGGACCTGGCAGGTCTAACAGTAGAAGAGAACGAAATGTGTTTATATATTTACTGGCACAAACAAAGACACAAGTGCTATATAGAAGAAAACACATTCCGTTACTGTAAACTTGGAACATTGCACTTCCTACATGTTATTCTTGGACAGCTGTGTCAAATTTGGACAGAAATACAACCTAAAACAAGGTCCTAGTAACTTACCAACAATCTGTATATTCACACTGGCTTTGTCCTCCACATTCTCAATTTGCACTTGAACGTCATAGTTCCCAGAATCCTTTCTCTCGGATCTCCTAATGAAGAGGATGGTATCAGTGTCGCTGTTCCGTATGCTGACCTGCTTAGGGTCCAGAGGCTCGTTGTTTTTTGTCCAGGTTACTTGAGGTCGTGGTTTACCCTAAAAGAAGAATGTGTCATCTCATAACTAAATTTATTACTGACAAGAAACATAAAACAAGTACTTATGTTATCTCAAAAATGGATGGATGGATATGTTTTGGGCACTAGTTCCCTACAGGGGTGTTACAGCTGCTGTTTAGACTTGTGTCATTGACTGCCATCTGTATGCAGCCTCCTTCATTGTATTTCAGCCATAGAGCTCAGTGTATTTATTTATAGAGTGAGAGGATGAAGATCTATGTTTCACAAACTGGGCTCTGTAAACAGACAAGTGGACAAGTTACAGTCTAGCCAAACACTGAAGCTGTAGCTGATGGAAACAGTTGGAGGTCAAAATCTGCATCAAAACAAGGACAGCCAATGGTTTCATACTGTGACAAATACTGCTGCTGGATACAGCGAAACAGAACTTTGCTGGATCTTTTCATCGCAGAGGATGCCTGCCCAGAAATCAATCTAAATTGTTGGCATTTGAAAGAGGTTCAAATGAATTATTTACATGTTCTGCGGCACAATTTTGTTAGGTACTGTATTTGCATGTTACAAACACAATCTGAAAGATGACTTCTCTCACCTGGAAGGGGATTACCAGGTTAATCGTTTCTCCTACTTTCTTGATGAGGGTTTGACGAAGGTTGCGGGGAAGCCAGATTTTGGGCCGCTCTGCAATAAGAGGACGAAATTGATTCATTAATATAATAGCCTATCTTACCCTTCTCCATATACTTTCCTTCAAAAGACTAGACTGATGTGAAGCAATAGATGGATCGTCACTTAAAAATAAAGCTTTTTTTGTCTGAACATTTTCATGTATAAACTTAGTTTCAGTCCATTATCAAGTAGACTCATGTGTAGTAACATATCACGTCTGTAAACAACACAATCTATAAGGAAAGAATAGGCCAATATGTAGGACTGAGAAGAGCTGCACCCTCCCCCATCGACACTGTTACTAAACTGAATTGAATCAACATTGAACTCTAGCAGTCCATATACTGTCCAAAAACGAATCGCTGTGTTTTGTATCCTAGGACACCATAGATATTGAGGGGGACAAACTGTACTGCTGCACTCTATTATGCAGCGCTCTGTATGTTGTTAGGATGACAAAACGTTTATAATATTTTTAGACTGGTCTGACTCAGCGGTCTAACAGCACTTATCAATGTCAAAATGATTGAGATGGCCAATCAAAGTAGGCGGAGTTTACTGTTCACTCCAGTAGAGCGTAAATTCCAACGCGAAGCGCCAGTTTAATGTTGAAAGAGAGTGAAAGGTGTAAATAGTGAAATATTTAATACAACATTTACGACAGAAATTTTAAACCACAGTAACATCCAGTGATGCAAACTAAGTTCTGAGTGTGACGAGACAAGAAACATTTTACGGTTTGACAAATTAGCCATACAAATAAAAATACATGTGTGCATTTTTTAATGCATAATGATTATTTCCCTTAGCCTAGAAATCTAGACGCACCCTAGCGGCAGCAAATTTAATCTGCCCGCAAGTGTCGTCTAGGAACTCTCAATACCCTTCTGAGCTGTATTCCTCACAATCTGGACGGGCCAATCACATCGTGTATAAAGTCGGCGGGCGGGGCCATAATGACGACGGCCAAGTTGCGCTTGCGTGCTTCTAGTAAGCACAGAAACTGGCGAATGGCGGTCTTTTGAATCAGCTTTGACTGCGACTCTGGAAGACTTGGAGTTAAGCTTTTCTCTGAGAAAAGAACAAAGAACGGCACTGAAGTCATTCTTAAAAAGGGAAGATGTGTTCGGAGTTTAGCCGACCGGATACGGCGAATGTTTAATCTTTCAACAAGCTCTGCTTCACCTTCGTTGCTCTGGTTGGTGTAGCGCTATCCTATCGCGTGCAGAGGGAGTTTGACAGACAACCGTTTATCCCGCCCCTCGGACCTATAATTTCCTTTACTGTTCTATTTCTTTATGCTTTCTAAAAAAAATGAGTCCCCCCCCAATATTCAAGACATGCTTACAGCCTTGTCCCTAGGGTGAGGATCCAAAAAGTTGCCCTTAAAATGGGCTACTGCTAGCCTAACATTTTAAGATTATTCTCTGCTTAACTCACGCATGATTTCACGGATGGTGACTGCTTGTTGCAACGTGGCTGGAGGACTTGGGCCTGCCATGTTATACGCCCTCACGCGGAACTGCATCTTCTCTCCAGTTGGCAGGTCACGGATGATCACAGAGTTCCTTTCTGTGAGACCCGAAAAGGCAGGGATCCATTCATCAGCTATAGAGATGAAATCAACTTTTCAGGCAGAATATGGAGGATTTATTCTAAAAATCACTTTGATTCAATTAAAAATAATGTTTTATACCTGAATTGCTAAAAACAACAGATAAATACTAGTTCATTATAGCATGAATCTGGTTTGATGGAGATTAATGTTCATACAAATGTCACTAGGCTGTAGCTACACTACCGATCAAAATGAAGATTTTTTTATAGTGAAGACATTTACATAGTTACTAAAATGTTATATTGCAAATCAATGCTTTTCTTTTGAACTCAAAGAATCCTGAAGAAAGAAAAAAAAGAAAAAATATGATGTTTTCTACACTGATAAGACAAAATATTTCTTGATCACCAAATCAGCGTATTAGACAGAAGACTGGACTAGTGGCTGCTGAAAATTCAGCTTTGCATCCCAGAAATAAATTACATTGTAAAATACAACATATTAAAATAGAAAAAAGTAATAATAGTTCACAATATTTCTGTTTAAGCATTAAATAAAAACTTACCAAACCCAACATTTTCAACATTAGTGTAGTTGCTTGATAAACACATTTAAAGCAATTTCAATGGAATCTGTAGGTTTGCTAATTTAGATGAGTGCTTGACTCTAACTTACAGCCTTCCTTGCAATATTCAACCCCGTAGCCTTCAAGCTCAGCTGAGCCTATCCTCTCTGGAGCCCTCCATTTCAGCGAAATAGAGGTATCACTGATGTCATCAACACACAGGCCAGTGGGCTCACTGGTAGGAGCTGTAGACAGAAAGTTCATAAGAATGAGATGGTATTCCACTAAAATGTTCCTGATTAAAGTTTTGTTCAAGTAGCATTTGCTTTGTATCGGCAGCTGGAGTAAATGCATCGTGAAACTGTTGGAGAAGCTCACCTGGCGCATATCATATACACCATATCATTTGTCTTTCCATTATCACTTTCAATTAACTGGTTTGCATTTTTGCACCAAGCCATTCTGAAATTATATTGTACTAAAGATTAGCTTTGCCAGCTGATTGCAAGGAAACCCTTGTGTCCCATTTATATACTGTAACTAATCCATCAAATACAGAGATAGTCCTAAAGACTTTTGACTATTTTTACTTTTTGCTGGATGACTTGTCAACATGGTGTCCAGTAAAATCTCACTGAACAATGTAAGAAGAACATAGCATTGTCACAAGCCAAGCAGCCATGGAAACTGGAAGCAACCTCACGAACCTCATGAGCCTTTTGTGAGGTTCATCTCTACTTCACAGTACGCCTTTCATTACTGACAAGAATAACCAACATTGCTTAAATGAGTCTGAGTTTGACTAGTTCAGTGGTGGTAAGGGCCTCCTGAAGGTATACACACTGTCTACTGTGATTTGCACGGAAGCTTAAGTCTAAAATGTTTGTGCCATATTTAAGCAGCAATGACATGCCCAGGTCAAACTTTATTTATGAAGACTGTGAACTTGCAGCAAATCCAAGAACGTCTATTCTTATCTAGCCACATTATGTAGAATACAGTTACTTTTCCTTGAAATGCAAACAACTGTTTATCACTGTAAATATGAGGGCGATTGATTTTTAACCTGAAATAAATGGAGTAAAATGATCAGGCTTCGGTTTGGTACACTTATTCGGGCCTTAAGGTGTGGTTACGTTTGCTATCGTTCAGCATATTTTCATATTGTCATTTTAGTAGGAATTTGCACAATAGGGAATTTTGCTTGAAGGCAATAGATTTCCGTGTGCAGATTTTGCATTGCACTCAGGTCGACTACACAATTTTGGTGTGCTGACCAACAGAAAGCTGCTTGGTTTGGAAGTGACTTTGGAGGTGGGCTGTGCTTCATACATTGCCAATGCACCTCCTTCCTGCACAATTCTGCTAACATTTGGATGCATTCACACAAAAACACTAGTAAAATTCGACATGCTCAGTTCAACAAAACAACATCATTGCCCAAGCCCAATACAATAGCTTGCAATTTTTGTCTGGTATGAAGCTATTGATGCTTGTCAATGGCAAAAATGATTGAGATTGCCAATCAAATCAAAGTAGGCGGGGTTTGGGTTCTCTTTTGGCTCATCCATAGAAACAAGCGCATCAGTCTATAGCTTAAAGCCATTACGGGGACTCTATTCTTTCCGGTGAAATCACAAAACAAAATACACACAAACGTGTCCATGCTCTTGATATACAATCACTAAACATCTTTAAATAAAGAAGAAAAAAATTAGGGCAGATTAGAACCTGTAACTTTTGACACGGTTTACAAAAATTCTATCACCAGACCAAAGGAATTCAAATTTGAATTGCGGGGAAAAATGTGGTCCCCGTCAATGATCAAGACATGGTTATGCCCTCAATAGCCAGTGATTTACATTTGGACAGGCATTATCAAACTGCATTATGTTTTAATTCCTCTATTCATCGGTGCATGATTCTTGAAATAATTAATGACAATGACGGATCAAAACAGCCATGAAAAAATATATAAAGATGTCATGGAGACGGATATAATCCCTGCATTAATAAGCTTCCCAAAAGATTGTTAGAAAAAGACGCCTACTGCCAACAGGTTCAGGCTCTGGTTCCGGCTCTGGTGGGGGGGCTACTTCTGCAGGTACTCCCTCCTGTCCCATTGGTTCTGCTTCTGCAGGAGAAGCTCCATCTTCTGGAGGAGCAGGAGCTGCCACCTCCTCAGCTACAGGTTCAGGAGCTTCAGCACTGGCCTCTTGTGCAGGTTCTTCTGGAGGTGGTGCTTCTGGCTCTGGTTCTGGCACTTTGGTTTCTGCTGGGACGTCAGGCACCAAATCGGCCGGTGGTGGCTCAGCTGGTGGTGCCTCGGCTGGCTTCTTCTCAGCAGTCTTGGGGAGCATTGGTTTGGTCATTCTGCCTCTGGTTCACTACAGTCTGGTATGTTTTCCCAAGTAGAGCCTCCTGAAAAGTGTCCGCTCTGTAACACCTGCTGCGGTCTTCTCCTTTGGCCACAGTGACGCGACAGGGCAAGCAACAAAGAAAGTGCACTGTCCTGCCCCCTCCTCTCTTTAGACAATGCCATAGATACAGCTTTGCAGAGTTTTAACATACCATTATTTATAGAGGAGGATGCCAAGGATTGTTTCCTAATCAGCTGCCTTGTAACGGACAACAGTCTACACAGATAGCAATGCCTTTAACGCAGCTCACAAAGAAAAAAATGGACGCAAGAACATCAAGATGTCGATTATTTAAACTGAAAGGACCTTTTCAGACCACTTTAACAGCACACAACCTGTTGAATGGACCAATGGACAGCAGCCACTACCCATTACATTTAAACATCGGTAACAGAAGCTTAAAGCAGGGGAAACAAATATGTCCCTAATACCGGTATAGAAGTAGTAAGTTATAAATCAAAGAAGTGGAACTCACCAATTGGCACAAATGGCTGGGATGCGGCACTTGGGCGTGACATGCCGATGGCGTTCACTGCATAAATGCGCATCTCGTAGGCCACGCCCTCAATCATTTTCTTGGCCTCATATGTTGTCTCTTTATAAGGATCAAAATTGAGTCGCATCCATCTATAGCTCTTTTTCTTCTTCCTTTCCAGGACGTAACCTTAGAAGACAATATGAACACACTGTTTTTAAAAGGGGATTTTCAGAAAAAGGACATTTTTCTGCCATATTATTAATACATTTTTCAGAATATCTAGGTTGAAAAAGAAAATCTAATTCTTAGGTCTTAAAGCTGCAGTAGGGAGTTTTTAGAAAATGTTGACTTAGCCTGAAAATTTGAACAAGCACAACTCACAGGACACTCCCCCTTGCTCTCTGCTGCGCTACAGCCCTCCCTCCACAGCTCCTCCCCCCATCACAACGGAGCCGGCCATTAACGCGGATAAACAGTTACGGCACTTTTACTGGTACGGACGAAACATCAATATGATTTACATTGACTATAGCCTGCCAATACTTTGACTACAAACTTTGACTACTCCAAACATTATGTATTTTGCAATAAATGCAATGTAACGATATGACATTGCAATATTTCTATAAGTAATAAATAGCTAGTAAGATAATATCATGGTAACTAACATTACAGTATGCAAGTAATTATTCTATTGATATGTAATGCTAAATAAGGTTTGTTAGTACATTATTTCAGTAACATGACAAGCCAGTAAATTAGTAGGTTTCAATAGTTGCTTTGCACACACTGGGAGGAGCCAGAGGAGCTTGATTTTTTTCACAGATTATCTGTCTTATCATTTGCCAGTTACTGTCAGGACATAATGACCGATTTAACAAATAGGTAAGTTACCTACTGCAGATTTAAGAACGTGTGATGGTGTCAACAAGATTTCCTGTTGATACAATATTAACTATGTATATTGTTAGGTAAGTCACCTATGACTGGCTGACCACCATCAAAGAGTGGGGGATCCCATTGGACAATACAAGAATCTTCACCGACACTAAGGATTCTGGGAGCTTCAGGTGGGTCTGGCACATCTGTAAAACATTAAAAATGTAGTCAGACCATTTCTTCGTAAGGGTCAAAGTGTGGCACAGCTTATATACAGTTACATCAAAGCCATTTTGCTGTCAAATGGCTGCAGTCTGCTATTTATTTAAATTTACTGCAAACCTCATAATGGTAATACACAGAGTGATAATAAATGTCCAGAAAGACTTTTATTTTATTATCCAAAACAAAAGTGAAGCTCTGAAGTGTGCCAGCAGCCATGAGCTGTTCTAAGTCATTTATAGAGCTGTCCGAGTTCATGCAGAATAGCATGTTGCAACGTGGCCCATAATGAAATTAGGGCCTGACTACAGCCTCCTGGAGAACAGCTGGGATGTGTACCCACGGTAATGAGGTTTAATAAAGCGTACCAACAACTTTGACATTAATGTCAGCTGTATCCTCTCCAGCAGGATTGCGTACAATGACAGAGTACACGCCCTCATCCTGACGCTCCGCCCCCTCGATGGTAAAGATGCAATGGCCTTTGGTACTCTCCACATGGACACGCCCATCTGAGGCTGTCAGCACCTGATCGACCAATCAAAACCACTTGTTAAAAATGGTCAGTGGTTTTCAATCTGCATCGCATTCAACTCTGAAAAACCAGCCAATTCCGAATAGGTTATGGAGAAAGATCTAATATAAAACTTGCCAAAACACACATTGATACTACAGATATCTGAAATCTCAGATATTATACGTTACCTGTTAAATACCTCTCCTACTTCCTATGAATGGAAGATGCTTACCTTTTATTTTCAAACTTATGAACTTTAAATCATGAAAGACGCACTCACCTTGTAGGCATAGTATTCTATAGAGTAGCGTGCGGTGTGTGTGAGAAACACTTGATGCTTTGTAGCAGTGTGTCAAGATCTCACAAGTATGATGAGTTGTGTTTCAAAGTGATGCTTGTGTTAATGTTAGAGCAGCTTGTTTCCTTTGTACCCAGGGAAAGACAAACCACAGTTAAGATTGAGAAGAAAGAACTAAACTGCACTAAACAATAAAAAATGAAACACTTAAACATGAAGTATTATTAACTATCGAGTATCGACTATATATGTATGAACATGAGTTCCCATGGAGTGTCTCCCTGGATTAAATCAATCAAGACTGCATCATCATCATGCAGCATGGATCAATATCCAGGCATCCAACATCATAGCCAAAGCAAGAAGCATATAAGACACAGGAAAGTGTACACTGTACAAGCAGTCAGGGATTGTTAAGGCCTAAACTCACTTCACCGTTCTTCATTGTCCATGTGTGCCTCGGTTCAGGACGCGACTCTCCCTCCTTAGAGCTATCCTACATGAGCAGAGCAGAAGCTGTGAAGCCATGGCAACCAGGTCAGGGGTTAAGTTAAGTGTGAGAAACTGAAGTGTCAACCTCCCATCTCAGCACAAACCTCCTAGTCCTAGGCCTCGACAAGACTTTCTGGTTATGTTTGGGAGATGTTACAGTACCTACCTGTCAAGGCTTCTGAAGCCCACATGCTGGATCTCCTGTTACATTTGCAACAACATGGCAAATCGTAAAGAATTACAGTGCACCACAAACTGCAGATGAATTCAAAAAAGTGTGTCCCTTAAATAAAAATGATTTCATAACTAAATAACAAACAAAATAAGAAACATTTAGTCTATAGATTAGGCTATTCTGCCATAACTGACCAGGGCTAAATTTTCCAAAAGCAAGTAGATCATACAGACTATTGTTGCCAAGGGTTACTAAAATCTACTTAGACTTACAATGCATTTGGGAAATGCAGCCAAGACCTATTCGCTCAGACAGGGATTGGAAACAAATCGATACTAGACAAAATTTAATGAATCGCTCAAACCTTTTCTCCTTTTGTCCAAACCACAGTGGGAGCAGGATCTCCAGTAATTGGAACATCTAGTCGCAGTTTGTTTCCAGCCACAACTAAGATTGTGGACTCAGCGGTGCGGCCCATGCAGTCCAGATGAATCTTGGGAGGATCTTAAAATAAACAACAGACACATACTAGTCAAACACTGCATTTATGATTTAATGTCGTTCCCAGAAATACATTGATAAATTACCTTGACGAGGAACAAAGTCAATCTTGACCTCTGTAAAGACAAAACACAATAATGTGAAAAAACAATAGCATAGATTTTTTTTTTAAAGGGTTTAAACATACATTTGTCAATTAAACTAGACAGAGGTAGGCTACCTAAAAAGTTGAGGTGGGCAGAGAGATTGAAGGCATAGCCTTCAGGCACGAAGGTGTAGTCACCCTCATCCTCTGGCTTCACATCATCAATGGTGAGCTTATGAATCCTAAATATAAATATATAAATTACTTTACAATATAAACATCTCAGCAGTGTTGTGCAGTAGTAACGGTGAAATTGTAAGAGCTATATTTTTTTAAATACATTTTTTGTTGGTTAAGAAGGGACCTGGCATAGGTACTTCTTATAATGCTACATTTTCTCTGAAGATGACACTTTTGTGTAGTTTTCTTCTTGTCTGTCTGTTTTGATTTAGAAAAGTGGATCTCTGGGTGCTTCTCAAACGGAAGCCTGTGTTCTAGTAAGGCTGCATATCTCGGCTACCACGTCATCAAGCGCAGATGAAGGCCGTCTCCTTTTGAAAGATCCTTGGAAGGCTGCCTTCATTTTGCGTCCTTCATCCAGCTCAAGTGTATCCTTCAATTACCCAAAATCCTTTGCAAGCATTCCAATTCACATAAAAGAACTCATGGAATACGAGTCAGCACTGAGCTGTTCATTAAGAAATGAAAGGCAAAAATAATGTTTTTTCGGAGATGAAGGCATATATGTTATCTTTTGTTTTGGTGTAAATTCATCACTTAACAAAAAAACTACCAATATTATAAAGCCACTGAGACCGCAGATGGTTATTCTCTGTATTGTTTTATTTTATAAATTTTTATTAATAAAAAGCTAGTTAATATAATAATATAACGATTATAATAATGGATCGATTTGTCGAGACTGTTTTCTAAGATGGTGCCTGTTCGTGAACGCGTAATGCACTATGTTTATAAGGTATCTTCTTATTAAACTGTTTGTACACTTACAACATTCTCAATGCTTCGGTTTGCATGTAGGGACCCTCATTATGCTACCGTGTTAGTGTGAGGCTATTTTGAGCTTTGTTAGTGGTATTAACTAGCGATTTAATTTTACCACCCTGTGTCGACCCTGTGCCCCATAGACAAGCACTATAAGCTAATCTGTTTTTAGAGATAAAACTCTTTACATTCGATTTTCATGAAAACGCATCCCAGAGAACGATCTACTCTGTAACCATCTGTTAATTACCCCTAGGGTCATTTCTCACCGGAGAAATATTTATATTTTCTTTTACTTAAACACTAAAGAATCATGGTGAATGATATCTGTACCTTTCACTGAGAGAAAGCACGTTATCAGTATGTTTTGGGAAACTTTCTGGTCAGAACTGGAGTTCGATCAACTCCAACCTTGAAGAAACTGTGTATCCCTGTATTTGCAAAATATTCTGTGTTAGAACTCAGTATTGGAGGTGGATTATGGGCATCCTAAGAGATGGGTGGGCTTGTTGTTCTAGACAAGCTGGCGCCTGCTCCAGACCTGGAAGGTCACTACGGGCTTAATTCCGGGGTGTAAGCATCAACAAGTGATCTATGGACACATGATTCTGATTAACTGATAATGTGTGGAAATTTACCATGAGTGTCTATTTTCTCTTAGTAAATCAGAATCATTCAACTTGCAGTAATGACAAGGCTAAACCTTGAAAACAGTATAACTGTTGAGAAATTGAATACGAGAGACTGGTAGAGAGGGAGCACGGCCTACGAACTCAATTGTGAGACTTAAAGCTGGCTTCTGCTGATGAAACTGCAAACTATTCTTCAGTAAATTTGTATTTAATTAATTGCACTCCTGACTCTTGGTCTTCATTTCTCATAACTGGTCTTGGGTATTAAACTGTTATGTCTGACCAAATGTAAAACCAAACCAAATGTCTGACGATTGTCAAATGTTAAACTAACTTTACAGCCATTTGGAAGCATTTCAGATATTTTGGTATCGTTACGTATCGAAAAATCTATATTTTAGACCAGGGTTTCTCAACCTTTTGCCTACTGCGACCCACTTTTTTTTGTATGCCAGTCATACAACCCACTATGGCTAGAAATAAATAACATAAATTTTAGACCTAGGCTAGTTCTTAAAAGTTCAGCTGTTCGTGTTTTTTTTCATGTTAGTTCACAGTGCATAAACTAATCTTAACAAGATTTTAATAATGCATTAGTAAATATTTAAAGTGCAGTTCATTATTAGTTCATGTTAACTAATGAACCATATTGTAAAGTTTTACCATTAATTCACGAAAACAATTTCTTTTCAATAATTAGACAGACTATGAGGCCAAAACTGATATATTTATTTTTTTACTCACATTAATGTGACATTTAAGACTGCCGCTCTGAAACGATGATATCCAGACCCGGTGGAATTGGGGAAATGGCCACTCGTAGTTGCACTCAAACTAGCTGTTGTAAGTCTATTCCTGCTTTTTGTTTTCATTGCAGTCACTGTTGAAAATCCCGACTCACAAAGATGAGTGGTGGTGCTGAATGGCAAGGTGGTGCTGAATGGCAAGAGAAACTATGTTGCACGATCTGCGAGTTCTGGATATTCGTGTCTGGTTTGAATCCAGAAGGAATTCAGGTCTCAAGCTAACAGGCCATGGCTGTGTACAGTATAGGTCGGGCATCTCAAACGCGCTGTCATTACCAAGCAACGGGGTAAAACGCTTGCGTAAAGAGAGTTGGACCTTGTCCAATAAGAGCTGTTCGCGGCAGTGATACATTATTGTGATAGGACAGTTTAGAATCAGCGTTAGAAAGTTACGTCAAAAATGATTCAACATACGAAATTCTAAAATAGGAGAACACATAGAAAGTCTCGTGACCCCCTTTAAAATGATCCACGACCCACTAGTGGTTGAGAAACACTGTTTTAGACAACACTACATTGCACTTAGTTTATTATTTCAGATGCCTTTTTAAAATACTACAATTGAAATATGTATATATGATATACAAATTCAACCCAAAAATTGCCACTGCTTGTTTTTGACACTATGTGGTGTTCTTGTAGGAACCATTCAGTTTAGAATAATCTTTGTATATTTTCAGTAGCTATAGATTTTTTGAGTAATGTGCTTAACCAGTAAAACAACTAAGAGATGTCATAAACCAGATTGTTAGTGTGTGATTAAACGGTACCAGTAGATGCTTCACATTTACGCTGACTAAAACTAGTCTAAATAAATGAGTGCAACTCATTACATTACATGACTAATTCACCATTAAAGTAACACACACATGCACTCACCTGCCAATGTGTGTGATATGAGTTCTAGCATCGGGTTTCACCTCCACTCCATTTTTGTACCAGATGCCTTTCACATTCTCATCAGAAACCTCACATTTGAACACAGCCTGATCTTTGGCCTTCACCGTCAGGTCAGCAATGCTTTGATAGACCTCTAACTGTTTTTCTAAGGGTCAGAGGTCAAAGAGAAAGTGAAACTATCATGGCAAAGAGAAATCACACACATGACCAAAAACTAAATATGGATGCTTATTACCACATTACACCACAAATGCTATTCTAGCATGTATCACCAATTAACATGAAAATACCATTTTTTTAGATGAATCATGATTGTAACTTAGAAAGTACTTTAAAATAGCATGTAAACACCATAGCATGTGAATATACCATTTTTTGCAAGGGATTTAGGCTTAAGTAAAAAAAAAGAAGCTGTTATTATGTTTAAATACATAAAAGAATATAGCAAAATCAGAGGTTAGATGTATAAAAATCATGTTTCCATATGGTGTTTTGTTATTTTCAGAGCTTGACAAAACCTGATCACTATTTGCATTCGATGAACAGAAAATCAAATGGGTTTGAAATGACATACAGTGAACTACCCCTTTAACATTTATAATAAAGAGAGGTGGGGTAGGAAAGGTAACAATCCCACCGCAGCCTGGTAGAGTTACAGTATTGCTTGGCAGATGGCTTTTTTTTTTTTCTTCACCTTCACCTCTTGCACAGACAACCTGGTAGCAGACACACCTGGGTATCAGTTTGCTTGTAAAGTACTATACATGCTTAAAGACAGAATGAAGGAGGGAGAAGAAAGAGTGTGAAAGAGGCAAAAACAAACAATAAAAAGAAATGGGAAAGAAATGGAATGAGTCATAAATCATTCCAAGATACTATTAAAAGAGATGGATGGAATGGTGTGTGACAATGACAGAAAGAGAGAGTGAGGGAGGGAGGGAGGGACAGAGTCATCTGCCCTGTAAAAATATATGGGTCACGCGGTCTAACAATAGCTGGCATGTGGGCACTGTGAGTGGTAACCTTGTACGGAAGTGTCGGTGGCCATGTTTTCTGAAGTGACAAGAGGTGAAGTTTGAATGGCATGGCCATGAGTGTGTGAGGTTGGAGGGAGGAGTGAAGAATGAAGAGCTATTTGATGTCTCGAACCCAAATCATGACATGCAGACTAGTTTCAAATCCTAAATATTAGATACCTTAACAAATATCATATGCAATATATTTTAAAAAGATTCGTCCCTTCAACAAGTTACATCAAATCTAGAAACATCTGTAGAAGAGAAATCTGCAAATATCAGAGGCATTGAAACTATCCTAAATGAGATATTTACCCTGAACCAGGAGCTCTGCTAATGATTGCCCTCCATTGGTTTTCACCCGGTAGTGTCCACAGTCCTCCTTGGTCACATCATTAATGATAAGGACATGCTTACATCCGTCTTTCTTGAAGCGGTACTTGAAGGACTCATCTCGGGTGAGTTCCACACCATCTTTCTCCCTGTACAGGTCAGAGGTTTGCTGTTTATTAATATTCAATAAGACTCAGTGAAGCATCGAAAATACATTTTGGTCCAAAAATAACAAAAACTTTGACTTTATTCAGCATTGTCTTCTCTTCCTTGTTTGTGTTCAAACCTCAAATACAGAATCAAATGGTTTTGAATCAGTGAATCGATCAATGATTCGGATCGCGTGTCAAACTGCTGAAATCATGTTGGCGATCCACTGATTCATGACCGTTTGAATCTTTATTTGATGATTGAACACAAACGCGGAAGAGAAACAATGCTGAATAAAGTCGTAGTTTTTGTTATTTTTGGACCAAAATGTATTTTCGATGCTTCAAGAGATTCTAATCAACTAACTGATGTCACATATGGACTACTTTGAGGATGTTTTTATTCCCTTTCTGGACATGGACAGTAAAGTGTGCATACACTTGGATACGCTCTCGGACTAAATATAAAATATCTTAAACTGTGTTCTGAAGATGAACGGAGGTCTTACGGGTGTGGAACGACATTAGGGTGAGTCATCAATGACATCAATTTCATTTTTGGGTGAACTAACCCTTTAAGTTAAAAATCCATAGAAGTTCAACAAAAGTGACTTTTGTGTAAATGTCTGGCATGCTGCTCTAGTGGTAGGCATTTCATACATCGCAAACTAATATGGACATCTTGGAAAAGAACCAGTTAAAAATAAATCAATAAAAGAAAAGATGTTTAATCACAATGGTAATGAAAATTCAAAGAAGGCTTGGACCTGAACACCTAATGATTAAAGGTGTAGTAATAGCTAAAAGAGTTATTGGCGTGTATGTGGTATATACTCAGTAATAACAACCTCTGAAAAGTAAATCTTGATTCACAAGCATTACTGCAGGGTAGTAGTGAGAGCAAAGGGGATTAATCAAATGGCTGACATAGTAAAAGACTAACGGTTTATATTAAGTTGGTAGCTGCTAATCTTTTCTCATGCACCCATAAGCTTTTGTGCCGATCCCAAGGCTATACATTTCAATTCCAATCAGGTTAGACTAAAAGGCACACAAAAACCCATTACTATCTCCATTTTACTTGTAAAATAGTCATTCACTGCGGAGTTTCAGTACCAGGAACAGTATCTACTTTTGCCTTTCCCTAATCATGTTGGCTCTAGACAGTCATCCACTATTCAAGAGAGGTGCCATTAACCACCGGTGACTTTCTCATTCCATTCTAGGACACTTGTGAGGTGCTAAAAGGCTGCTATGACCTTTTCCAGGGACTGATCATTTACAGCCCAGGGTGATATAGAGCCTTGGCTACAGCTATGGCAGAACCAGCACTCACTCATGCCCTACCATCTGTCAGTCAGTGTGACTCACCCAACCAGCCAGCCACCCGGAAAGAGACACATATGCCATCTACTGGACATCTGAGGAATGCCAGGACTCAAGGACAGCTTGTGAAAGGTCCACCACTTTATTGTGTTATTAACAACGATGGGAAAACATGGGAAAAGGAAGTGTTGCGCATGTTGACAGGCCTACCATTTCACCTGAGCCCCCTCTTCAGACACTTCACACTCAAACTCCACTCTTTCTCCTTTCATAACCATCTGATCCTCCAGGTTACGTACGATCAGAACAGGAGGCTCTAAAGGCACAGAGAGAGATTTGAAAAATGTAATATAATTTTATATCATTTATATACGTAAATCTGAAAAAAACATTATACATAAGATATTCATTTGTCTATAAAATGTATTTTCTCAGAGATCATTGCCTTTGGAAGTTTATTACCTTTAACAAAGAGCTCAGTGACGGTCTTCTCATCTCCAACTACACACATATAAGCAGCATCATCTGCCAGACTACAGTTGTTGATGGTGAGGATACGTTTGTTGCCTACACTCTCAAAGATGTACCTGTGGGAAAACAAGAAATGGTTCAGTAGCATTTTCAGTTTTGTTCTCTAGATGGGGACAAAGCACCATTGTTGGTTCACTTCCAAACGTATATTAACATCAGAAAATGAAAGGGATAGTTCATCCAAAAACTAAAATTCTGTCATCATTTACTAATCCTCAAGTTTTTTTAAAGGTGTATGAGTTTCTTTCTTCTGCTGAACACAAAATATAATGTTTGTAACCAAGCAGATAGAGCATCCATTGACTACCATAGTAGGAAAAAAATACTATGGTAGTCAATGGTTGCTCTCTCTGCTTGGTTACAAACATTCTTCAAAATATCTTCTTTTGTGTTTAGCAGAAGAAAGAAACTCATACAGGTTTGAAACAACTTGAGGGTGAGTAAATGATGATAGACTTTTCATTTTTGGGTGAACCATCCCTTTAAGTTCTTATCAGTTTATAAACTTGATGTGAGGACATTATCATGTCAGAAATCTTGTGGCAAACAAATAATATACAATTGTTAAACATATGACAAGACTTGCTTTAAAATTCTTCAATTCACACAATGTATTTTTACAAGAAATATCACTTAACTAAGGTCACTGAAAAAACTATTATGAGCCATTGAGTTTTTCCTTTCTTTTTATTCTATTGTTATTTCAGTCTGTAAACATCTGATAGCCTCCATCCAGGGGCACAGCTGACATCTGAGTCTACGGAGCTGCTGTGCATTCTTGGAAAAACTGTCCTTGCACATTCATAGTCAAACAGGCTGTTTGAGACATCTAACCCTGAGGTTACTTATCAAGTGTGGGCTGTGTACTGTCATAGGCATACTGTTGAGTGCCACTCACTTGCTGATGTTGACAGCGGAGAGCAGGAAGAGCAGTCCATCCATCCACAAGCACACGGTGTTGTCAAAAGTCAAAGAAATAGACAGTTATTCGTGACCGTGCCCTTTCCATGCACTTTATACTTCAAGATAATATAATAATTGAACGTTTCAAATATTTTCAATGTGTTTTTTCTAATGCTGTCAAACGCTTAATCACGATTAACACACACCAATGTAAGACAAATGTGTTATATTTATATATTAAATATGTATTTATACATAATATTAATTATATAAATATATATATATATATATATATATATATATATATATATATATATATATATATATATATATATATATATATATATATATATATATATACAGTATATAAATGGAAATATTTCTTAAATGCATGCATGTGTGTGTGTATTCAAATATACAGTCCACACACATTTATTATGTAAACACAAACTTCTCTTTTGGACTCTATTAGTTATGATTAATCCCTTTTTCCCTTTTAGTTAAAGTGAAAGGACTAAAATATAGATACCTTCCAGTTGGGTGTATCTCTTGTCCATTTTTTAACCATTTCACTTCTGCATCTGGATTGGCCACTTCAATTTCCAGTTTGATCTTGTGTCCCTTTTCTACTTGGTAAGCTGGGTCCAACTTCCTAAGAAAAGCTGTGAATATAATAAGGAGGATAAGCTCAGTTACAACTATAGGCTTTCCTGTAGCTTAACCAGTAGAGCGTGGCGCTAGCAACGCCAAGGTCATGGGTTCGATTCTCAGGGAAAGCAAGAGTATGCAATGTAATGTAAGTCGCTTTGGATAAAAGCATCTGCCAAATGCATAAATGTAATTTATGTACCACTATTAGAAACAAAACAAAAAAAATAGTTATTTAATATGACATTGTTTGTTTGCTGTCTTCTTTGGCTTTGTACTCTTGTACAGTCATAAAAGTTTGTAGGAAAAAAACATTCCTTTCTAATGCATCAAATGAGCAAATAAACCATTAATGATTTTTATTGAACAGGTGCATTTCAAGCAACAAAGCCGCTAAAGGCAGGCAAGCATAGTTTTGTAATGTATTATTCCACAAATTGTCTAACCACCATCCCTGCAAAATGAGCTACTAACAGTCAAATTAGTAGTGTGGATCACTTTTGTGGTGTGTAAGATTAAAAAAAGGCCAACAAACCAGCACTTTTCTTCTCTTCTTTTTTCATTTTTTTGAGTCTCTTAAGCATCCCTCGCAAGTCCGTGATTCCATACTGGAAGGCGATCTTTTCATACTCTGACGCTGGAGCCTTCTGAAGGATATCCCATACGTCTACGTCAGGCTCTGTGTTCACATGAACAGCTCTGCAAACCCACAACAGAAGATGGATTTTGATCAGGACAGGTAATTTAAGTCTGAACATATTGTGCCTTCTTCACAATGGTATACTATTGTCCTTTTAAGAGTTTATTAAGCATGTTCGGTACATTATTTACGGTATTCAAATTCTTAGCATAGTATAGAGAGTATAATATAGAGATGCAATTTACAACAGCAAATAAATATTAACAAATGAGATCAATGTAATTAATAAATTTTTCTGTATGTTTTAAAAATCTTACCGTAGGCCAGTTTTTAAGAAACTGCTGTACATATGTAGAGGCAGAACCCAAACGTCAAGCATGGTAAGACAAACCACAGCTGATTAACTGCACATTATCAACCTCTCAGATCACATAGCAACACAAACTGTTAGACCATCAAGACAATTTTACAATTCATTTTTATACATGCATTTAAACAAACAAGCACACAGAATCTACATTGTGGCCTACATAAAGTGGGTCTTTTTTTAAATAGCTTATCTTCATGTGTCTCTAATGTTTATTAATCCAGATAAATAATTAGAAATTGTTTGCATAAACGTACAGCGTTTACTGACATAAGCAATTAGCTATGCTGGGGCTGTGAATGTGGGATGAATGCTGTGGGATGTAGAACGGCGTAGGAATTGTGAGTGTTTTATTAATGTGATTAATTAGGAGTAAATTAGTATGATAAAGGAGTTAGCTAAAAATAAGTCAAACGTGACCCTGTCTATCTAGTTCCAAGTGGGTGTGCACTCTGCGGAGTGGAAAAACATAGAAGGACTAAAGTTGGCAATCAGTGGCTGATTAGGAGAGAGAATAATCAAAGTATCACACACACACACACACACACACACACACACACACACACAATTGGCATTACAACACTCAACATTCCTTCATGCACAAGCAGTCAGTTCAGTGTGACGCACTTACTCTCTTTAAATGGGAGAGGCATAGCCACAGAGGAGAAAAACAAAAAACAATTATACATAGATGAGCCTAAAATTTCTGCTGGTAATTTGGAAAAATGTATTAATAAATAATGACGAAATAAAGCTTATACGTCAATATTCAAAATCACATTTTATGTGGTAAGGTAATTGAAATCATTCGCACCATATGTAGCTCTATTAAATAAACATACAGTGGAGTTAAAACGTCAGACAACAATTTGAGACTTAGAAACAAACGGTTGTAATGTTGGTTGCAGCAGAAATTTGAGTTGAGCAGGAATGTTCAACACTTTTTAATAATAACTACGGTTATGTTTACACGACTATGATTTATTAAAAAATTGGAAAACATTTTGCATACAGACGACAACGTTTTTAAAACGATTAGCGTTCACACGGATACGTGAAAACCTTTAAGAATGCTGTATTATTCATGCCAGGCCAGTAGATGGCAATGACACTTTTTAAGGAAAAACTACACGCCTATAGACTGAACACCTAATACGTATGCGCATGACATCACCGATTTCACAAATCACATTTTTGTAGTTTACACAGAGACAATAATGGTATCGTTTTCAAAAGTTTTTCAGTTTTCAGGCCTTGTAAATAAACGGCCAATGATAATAAAGGACAGATAATAACTAAAGCACAAACTGAGGTCTAGATATACACAAACTAATTAGGAGTGCATTTCCCAAAAGCATCGTTAGCCAACTATGGTCACAAGCTCTGCCGTTTTCAGCATTCAACCAGTCGTTTTCCAGAAACCATCGTTCCACCAATCGCAAACTTGTGTGGTTGCAACGGCAGCTCTCGAGCTGTGGTTAGAAGCATAGTTTCTTGTTCGCATGATATGTAATAGATCCTAAACTTGGGCAAAATAAGCAAGCTGACATTCAGTGCAAGCTTTATCTTTAATTTCATATACATAAATGTTATTTTATGTCTTTAGTTTGTCAAGAGATTTAAAGCACCTCTTTTGAAGAGTGCACATGTGCGTACGTAGCCTGGATGCCAGCCGAACTCAGCCCCGCCCACAAAATTTTTAGGTCGGGCAGTTCGGTCTGGCCTTGCTCCATAGAGGAGTAATTACCAATGAAATCATCAGGGCGGGCTTTAGACGATGACGGACAGATGATAAACAGTAACATAATCATGCACGTCATCAAAGGGGCTTGGATTATATTTACTCGAATCCTAAACGGAGAGCTTGTTTGTATATGCATTCACCTTCACAATTTCTCTCAAAAATGATGATCATGTTGGGTAAGTACTCTGTGTATCAATAAATTATTTTATTTTTTTACAACACTGGCAAAAATCGTTTATTCTAGCACGTGCAGACAGGGTTGCCAAGTTTTTACAACAAAACCCGCCAACTACTAGCCCTAAACAATAGCTTCTCGGGGGGTTCTCCGGGAAAAAAATGGTGTTTGGGGTGTAAAATGTGTGTTATTTTGGCAAGGATGCCTGCTAACATTCGCACTCATGGGTCTATATATCACATTATAGTCGCTTCAACCCACGGACATAGAAAACAACCCGCGGAAAAAAACACGGACTTGGCAACACAGTGCAGTTGAGCTCTGTCTGTTGACATTTGACAATGCGTCGCTTCGTTGCTCTGATTGGTTGTAGGTCAATCCAATTGATGTCTTTCCTGGTTCGGTTGAAACGCCCCATAATCACAGCCCAATGGAGCAGTTTCAGACTCATATTCTGACTAGAATTGAGTATGACCACGTCAGGCTAGTGCGTACGTGCTCTAGTACGTAAGAACGAGTCTATGGTTGAATCTGGAAATAAAGCAAAATAACGGATACAAATATGAACAGCATGAATTCGATCTCAAAATAATTAATTAAAAGCAGTTATTACTCCACCACCTGCGTGACATCATTAACCAACATGGTTGAACGACAACTTTGTGACAACACGGTTTCAGGAAACAGACGTTACTAGCTTGTTGATTTCTTCACCGATGCATTGTACTATGGTAGTTAAAGGAACTGTATGTAAGAAATGTATTTCAATTAATCATAAAATGGCCCTGATATGTCATTAAACATTAATAAATAATGTTAACTTCAAATACTTATATCACTGACAACAGTAGTCTGGCCAGAATATTGTCATTTAAATGTTGTTGTTGCAGCCCTCAACTGATGTTGATGTTTTGGCCTGAAGCTCCAGCCTCCAGCTATCTACCAATCACAAAGTCAGTAGTAATTCGGCATCCGGGGGGAGGGGGATACACCGCTCAGCAGTCATTTGAAAGTAATTGCAGAGAGTAAGCATGGAAACTTAACAAAAGTGGAATAATTCACAATGTTTAAAACATTTCAAAACAATAGTTTTAATTATGTAAATTATTAAGACATTTTAAATTTGGTTAGTTGTTTGTAGGTCACTAATCAATTAAGTATATTTGTGGCAATGAGCATGCGAGCTCCTTTATACAAGTGTCATATTTTCTTGCTTCCTTTGAAGAATGCTTTTTTGATCCTTCACAAATCATTTCAGCTCGAGTAATAATGGGAGGCAAGTGGGGAAAACCTAATATTAAGACATTCTGAAATTTAGTTAAATGTTTCAGGAGAACTTAAATAGTAATTTGTTCAAAACTGCATTGCAATATTGCAAGTGGTCTTAGACTTTTAGACCCCCCCCCCCCCCCCTGCATTCATTGTGAGCTTTTTTGGACATGGGTAGACAATGAATGTATCTGATCATGTTTTCTATGTCTTAAGACTCACCTCTTTTTCAGTAAAGCACTGAAGTCCAGTTCGCCCGAGTCATCACCTGCATCTGTGCTACTGTAGGAGAGGAAGGAATCGAGAGCCACATAACATGAGCACACAAAAATGTTACATTTTAACCTCATTAAAGTATGCACATTTTATTAAAATGGGGGAAATCTTTTAAGAGCTTCTATAACATTAAAATACAGTCTTTTAAAAAAACTGAAATGTAATTAATGTTTTTGTAAAATAACAGAATATCAATGTTGATGCATACAGTATGTCACATTCAGACTGTATTATTATCTATAAAACATATACAGAATGGATGTACAAAACTTGGGTTCAGTACAATTTTTAAAATGTTTTTAAAGAAGTCACGCGTTATACTTACCAAGACTGGATTTATTTGAAAAATGACAGTAAAAACTGTTATATTGTGAAATATTATAATTTAATCAACTTTTTAAATTATTCTTATTATCAGTTGAAAACACTTGTGCAGCTTAATATTTTTAAAGCTTTGATGCATATCTCTGATGCACTTATCACAAGTGTCTGTCACGTATCATACATTTAATGCTTCCCTAAAAGTAATTTCTTTCAAACAAAAAAATCATACTGATCCCAAAACAGTGAACAGTAAGTGTATAGTGACACATACAGAGGACATATGGGATAGATCCTGATATAGGACAGATACACAAACAACACATGCAAATAGAGTCAATAGAAACTGGAACAGGTCTGGACTACGTTGTTTTTAAAGTGCCCCTTATGCTATTATAAGGTTTATTAAAAGGATTTTGTTTTGGTCTCCTATAATAGGTTGACATGCATCCAAGGTCAAAAAAACACTTGGATTTTCTCATAATATACATTGCAGCATCATCTCTTTTTCACAGTGTCTAAAATGGTTCGATAAAGGATTCAGTCTCTCTAAACCCGCCTTTTCCGAGAGCCTACTCTGCTCTGATTGGTCAGATGGCCCAGTCTGTTGCGATTAAGCTCTTGCTTACTGTGCATTTCAGAAATTTCTGTTTTAGATGCTTCCTCAGTCCTTGATACACAATGATCTGAACAGTAACTATAGAGTCGGTTTTACCGTATCAATTCGAGCCTTTGGAAATGCTCCAAAGGCTCCACTTAATATAAGATAAATAATCTTTCAGTGGGGTAAGATTATTTACCCCACTGGCAGATTATTTTGCTTAGTTTAAGAAGAAACAACTCAAATCTTATTTGAGTTATTTTTCCCAAAACAAGACAATTACTTTTGCTTGTCTAGTAAATACTTTTTGTTTTAAGAATTTTTAGATGTTACTATAAGGCAACAAGTGAGGAACTTCTCTTATGGTTTGACGACATCTAGCACATCACCATGGAATGAAGAGAAGCAACAAAAGAGACACATCACTCAAAGTTTGCGCAGCTGGTTCCACTGATTTTGACAAGCGCTATCAGCCACAGATAAGAAGTTGAGGTGCATGGAGAGATTTTTGTTATTAGGTTTCAAATAACCAGAATTCAAGTTTTACAAAACAGTCACGGACATAGTGCGGTTTCTGATTAAACTGGTGGCAACGTTATTAGTGTGATCCTCTAATTTGCTCACTCTCAATCAGTGTCTGCACTTGAAAAGATCAGTGGACAGGGAAATCATATTCACTTTAAGGTCCTCTGCCTCTGATACACCAGTAATGAGTGTCGGGGAAATTGCCCTTCTCACAAAAAACAGAGAAAATACTCAGAAGAGAACAGACAGGAAATGAGAGTCAGGATGAGAGTTTGCAAAGATCCTTGGAGAGTGAGTCATAAAGCGTCAGCAATGACTAATATCTCTCTCCTTAGATGTTGGCAGACAAAAGCAAGATTGAAAAGGACAGAAAGAAAAGGGCAAGCTATGACTGACAAAGGGACGTGGATGGACAGTGACGGACTCAAACTCTTTTTGATGACAAATCAGAGGGTTTGGTTGTGTAAAGACAATAGCAGTGTTGTGAATATATCCCCCGCTGCTGCAGCAAACCCCTATACTTAGCTACCTTCCAGGATCTCCCATCTTCTTCTTACCACCTGCACTGGTGCTCCTGAGTAATCGGCAGTTCCAAAAAGGGTTAATGCAGTATAAATGCTAAATTTTAAATCCCAAATATGGACTCAAATGCCATCTTACTGTACAAACAAACTGCAAAAAGAAGTGCTAGGATCTAAGCACACAACATTTCATCCAACCTCAAACCAGACAAGCAAGCAAATAAAAAACAAAAAATAAAAAAACAGGTTATGACCTGCATGAGCAATCACCTTTTTTAATCTTAGGAAAGAATTGTTGAAATCAATACTTTAATTTATACTTTATTAAATAAAGGTAAAACAATAAATGACATATAAATACTCACGTGCGTCTAAATGCAGAGCGAATATCAAACCCATCTGCTGGGCGAGCCTCTAGAATGCACACAGTGAAAAAGCACACATTAGCAATTCATTTGGCACAATTATAATTATTAACACTTATTTATTCCTTGTTGTTATTTATTAAAGGGTTAGTTCACCCAAAAATGCAATTTATATCATTAATGACTCACCCATTAATGACCACACCCGTAAGACCTCATTAAGAAGACGAGTTCATCTTCAGAACACACAGATATTTTATATTTATCTCTGAGAGCGTATGCAAGTGTATGCACACTATACTGTCCAGGTCTAGAAAGGTAATAAAAACATCATCAAAGTAGTCCATATGTGACATCAGTTGGTTAATTAGAATCTCTTGAAGCATCGAAAATACATTTTGGTCCCAAAATCACAAAAACTACGACTTTATTCAGCATTGTCTTCTCTTCCAGTTTTGTTTTCAATCCTCAAATAAAGATTCAAACGGTTGTGAATCAGTGAATTGATTCATGATCCGAATCCGATAGTTTTTGTGATTTTTGGACCAAAATGTATTTTCGATGCTTCAAGAGATTCTAGCTAACCAACTGATGTCACATATGGACTACTTTGATGATGTTTTTATTACCTTCCTAGACATGGACAGTATAGTGTGCATACGCTCTCTGACTAAATATAAAATATCTTAAACTGTGTTCCGAAGATGAACGGAGGTCTTACGGGTGTGGAACGACATTAGGGTCATTAATGACATCAATTTCATTTTTGGGTGAACTAACACTTTAAGCGTGCAAATGGTTCTTCTTATTCAAATAAAAGTTTGGGTCTTACCATGTACTGCTATGTCAAAATTACAACTGTCAAACTTGTCTCTAGATGACACCTCACATCGATAGGCTCCGGCAAAGTTGGCTTTAGCTGCAATGATGTGCATCTCAAATGTGTACACCTGAATAGAATTTTTTTGTTGTTGTTTATTTAATTTTTGACTTTCAAATTATTCCAAATGTATTCCATAACTATTTGAACACTTGTCATACCTTATTGTTGCGGTCATAGTGCTCTTTGAGTTGCAGGTGCTTTCCTGACTTGCTGGCCAGATCCATCCACTTTCCTTTGAACCATTTTACTGTGGGCTTCTTCAACAGAGATTCACCACACACCCGAGCAACAATGGTAATGTTCTCACCTACATGGGAGGAACAGATTAGAAGAACGTTTTCATTTCATATGCATTATGAGATTCGTATAGGCTAGAGGCACTGTCACTCACCTACATTCACCTCCCCACTTTGAGGCTTCTCTGTGAAGAGACCTGTAAGGTCCTGCCTTGTGTCAGGATGATGACTCTCAGGCAGTGCTTAAAAACAAACAGAATGGTTAGTCAGTCACTTCCTGTCATTTGAAATGTGTAATTCAATGACAAAGCATAATGATACGTGTTATAAATGTATATTTTTTTACCTTCAGGTGCTAAACCATCTGATGCGGGTGCACTGGTGTCTGGTGCTAAGCTTTCGGAAGGTGCTGGTGGAGCTTTTTCAGGTTCTTCAGGCTTAGGATCCACAGCTGCAGGGTCTGGGGATATGGCTTTTTGTGGTTCCTTCACTGCAAAAGTGCAACAATTCTTAAAATGGCTTTCTGCCAGATGACACAAAGTAATCACTCATCTGAGTGAGAGAAGCTTCCCTTTTCACTGATGATGAATGTACATTTTAAAAATGCAGTCCCTAAGCTTTACTTCCACATTACTAATTGCTGCATCTTACAAAAAAAGTCTGGGTGAAAACAAGATGCTAACTCTCTCGCTCACATGGCTCTTGAGTATAGCTTTTTAAACGTAAAGCCAAAAAAAATCTGAGATTACAACATTTCAGATATATTCCCCTTAAACACACTCTCTATTAATGAACATGCTTTTGCATGCAAAGTTTTGTTCTCATGGGTGCTTTTTAGCTTTGATATCACTCTCTTCAGGATTCTAATGGCCACAAAAAATAGCATTTGCTTTCATCTTCATCCGTGCTTTAAATACTTCATGTATAACCATAGATCTATGTAAAACTGTTAGAGATGTAAAGTTGCAATATATCCTTTAGCACATGAAACATTGGCCATTTATACTCGAGTGTGAAATACCAGTATCTTTCTCTACAAAAATAGCACTAATACTTGTTATACTGAACTTCTTTCATCGACAGAGTTCTATTTGTATAAGTATAATTATCATACTTATTCATTAAGGTTAGGGTTTTTTTCTGAGAATCAATTTATCAGGAAAAAATTCACTGAAATAAATAACCTAGTTTGACAACTAAACTTTTGTTTGCCCTTCTAGACACTGACTTTATTAGGCTAGCTATTCCGCCAGAATTTCATTTAACCCACACTTATTTTAGCTATATATATATATATATATATATGCACAATGCCTAACAGGATCACAAGCTCTATGAACAGACACTGAAGATATAAGAGGTCTGGTGAGTTTCCCAGAATCCACAGCAGGCTTAGAAATTCTTACAAGTAGTGAAAACATGCTCAGAAAATGTGATTTTAAAGATCCAGTTTCAACTCCAGAGAAAAGTGAATCAGAAAGGAGATTTATGGTGCTCTGTGATGGCTTTACAAACGAACCAAAGGTGGGGTAAAAGTGAGGTAAATACAGGGAAGAGTCACCATCCAAAAATCACCCACCTTCCGATTCTTTTATCTTTAATTCAAATTTGACCTTTGACAGCCCAGCAATAACAGCATATCCCGCTGCATCCTCATGGACTGCATTGTTTATTGTGAGAGAGTGCTTATTGCCCTCCGCTGAGATGGAATATTTGTCACTCGATGAAATGTCCTTGGAGTCTCGCTGCCATCTCACTTTTGCATCAGGCTTCTCAGTCTCGGCTTCAAATATGACTGTTTCCCCAATCTCAGCAGTCTGGGACTTTGGTTTCTTGATGAAAGCTGAGACTGAAGGAGGGAGGGAGGGTCAGAAGGAAAGGATGGATTTCCATATCTCTGAAAAATGCCTCGCCCTGACTCTGTTTGTATGAAAGTTAAGCTTCCAAAGGCATGAACTGAACTGGAGGCCAGACTGAACACGCGTTGTGAATGTATGCCGCGAATGTGGTCGCGATTTCCTCAGCTCTCATCACGAGAGCTCATCAGCTCATTTATGACGTTAAATGTAATCTGACTCCTAATCTGAGTTAGTGCTGTGAGGCTCGCGCGGCGACTCGATCGTTATATTGAACAGACACGTTCAGTATTTAATTGTAGTGTCTGTTCTCTAACTCAGTCACTGTAATCCAGTAGCGATGGCTTTGGGAATGGCCTCACAGGGCAGCGAAGCATTCTGGGAATTGTAGTCTTTCATCCCCATGAGACAAAAATACATTTTCTGTTTTTTCTCAGTCTAGAAGGCACAAAAAATACTTTCACATTTCTACTACATTAATGACCCAGTTTAAATACAGATTCATCTTTCCAGTGCTGAAGTACCCCTTTAACTGAACGCAACTTGCACTGGCATATCTAAAATCATGTCAATGCCATTGCTTTGTCTCAAGATGCACACTCATAATGTTTTTTTTTTTTTCTAAAACATGTTCATAAAAGCTACTTAAATGTCCTAAATTAACAAAGAACTGATGCTTAATCCAAGCCTTGCCTGTCAAACCAGACCTTTAAAGATTATTTTTGGTGTGCATTAAAAGAAGGCTAAAAGAAATTTAGCCTTAAAAGAAGTAATTCGCCAGAGTGAATTCTGTAAAACTACTAAAGACTCAAGTTATAATGAAAAATGTAGTGTAAAACGTATACCCACATATAATTTGGTTAGGAATAGCTTAGGTAATATTTAGTTAACTACTTTTCAATTTTGACACTTGAATGTGTTGCTGGAACCTTATCTTCATGGCTATTGTTACTCGCATGCCTTGAATTATTAACTGCTTATTCATCGTTCGCTATTTCACTTTGAGTCACGCATCTTCAATCGCATCAGTACAGATGGTTCAAGCATAAAGCAAGCAACCGTCTGGGTTTAAAAATAGAGTGCATGTGCTCTCCATTGAGAACGGCAGTCCACATTGACACGGCCGCAGGTAGCTGCTAGATGGATTAACTGGGATCTATTTCGGGTGTTTATCAAGTACTGGTCCCTCTCTTGCCATTTCAAAACTGCTGGTATCTTTGTTCCACTGCTGCATTCTGGATGGATGGAAGCAGTGACAGTAAACTAAAGATGTGTATGTGGTAAACATGTTTTCAATAATGCCTGTGAGGTAAGCACAATGTCAGGGACGGTATGAGGACACGTTTGTTAATTTGAAATGTTGGGCTGAATGCCAGAGGACGGATATATGACAGCTAATTGTCTAGCGTGAAAGGCAGTCAGCGAGGCAGTTCATGGCACAATTTAACTCAGCCAATAGTGACTGGATTTTGTTGGGGAAATGGGATAGGATGTCCCTTCCCATCCCATTTCTAGGCAGGTCTGTCACTCTTCAAACAAAAATTTGGCATTGCTGTTGAGAATCTAAAGCAGTGGTTCTCAACTTTTCAAGGCCGCCCTTTGTCCAAGATAACATTCGAAGACCCTTCAATCTAAGCTGATATGTACCTCTGGTATTTCTGGTGTAATATATAAACTAAATATTATGTCTGTTTAATATTGTACATAATTGTACAATATTGTTGAAATAACATTTACATAATTTTAAGACTTTTGCAGAGTACCCCTGTTTGTCCACTGCCCCTGGTTAAGAACCGGTGGTCTAGAGCCATTGAAAAACACAGAAGAGATGGACAAAGGGAAGAGAAAGTGTCAATCAGATGGATTATTGTTTACTACCACTAAACTCCATTGCTTAATGCTGAAAAGTGATGCAATAGCATTGTTATCATGCTGTAGGTCTTAGCGAATATCGCCTGAGTGGGCTGTCAAACAGGTGGTATTACATTATGGCAATCCTTTAATTCCTGCTTAGACAAGGTTATTCTGTGCACTTTTGGGAAAAGCCCTTTAGTCCATTGCCATTATTTTATCACTTTAGCTTAGATATGGCATTGACTAGTATTTTGGATAAAACATTTTAACTTTGCCATGAAGAGAAATTTGCCTAGAGAGGTACACAGAGATACAGTCTGTGAATGCTGTTTGAATACACACAGTAGGCAGTATGCAGTACAGTTTAAAAGAACATCTTGACAGTATATTACAAAAATGCTCAACTGATACTGCCCATTTTGCCCATACAGGTTAAATTACAAATGTTCATAATTGTTCAAATGACTACAGATTACATCAAAAGCCAGAGGTGCAGGAGCCATGGAAAGCATATATAACAAACTACTGAGGTTTTGAAGTTGTACGGTGATCAACCCAGTGCACATAGGGTCAAAGTTCAGAACAGTAAAAATATACATAAATATTGATGCTGACTGACAAAAAATTTATAAAATAAAAAACGTTATACAATAGAACGTTTGTCAAATATAATTAAGAACAAAAACACAGGCATACCTGTTTTTTTAGTTGGCTCTGGCATCCTGGTTGAGTGTCCCAAACAGGCATTGTGGACACCAACACTAGCACTTCTCTTTTAATAGACACCCCCCGCCCCCACACCCCTTAAATGTCGTATGGTACTTGCCCCGAATCATCCTGCCCACCCCTTCACACATCTACCACCATGACCTATCAATGAGCTCACCTTCCGTCATCGCCATTGGATGACAGAACTGAAGCTAAAGGTGGATGGAAGATAAGGGAGCACAGACCATATGTCTTTAAATTTAGAGTCTTGAGAAAAGCTTCTTCAGATGTTTCCTCCTAACTGTGCTGCTCCAAGAAAAAGGTCAAAACACATTTGTTATGATTATTTTTAGTGTTCTTATACAAGCTCTGACATGGAGCCATAACTTTCACATCTGCAGCTTCATATTCTTCTTTATATATTTTGTGCATGTCAGCAAGTAAAGAATGAATACAGTTTTAGCATGTGCGCCCACTTGCTTAATGCACAAGTATGTCATTGCCTGGATTCCATTGTATCAGTTTTATATCTAAAAAAAAAAAAAAAGATGATGTTATTGCTTCATAAATGTTTATTTATCCTATTATGCACAACAACTATGCTCAATGATTAGTTAAAGGGTTAGTTCACCCAAAAATTATTTGATTAATTACTCACCATTATGTCGTTGGTCACCCGCAAGACCCTTATTCATCTTCAGAACACAAATGAAGATATTTTTGTTGAAAGCTGATGGCTGAGAAAGGCTTCAGACAGGCCTCCATTGGCATTCCGCGCTCACAAGACCCATAAAGGCACTAAAACATCGATACTAAGTCCATCTCATTACAGTGGTTGTACAATAATTATACAATGCGACGAAAAGTTATCCATCCAAAAATCTAAATAATGACTTTATCCACCAAGTTATTGACATGAACTCGACGCATGCGCGAGAATATGACGCAGATCCTCCATTCAGATACATGACCCATAAGCGAGGAGGAGCGCCGTTATCGCGTAAGTTCACGTCTGAGACCTACACGAAAGACAATAGCTTGGCGCATAAAGTCATTATTCTGATTTTTGTGCGGCCAATAACTATTTCCGTTGGATTGTAAAATTATTGTACAATCACTGTAATGAGATGGACTTTGTATCGTTGTGTTTAGTGCCTTTTATGGGTCTTGTGAGTGGGTAAGCGGAAATGTACTGAATGCCAATGGAGGCCTTTCTGAAGCCTTTCTCAGCCATCAGCTTTCAACAAAAATATATTCATTTGTGTTCCGAAGATCAACGAAGGTGTTACGGTGTCCAACAACATGAGGGTGAGTAATTAATTAAATAATTAAAATTTTGGGGTGAACTAACCCTTTAATTCATTATATTCTGTATAAAAGGCTCCAAGAAAAGCTTGTAATGAATAGGCCCAAAGAGACTGAAAGGTAGTGTAAAAACCATCACAAAGTGTTTCCTTCCCCCCAGTGCAGGACCCCTTCCTCTAGCATTGCTAAGTTTGAACTTACTATCTCCCTTTAACCCCCTTAACCTTTTAGTTAAACATTTTCTGAAGTATTTACTGTGTTTTTTTCCATATTTATTTGCCTCAAAATGATTCCGATTTTTTGTATACGCTATTTGTATATAATATGGTAATCCTAAAAGGGATAGTTCACCTTGAAATTAAATTTTGATATGTTTTAGCTTACCTCATGGGCATCCGAGACGTAGGAGTATTTGTTTCCCCAGTAGTTTCAATTTTGATCATTTTAGGTCAAACCGTTCTTGTCTGTGCCTCACATAATGCAGGTCTATGGTCACCACCTTAAAGAACATACACAGAGAAGGCCAAATTAAACAATCCACCATCGTAAGTACACACTGATGGCCTAAGACATGAAACGAGTGGTTTTTTTTTGAGAAAACGAACAGTATTTATACCGTTTTTACCTCTTGTACACCACTACGTCCGACTGATCCGAGGGCGCGTGTGCGTGTTTCCTGTTGTGACATTCGCATGTTCTGGCTTTAGTCTGTGGATCTGGATCTCCGGAAGCGGATCTCTCGCGCGTGGAGGTCTCTCATTGTTTACACAGAAATTTGGGAAGTGTTACCTTTCACTGTGAAGATCTAAACATATTTAGACGTACGGAAATCGCAATGGAAGAAGATTTCAATATATTAACAGACAACGTTTAATTTTTTTCACAACCATATTTATTTGAACCAGAATACACTGATCAAGAATGTGATACCACTTCCGGCACTTTCCGCGCTTGCACAGACTTAAGCCAGAACGCGCGAGTGTCACAACAGAAAACACGCACGCGCGCCCTCGGATCAGTCGGACGTAGTGGTGTACAAGAGGTAAAAACGATATAAATACTGTTCGTTTTCTCACACAAACCACTCGTTTCATGTCTTAGGCCATCAGTGTGTACTTACGATGGTGGATTGTTTAATTTGGACTTCTCTGTGTATGCTCTTTGAGGTGGTGACCATAGACCTGCATTATGTGAGGCACAGACAAGAACGGTTTGACCTAAAATGATCAAAATTGAAACTACTGGGGAAACAAATACTCCTACATCTCGGATGCCCATGAGGTAAGCTAAAACACATCAACATTTAAAGGGGGGGTGAAACACTCAGTTTCAGTCAATCTCATGTCAATCTTGAGTACCTATAGAGTAGTATTGCATCCTTCATATCTCCGAAAAGTCTTTAGTTTTATTATATTTGTAAAAGAAATATGGGCTGTACCGAGTCTTTCCGGAAAAAACCGAGCGCCTGGAGGCGTATCGTGTGGGCGGAGCTAAAGAATGACATATGCGCAAAGAGGTGACGTCCTCAAGCGTGGAGAAACCCATCTCAGCTATCTCAGCTAATAGATATGATCCAGAATCTAATTCGGAGGCTGAAATAGAAACAGCAACAGCAGGACGTCCGTCTCTGTGGTATGTACTGTATTTAGAGGCCTGTCAACATGACATGATTCGGTTTATGGACTATTGTATGCGACCAAACCTTAGTAGCAAGCAAAACGGATTTGCACGTCAGAGTAGTGTAACGTTATAAGTTACATAGAACAGCAATGAAGTCCGTTAGTGCATTTGAATGACGAAGCACGCGATTGTGTCGTTTACTGATGTTTACATACGCGACGATAAGCAACAGCACAGACATTTGAAGCAGTTTTACTTACCGGCTGCTTCCAAAGCAGGACCGAACCTTTATCGCTGGGACGGCTCCGTCAAAAACACACTTCTTGGAGTGTGGAGATCCACTTTGCGATGCGACTGAAGCATTCTTGCGTTCAAATCGGTTCAAATGCAGCGCTGCCTTCCCGGAATGCTGTGCTGAAGCGTTGAAGTCGCTTAATGTCAAAGTGGAGGAATGAAGTGGAGCGCGGCGCGGACTATAACCGACATTAGTGTTCACGGACGACTGGATCTGCAGCTGAGAGCAGTTTACTGTTTACAGCGTGCATTTCCTCTCTCGCGCTAGTGACGCGCGCGCGCGCACCCTACCGGGAGAAGAGCCCGTACGGCCCATACAAGGACTTTCCGATCTTTTAACGTCAAGTAGACCCATACTCGAAAAAAACTCTCCGAAACTTGTGAGAAACCGGAAGGAGTATTTTTAACACAGAAATACTCCATCAAACGTCCAACATTAGTTTTTGAAACTTTGACTATGTTTAGGATGGGAATCCAGGTCTTTAACAGTGTAAAAAGCTCAGTATGCATGAAACAGCATCCCCCCCCCCCCCTTAATTTCAAAGTGAACTATCCCTTTAAATGTAAAATTCACTTAAAAGTACTTCATTTATTTATTTATTTATGTTTTTCATTTTTATTCTTGGAGATAATTCATGGAAAAATTGCCAATATAATCAGTAGATGGCTGAAGAGGATCACTCATTGGCACATTTGCCATTTCCACTCACTAATATTGATATTTTCATATGTTTTGAATTTGAATTTATGTTAAGCGTTTAAAAATCAATTTTGTCAAAGTTCAGCACTGGTTTGTACTGAAGTATAAAGTAGAGTTTCAAAAACTTGTCAGTTCTACATTAATCACACAAATAACCTACTATATTTTGAATTCCAAATTGGAACTGTGACTTAGCAACCCTGTTAACATTAGCCTTAGTTTCTCTCATGTAAATCGAATGCCCATTTACCAACACACCTATAGGTTTTTTGTTGTTGTTGTTTTTTTATTTTTTTGAGCGACAAAGATATTTTGGAATTTAACATATATTAACATTAATATAAGTCACTTTATATACCGTCACTTAGCCCTATTAGGCTTAATGAATTACAATGAAACAATTATAGCTTAAGCTTACCAATCTCTGTTTGTTCACTTGGACATTGATGTTCTCATTTTATTGCATTGTTTTAACTTCCCTTTGTCCTTTTCTGTTTTCTGCCCCTTAACGTTTCTCTGCAGCCTAGTTTCTCCATAGACAGTAAAAGATTTTCTCTCCTCTGTTCTCTCACTCTGGTCATGTGACACTGCAATGTCGATTGATATGTAGTACTCACGTGATAATAGATACATTTTTGGGCTCATTTAAAATGCTAAACCAAAGTTAAATAAAATATTTCATTTCATTATTTAAAAAAAAGTTTTGATTATTTATAACGTTTTATTATAGAACCATTTCACCAAATGATTTCGGCAATATGGCGCCCCCTCGTGCGGAGATATGTATTGCGTATACTGCATACCCTATTTTCGCACCTGTCAACTTTTCCTTGACCCCGAGACATAAACAACACAACATAACATCAACAATCAGTGGCTTTTGATTTATGCATTTTACTCGTATTGATCTTTTAAAAAACCTGTAGTTTAACTAAATGTCCTCTCAAATTTTACCCTGACACTATTCACATACTACTTTTAGATAGGCTACATTGCAAAATACTGTTAAAACCGTATAACATGATTATTTCATTGCTTTAACTTAAATTGCTGTACCCTGATGTCCTTTTATATCTTCTGAAAGTAATTTGTATTAAATAACAAATTACCATTGAATCTATTAGGCTGCTGCCTGACACTGTGATGTGTTATATAGTACACAGGCCTGTCAACACCTCATCATTCCAGACAGTCACACAAGCTGTTGCATGATGACAACTGCATGAAATGCTTCAGCTGTAGATAAGACATGAAAGAAAGTTATTTGCAGTTGTTGTAATGACTATATATATTTGTTTTGGGTACCACAGTTGGCTTTCCTCTAATCTAAGTGTGAATCCAGGAAGATCTGCCACAGCTGAGCCACAATGAACTGGAATTAGCAACCACTGTGATGCTGTATTGTGGGATTTCAGCCTAAGTGTTTCTTGTAAAATGAATAACTACTTGAACAATTTAGATACTTAACACAGAAGATACATTTTATGTATGTGTAACAGAGGCCAGCTAGTCGCTTTGCGAGTAAACCTCACTCCTCTGATCTCAAGAGACGCTCTAGCAAGGGACGCTAGAGGTTGCGTCCGACTCTTATGCCAACGGACCAGGGTTTGAGTCCCACTTAGAATGGAGCGGTTCGAACAGGAGGGGTTACATATGCACATGATATGGCCAATGCAAATAAATGTGTCACTGTCACTGTCGCACATTCCATTGATGTTCTGTAAGGGGTGGAAGGTCTGCTTCGCCTGCCGTTCATCAGCTAGGAATAATCTGCACCTTTGTCACAGAGGTTAGGGCCTGCAGTCTGTCTGGAGTCACAAACCAAAGATAAGAGCTGCCTGACAGGGTCCTTGACCTATAACAAATGCCACGTGTAGGTCTCTTTCAGTAGTTTAATTTTATATAAAAACAAAGAAATGAAAGAAGAAAAAAACATTTCAGAAGGGGGAAACCTCTTTGTGTCAGGTATTCTCTTCCATGCATATTTAGAAACAGAAAGAGATTTATTGCCATGTTTGATTTATTCTTCATAAGGAATTTACCTTGGTGTTGAAGCTTCTTATATTAGCAAATATAAAAAGACATAGGTTTAATCCGAATAAACATTTACACATGTTTAAAGTATTGTGAATAATAATATGAATAAATAAATATAATTAATTTGCAGGGATATTACACAAAAAGTGTGTTCAATTGTTCAAGAGGAAAATAGCCTGTGGGAAGAAACTGTTCCTGTGATTTAATTTTCTAGTGGCTATGATATGAGGTGCCGTCTGGATGGCAACAGTTAAAATAGGTTGTGGCAGGGGTGACTGGATGATTTTACCTGCCCGCCCCTTTCCTCATTCTGGAAGAGCAGGTCCTAGAGGGTGTGCAGGGGGACACTAATAATCCTCTCCACAGTCCGGACTGTCCATTGTAGTCTCCTGATATCTGATTTGGGGGCTGAACCAAACAGCACAGACTCAATGACGGCTGAGTAGAACTGTTCCAGAGCTCATGTGGCAGGTTGAACTTCCACAACTGTCAAAGGAAGTACAACCTCTGCTGGGCCTTTTTCACAATGGAGTCAATGTGATTGTTCTACTTCATGTCCTTAGAGATGGTGCCCAAGAACCTGAATGACTACACTGTGGAGGGAGTGGGTTTTCCTCCTGAAGTTCTACTATCATATCTACTGTTTTGACTGTGTTCAGCTCCAGGTTGTTTTGACTGCACCAGCTGTTTTGACCTCTTGTCTGTTTGCAGACTGATCACCATCTTGGATGAGGCCATTTACTGTGTCATCTGCAAACTTCAGAAGCTTGACATGGCCTTTAGAGGTGCAGTCATCATTTGTGTACAGTGAAAAGAGCAGTGGGGAGAGGACAACCCAGAGGAGCCCCAGTGCTGATAGTGAGAGTCCTGGATGTGAGTTTCCCCAGTCTCACTGGCTGCTGCCTATCTGTCAGAATGCTGGTGATGGATTCACAAATTTAAGTGAAGAATCTGCTGTTATTAATAATAAATAATATGCAACACTGGTGTTTTCTTTTAATGTTTTATTAATCTGGTCAGATAGGATAGGATTTATTTTCTAGTAATGTCACAAGCAAACAGGTTACACGTGAATAGAAAGAATGCTCATCATTCTATTAGGCTATCAGTAATTCTATTATTTGTGATTTTATAAAACTTTTCCGAAAGTTCACCCAAAATGAAAATGCTGTCATAATTTACTCTCCCTCCTGAGGTTATACTTGGATTCCCCCTAGTGGTCTGTGTTTAAACAATTCCCCCCAAATATAAACAAAATAAAAATAAAAACTATAATATTACCGTTGGCCTATAAGATATGCAAAACTACACGGTCTTTAAACATATTTAATATATATTAGGCCTATAGCCTACCTTTTTATTTCCACCCCAGTAATACATTACAAAATCTACATATAGATTAATGCTTAAAACAAATATTTAAAACTGTATTGGAAAATTATGTAATCTTGTAAGTAAATATTTTTTAATTTCTTTAATTATTATAAGATCGTGAAAACATTTTTTTAAGTAATTATTTTCGATATGAGACGAGGAAGAAACTTTTATTTTGTAGCGAAGTTTTAATATTTGCCCGGAAGTATTATTCTGTAATCGCATAATCGCCGTAGAAGAACATCGGATCTGTATGTGATGAGACCATAGGATGAGACACGTAACGAGAGTCGTGTAAATGATCTAGATATCCGTGAAGCAGCATTGAGTTCGTGCATGTCCTGTGTTTCATTGTGTTTTCCGGACACGTTATTGTTGCATCAGATAGAGGAAAATGGCAAGCACGGGAGATATAGGTAATATTTCTCGATTTACTTATTTCTTATGTCTTGCGATGTAACAGTCGTGATGTAATCTACTGAACAGTAATGGGTGTTCGGTCGGTTAGGCCTGTTTAAAATTATGCATCAATGCTGGTTCTATTCAAACATGCAGCTGGTACAGGATTTTCCCACTATTTATTATTCTCCTGATGTACTGTTCTTAACATAAACATGTAATGTTATGTGGCAACGTCCCAGAGTCTCTCCTTGTTGTGTCACTGTCCGTCATATTGTTATATTATAGCACCGTGTCTGAATATTGCTTTGACAGATAAGCTGAAACAGAAAGCCGCAAGAGTGAAACACAGATGATACGTGAGGAGTGAAATGATTTCATATTTAACTAGGAGTCGAAATCAAAGGAAATGTAACTATTCTGATTAGTTGACGTTTACATGAATTATTCTCGTAGGTATTTTTTTGTAAAAAGAAATGCAGCCGGTTGCAACAGTATATTTTTCCTAATGTTGCGCTCATTTCGGTGGATTTAAAAAAAAAATATTATTATTAATATTTGTATTATTTTGATTTAACGTTACCCTTAATTTATGTTTTCAGTTTTCATTATTTTATTTTTTTAAACTTTTAAAGTGGTTTACTCATTTTTATTATTATTTAAATATATTTTTATATTTGAAATGTCTATATTTCATTTTATTTTAATTGTAGTCATTTTAGTACTTTAAATCAAAGTTATTTTATTTCGGTTATTTGCCAAGGTAACATTTTTAATGTTCATTTAATTTTATCATCTTACTTTATTTCAGCTTTATTTCAATTAACAAAATGGATTTTGAATCGTTTTTCTTTTAGCTAACAATATTTTTTTTTAATTTCAGTTCATGTCGAAACACTGTCATCGAATTGAACCTCAGTTATGAATTGGGATGGTTGTGTTTGCATTGTTGTCCAGTAGTGTGTGATCAGATTATTTCAGTTTAAGTTTATAGAGTGAGTTTAGAGAGGATAACCGGCGTTGTCAGTCATTCTCTACGGGCCCCTTACTCATTTCTAATGACTGCTCCTCTATGTGTTTATGTGTGTCTATGCCCTTTTGTTTTCTCAGCCTTTGATTATGGCTTCTTACTGCGCATAAGTGAGGATGCTCGCAGGGTTGAGGCTCTGAATGAGTACTTGAGCAGTCGCAGTTACCTGGCTGGCTACGGGCCTTCGCAGGCGGATGCAGAAGCCTTTGCGCTTCTATGTGGGCCCCCACCTGAGCGGCATGTCCACGCCCTGCGCTGGTACAAACACATAGCCGCCCTGAAGCCCCAAGCGAATGACCAGACCTCAGAATGCAGCAGTGAGTAGACAGAACTCCCCCTGTCATAGTCAGGGTGCATGAACGTAGGTTGTAGCCGAATTGTGGTTTCTGCCTTTTGTACTTTGAGTTCATGGTTTCTGTGCCGAGGACATCAGCAGAATGTGTTGCATGAGTCAGAGGGTGTTTGGTGTGTTAGTATACATAAGCTGACAGGAATCTGACACGGGATGTACAGTCAAAACAAGGTGATCGCTTTTCAAGTTCGTTCTGAACAAGAGCAGAATGTGTTGAATTATAGGGGACTCGTCCACATTGAGGTGTTTGTGGTTTTAAACAGCTCTTTCTCTATGCGCAGTGTGCAGTAGCTTTATCTGCACGTTGTTTGTTTCACTTTTACTTTGTATATGTGCCACCTTTATCCCTCATCATATAAACCTTATCATGTACTTTTGCAGCATGTCTGCAAAGAAAGCTATTTAGCATAGTGCACCTGTTATCTCGACACAAATGCTGTATAGCTTTGTGATTGGTTATGATAAATGAATCTATAGCTGTGACTCATTTTTGTACTGTCATTTTGGTTTAAAAAAAGTGTCTCTTGTTTTTCAGCAAAGGGAAAGCGTGTGCAGCCCCCATGGTCTCCCCCGGAAGGAACAGACATTTCAAAGTTGCGTCTTTACAACAGCCTCACACGGACCAAGGTAAAAGATAACACAACATGGCTTCATGTGCCATTGAACTTTATGCTATAATTTCCCCTTACTATAGTATAGTATTGGTTGCTGAAAGCATAACCAAATTACCATTCAATAAATCAACATACTCCCTTTCAAAAGTTTGAGGTCAATAGTATATTTTTATTTAAGAATTAATTTACATCATGGGCATCAGAACCATTATGTGGGTGGGACAAGACCCATCCACTTTTTTACAACCAATGATATTCGACCCACTCAATTTTATTGTCTTTAATTCGGCACATGTCTGTTTACCTACCTCTAAACGATAAACACTTATTATTAAACATATCTTAGATGCTTTTTTTTCCACTTTTCTAATATTTTCTTCATTTTTATTGAAAATAAACACCTTTCTGATTTGATGTGTGATGGGGAAAGGTAGTACAGTGAGTTTGGCAAAAGGCGGATTCGAACTTTGGGTCCATTTGTGTCAAAACTTGATGCCATGTGTCTTACCCCTACACTATTGCCGCTGTAAATTATTTAGTGATTTCTATATTTTTTCTCGCCCAATCAGACATTTAGTAAACAGGGTGGTATATTTGTTTTTAATGTAAATTCCATCTACTCCAGTAAAAGAATTCTGGGAGGGAGGACCCACCCACATTGTTTTTGCTGCCGACGCCCATGATTTACGTATTCAGCACGGATGCCCTAACACGATCAAAAGTGACAGTAAAGACATTTAAAAATGTTACAAAACATTTCTGTTTGAAATTAATGCTGTTCTTTTGAACTTTCTCTTCATCAGAGAATCTTGAAAAAGTGTGCAACGGTTTTCAGAAAAATATTGAGCAGCACAACTGTTTTCAACACTGATAGTTAAAATAAGAAATGCTTTTTGAGCGCAAATCACCATATCAGAATGATCACCTTTCAGCGACACTGAAAGGGATAGTTCACTTTAAAATGAAAATTCTGTCATCCTTTACTCACCCTCAAGTTGTTTCAAACCTGTATGAATATCTTTCTTCAGCTGAACACAAGGGAAGAATTTTTGAAGAATGTCTGTAACCAAACAGTTAACTGAAGCCATGGACTTCCATAGTATTTTTTTTCCTACTTTGGAAGTCAATGGCTCCAGTTTGGTTACTGACATTCTTCAAAAAATCTTCCCTTGTGTTCAACTGAAGAGAGATATTCATACAGGTTTGAAACAACTTGACAGTGAGTAAAGGATGACAGAATTTTCATTTTAAAGTGAACTATCCCTTGAAGACTGGAGTAATGATGCTGAAAATGTGGCTTTGCCATCTCAGGACAAAATTACATTTAAAATATATTAACATAGAAAACAGCTATTTTAAATTGTAATAATATTTCACATTGTTATTGTTTGTACTATGTTTTCGATCAGATAAATCCAGCCTTGGTGAGCATAAGAGACTTGTTTCAAAAACACGATAAAATAAACAATTTTATCCCAAACTTTTGAATAAGAAGTGTACATGGATGGGATAATTAGCATTTTTATAAATGACCATGAATTATGAGTTCCAATTTTGTGAAAATCTACTGAATATTTAGCTGTTTGCATTGTCAGTAATAATGAGCAATCTGCAAAGTTGCTGGTTGGCAAATTGGCATCTTTGCTGGTTCCAACTGAACCAATTCTTGTCCGTTCTCTTCTCTGTTGTTATTGTCAAATGTGTATATTGGAAGCTGCATCATGACGATAAACTGCCAGGGTCATTTATACCTGTTTTGTTTTATGTCTTATAGGAGGTGTTTGTACCACAGAAGGGCAACAGGGTTTTGTGGTACTGCTGCGGCCCCACGGTTTATGACGCTTCTCACATGGGTCATGCCAGGTGACATATACCCCGACCATTCATAGATGTGTCTTTGTTTTCGGTGTCCCCCAGCTGTTCAAAATGGCCCAATAGCCACAGAACAACGGTCAATGAAAAGGCTGAAACAGACATTCAGGCATTCAATCTAAGCTAAGGATTTGTTAGTTTGTGCATGTGAGGCTGTAAACCAAATAACAAAGCACTATTGTGTCTGAATATGGTTTGATAAAGACAAAGACAGAGAGAAAATAGAAAGTTTTCCATCTAAGGCCCATTCAGCATTTTTGATGTACAGTACCAGTTCTCTTTATTTCATGATGATTCAGTGTTAATGTACTTCCAGGTCCTACATATCTTTTGACATACTCCGGAGAATACTGAAGAATTATTTCAAATATGACGTCTTCTATTGTATGAACATCACTGATATTGACGACAAAGTAAGAGCAGTGCTTGCAGACTCTGAATGAAACCATTTGTATTCTTTATAAACTCTAAAAATACAATCTAAAGGTCACATGCAACACTGTTCTCAAGTTATGACTCATTTTAGATCATCAAAAGAGCCCGACAGAACTACCTGCTGGAGCAGTACAGAGAGAAGAAGCCCGGTGCCTCTCAGATACTGCAGGATGTGTTAGCAGCCCGAACGGTGAGGGAAGAACCACATCACTCATAGAGCGAAGTGAACATTTTTGAATAATATGAGTAGTGTCTACTCACTTGTGGGGTTCATTACTTGTATGAGTTTTATTTTCTCTGGAACTCGTTTCAACATGAAATCAAAATGGACCATACTTCTTATGAAATATTTAGCGTTTATTATAAATAAAATAAAAAAGCGCCCTCATAATGTTTAGTCAAAAATATCAATGTTCCATTTCTTCTCTGATTATTACAGCAATGAAAGAAAAAAACTACAGATCCATCAGTCCAATCAGTTCACATGTGATAAAATTCCTGCCCTATACTCCCCCCCCCCCCCCCCCCCGTTCAAGAATAAGTTTCACTATGATGACATAATAGAGAAGAAAAGACATACACACTGACCATTTTTGTACCAAATCTTCAATCTTGAGGGGCTTCCAAGGAGGCTACTTAAAATGATTTAATTATATGTAAATATATTTTAATGCTAAAAACACAAATAAACCAATATATTTTTGTATGATGTTGAAATGTTACTTTAGGTTACACCCTATTTTAAGGTGACGTAGCTGCATTTTACTCACTCAAATAAGTACTGAGTAATATGTGGTAAGTGCATGTGGTTAATTAATATTACCCAGTACTTATTTGAGTACATGTAGTAACATGTAACTACATCACCACAAAACAAAGTGCCGCCCTACTTTTTTTGCATACTTTTTATTGTTATTTTGGCATCTTTTTAACATACAAAATGACGTAGACAAACAATCAGTCATACAACAGTAATTGGACATCAAATCAGCAGCAAAAAATAAGTAGATTAGTTACACTGGTTGCTTACACAGATGGGTGAATGAAAAAAAAATGACCTCAAATGCAGCAAAATATACACAGGAAAATTGAAATGATAAAAAACTAAATTATGAGAATGTACTTATATAAATGCCAATAGAAATCTTTTAAGCTTATACATTATTTATATGACCAAATGAGCAACCTGTGGTATTTAAACCATTATTATAATGCTGAAAGAAGTCTACGACAGTACAGCTTGGGACATACTCTGCAAGAACAAAGACATTTTTTCGTTTTCTTGAGGTGGCAAGAACAAAGTTCATTTGGTCAGTGCATGCCATACTTCACGAGAAAAGCAGGTGCCGATCATCTGCGGTCCTCCGCATTAACCACGCCTACTTTAAATTTATGACCAATCACAAAATAGTTCTCGGACACCCGCAAAAAAAAAGTTCTGCTCAGGGAATGGGTCCAGAACAAGCTGTGAGAACTCCCAAACCAGGGCTGTGAGAACAAAATGACGACATTTTTTTTCTCGCAGCCCTGGGAGCGAGAACTTTTTTCTCTGTTCTTGTGAAGTATGTTGTAGCCTTTAGAATTGTCACATGCTGGTTGCAGCAAGGATAAGACAGAATCTGTTGCCAGCAATTTACAGGTTTCATTAACTAAAAAGAACTCTGCAACACAGAACAGAACAAGCTAAACGCAACGGTAGCTGCCGACAGGGCTCATATACACAGAGAACTAATCAAAGAAACATCACACAGCTGTCCAGAATTAACAATCAATTAGAAACCATAGCGACAAACAGGCCAGGGAACCTCAGGGTGACAGAACCAATAAACACTGACAGCAAAACAAGAACTGGAAAACAGATCTTAAAGATTTAAACAAAACTGTGAGTAACTGTGACAAGAAAATAGCAACCAAGATGTTTTTAATGAAGAACAAAACAAACCAGTATCTTCTTTAATCACAAAGTGTATTGTGGTTAGTTAGTTTTGATTTATCAACATTCCTTTTTTTCTGTTAATATCAAGTTTAAAATTAGCATTGTTAGTATTACAGCAGAAATACCAAAGGAAATATCTCAGCCAACATAGGGTGCCTTTAAAAACTGTCAAAAAATGAGGGGCCTTCAAGTCAAAAAGGATGAGATCTGGTCTAAATGACACTTTTATTATGCTTTTCTTCTAATAGTTCAGATCTGTCTCCAGTTTTCACTAAACTCATTATCAGTGTGCACTGCCTTATGGTGGCACAAACTTTCAAATTGATCATTAACAAGATAATAAAGATTTATACATACTGGCTGCTGAAGTGCTGGCAGAGCTACTATTGACTAATGAAAATAAATGATTTTGCTTAAGAGGTTTAAGCAGCTCTGAAGACAAAATAAAAACATGACCGCATTAAATCTTTTAGACAGTTAGTAACTGGCCTTCGCACAAAATGTTTTCATTGCTTTCATCTCTTTCCCCATCACTGTGCTTTAATGTCATTTGTTTTTATTGTGTTTAGCCTTTTAAAGCCAAGCTTGCTGAGACTACTGACCCAGATAAGAAGCAGATGCTGGAGAGGTTGGATGCAGCAGTGGATGCTGCCCTGGGTCCCCTGCAGGTGGCAGTGCAGAGCAATGCTGCGGGAGATACACTCCAGAATCACGCACAGGTAGACGATAAGGCAGAGTTTTAAAAACACATGCGTGGCCTAGTTTGATCAGCGCCATGTCTGAGGCGTTCTGTTCCAATTCACTTGCCCAATGACGTTCTGTGCCACATCTATAAAATGCATCTTTTTACGAGGTACTATGAATTTGTACTGTAATTCTAAAAACTTATTTTAATGAATCTCATTTTTAGGTCTTATTGGAGGAGGCAAAGGATCTTTTGTCAGACTGGTTAGATGACCAATTTGGGAGCCAAGTGACAGAAAACTCAATCTTCTCTTTGTTGCCAAAGTACTGGGAGGGAGAGTACCATAAAGACATGGAAGACCTCAATGTGAGTGAACTAGTACTGATGGGAAATTCTATAACTTTTAAATGACCAAACTATGACTTGCAAGTTTATACACTACTGTTCAGAAGTTTGGGGCCAGTAAGATCTCTCTGGTAACACTTTATATTACGGTGATGTAGTTATACGTTACTGGAATTGATGTAGTAATAACTAAGTAAATTATGCATAATTACTAGACAGTAACTAACTCTAAACCAAATTATAACTCTTAAAGGGATAGTTCACCCATAAATGGAAATGTGATGTTTATCTGCTTACCCCCAGTGCATCCAACATGTAGATGTCTTTGTTTCTTCAGTAGAACAAAATTGAAGATTTTTTTTTTTTTTTTAACTCCAACCGTTGCTGTGTGTCAATCATATAATGTAATGTAAATGGGTAACAATTCTATGAGAGAAAAAAACATGCGTAGACTAGACAACATGCACAAAGAGCCCTATGGCTCATGACGACACATTAATATCTTAAGGCACAAAACGTGTGAGAAATCGAGCCGTATTTAACTTATTTGACCCCTCAAATACAAAGATATATCCAACAGACTGGAACTCGCTTCACTTACGGTAAGGTCAATATACACGCTCTGGCGTCATGTACGAGATTCACTTCTGACATTTGTGTAAACTACGCCAGATCCTGTATACCCGAAGTGGTGTCTTAACACGTACACGTACAGAGCGTTTATATTGACCTTACCGGAAGTGAAGTGCGTTCCAGTCTGTTGAGTATAGCTTTGTATTTGAGGTAAAACATTTATTATATACGGCTCGATTTCTCACACAAACTGATCGTTTTGTGTCTTAAGATATCAGTGTGTTGTCATGAGCCACAGGGCTTGTTGTGCATGTTGTTTCAGCATGTTTTTTTTTTTTTCTTTCATAAAACTGTTACCCATTCACATCATTATATGACTGGCACACAGCAACGGTTGGAGTTAAAAATCTTCATTTGTGTTCTACTGAAGAAATAAAGACACCTACATGTTGGATGCTCTGGGGGTAAGCAGATAAACATCACATTTTCATGTTTGGTTGCACTATCCCTTTTATTAATGTTACTCTGTATTTAATTTATTTGACTAAATACAATGTAAATATGTCACCTTAAAATGACTTTTAAGACTTTATTATTCCTGTGATGGTAAACCAAATTTTTTAGCATCATTACTCTACAGTCTTGAGTCACATGATCTTGATTTGCTGTTCAAGAAATATTTCTTATCATGAATGCTGGCAGTTGTGCTGCTTAATATTTTTATGGACACCAGAAACAGACATGGATTGCACTTTATCTTAAGTTGTCATTGTTACAGTGTAATTATATATTTAAGTACGAAGTAATATTCATTAACAACATGTCCTTATTATAAAGTTTGGGTAGGATTAGGATATGGTTGAGGTTTAGTTGGATGTAATTGCGCATAATTTACTATTATTACTATGTAAGTACATGTAACAGGATTAAACACTGTAAAATAAAGTGTTACCAAAATATTTTGTATAGATTGTGATTTTTACACTGATGTGCTGAAACATGTTATGTCTGAGTAGTGACAGAAGCCTGTGGTGTTTTTGTTTGACAGGTCCTCCCTGCTGATGTTCTCACACGGGTCAGTGAGTATGTGCCAGAGATTGTGACATTCGTCAAAAGGATTGTGGACAATGGTTACGGGTAAGACTAAAGATCATGTCTTCTTTATAGATTGTTTTGATTATTTAGTTTTCGCCCCATAAAAAAATAATGTTATGTCTAAGAATTACCTTCTGCTGTCTTTTCGCTCAAGATACGAGTCAAATGGATCCGTATATTTTGACACGGCAAAGTTTGATGCCTGCCCTGCTCATTCTTATGCCAAACTGGTACCAGAGGCTGTTGGGGATCAGAAGGCTCTTCAAGAGGGAGAAGGTACAGGAATAAATGGCAACACATCCTTTTAATGGATACAGTGAGCCAGCATCATCTAATGGATAACATTAGGACAGAATTCAGTTGCTTGTATTTTTATGATTTGTTTTTATAATTTTTTTTACTTTTGCAGGAGACTTGAGTATCTCAGCAGACAGACTCAGTGAAAAGAGATCACAGAATGACTTTGCGCTGTGGAAGGCCTCCAAGCCTGGAGAACCATCTTGGGATTCCCCTTGGGGAAAGGTGAGCAAGTACATCAGGCAAACATGCATGTTACTTTTGAAAAGTTCAGAAAATGAGTACGACGACTTGGAAGCTTAGTAGGTTTAACATTTAGGTTTAACAACATTTTAAATGCATCGCCCATGTTTTCAAGTTGTGTAGCTGAATATTTGCAATTCTTTTGGTGTTGTTACAGGGGAGACCTGGATGGCATATTGAGTGCTCCGCCATGGCTGGATCCATATTGGGAGAGTCTATGGATATCCACGGAGGAGGTTTTGACTTGCGTTTTCCTCATCATGACAATGAGTTGGCACAATCTGAGGTGAGGAAATTACAAGATGCTCATATAAAAAACTGCCCAATAGCCATTGTTGAAAGCTATTATTAGAATCCAGTTCATTCTTCAGTACAGATTTTTTCATTCACATCACGTTGGAATGACCATAATTGCAAGCTTCTGACTAGTTAAAACCATTCACATCTTTGTAAGACTTGTGATTAAAACATTTTTCTGTTTGATGTGCATGTCATTATTGTCAATTTTAACAGCCGCTCTTCATAGAGCATATAGAGGGGAAATAACAAGAGGTTGATTTAAATATTTTGCTGTCATTAACTACCACATATGGATACATTCTTTTTTTTTCTTTAGTATTGCCATGTTAACTAGTGGGTTCTAGTAAATACTAAATCTGAAGACTGATGGTAAATAACTTGATCCTGGTCCTGGATTCCTGTTTCACACCTTTAAAATTATAAAGAGTATGTGTGGATCAAAGTTTTAACATTGTATATTTTTGATAGGCCTACTTTGAGAATGATCACTGGGTGCGGTATTTCTTGCACACGGGTCACCTGACCATCGCCGGATGCAAGATGTCCAAATCTCTGAAGAACTTCATTACTATCAAAGATGCCCTGGCCAAACATTCGGGTAACTGTGTTACAATTAATGCTTTATTAGAATTGCTGTGTTATATGTTTAGACATCTGCATATGGGTCAACAAATTGATGCTTTTTTTATTATGATGTTGTTTCAAAAATACAGTTGAAATAGTTTGAATTTGAATAATCCTCATGATGTTTTACATTTTCCATGTATTTTTTATTATTATTCGAAAATAGTAAAACACTACCCCTTTAGACCTTCGTGACTGTATCAAGGTCATTCAAGCCTCTTTGGAAATATCATCCATTTCATTGTCTTAAATTAAATGGCATGTTTAGTTCAGGTCAAATAGAGTAAGCCAAATAATTAATATTCATTACTCATTCAACATTCAACTTAAAAAGTTTTTTGAAAATAAGGATCAAGTCAACTCACAACTCAGGATCTTGTTCGTACAGTCTGACAAGCAACATTTGCAAAAGATTTTGAAAAATCGCCCAGTATGCAGTACCCATAAGGCTCAAGGAAAGTATTTAATAATAATAAAAATAATAGATTTTATTTATAACGCACTTTTCATTCCCGAAAAATCTCAGTGCAACAAAGGGAAAAAATAAATTATTATTCTACATAGACACTTCACTTGACATTTTAAGGGTTATTCTTTCTTTTTTGCAAACAAAAATCTTTTTTTAAGCTGTATGAAACAACATTAATGCAAGGATTACTAAGACCTTGGCACATCAAATATTTTTGTTAGATTTTTCCTAATCCCAAACATCCATATTTGTCATTGACCCATGTGAGTTACTGTGTTGTCTACACTTTTGTTTGTGTGGTAATGTTTAATTCATTTTTCCCACCCAGTAATTATCTGCAAACTACAACAGGAAGTCAAAGTTTTGACATTGCATTTGTGCTCTGTTTCCTTTTAGCAAGGCAGCTTCGCTTGGCTTTTCTGATGCATTCATGGAAAGACACATTGGATTACTCCAACAACACAATGGAGTCAGCCATCCAATATGAGAGATTCATAAATGTGAGTGAAAAAATCAAAGAGGAAGAAGGGGGGAAACACCCAAAAATTCATAGTCTTTACAAATGTAATATCTGCCACTTATCAGCCTGCAGTATCCTCATGAGTGCACAATAGGCTTATCTAGATTCCTTTAAGAACCTAGAAGGTCGGAGAATAGCAGGTGTCCTTCAGGGCGCATTAATTCTGTCTTGCGCTTCTTTCCACCTATCAATTACTCTGTCACCAAGGAATATAACATGGGCAGTGCTCCAGATTTGCCTGAAACTCGCAGGCGGTCATTAGCATGGGAAGTATGCGCATGTTATCTTACGAATGACCTACACACTATATTTTACTAGAACAGCCTCACCTGAACTTGAGGTTTGGCTCTTAATGAGACATGTGTTTTTCCTCTACCCCAGTGTGCCGCCATAGGCTGTACTTGAGTAAAAAATGAAGATGGCTTAGAAGGTGATGCAATAAAAGTGCAATTCCCTCAGAAGGGTTTGGCTGAAATAATACTGGAGATTAATAGATGTTCTGAGGTCCCAAATTAGAAGTAAAAGCTGTAAATATTCAAAAAAATCGGAGGGTGTTGTCTGTGCAGTGAGAAATGTTACATAATTTGTTAACAAAATCAGTATTTTAAGAATAGTCTAGCAAAAGCAATGTTTTTAGCAAATCAATAAATAATTAAAGTGTTTCAAAATAGCCTCAGGAAAGATGTTTATGAATTATGCTAAAAATGAATTTATACATGCAAGTTCTTTGCTACCCTTGAAATAATAGGAATCTGGTGAGTTTTTATTTTTATTTTAGGGACTGTGGATTGTCTTAATATGTTAACTCTTAGTATGGTCACATATTTTTAAAATCAATTAAACAAATGAAAGGAATATGATGGATTAAATATAGCATTTGTGGCATATTGTTTATTACCACAGAAAATGCACTATTATTCAAATGTTTGTGGTCAGTAAGTTTTAGTTACCTCTTAGTATGGTAAAATATTTTTTTTAATAGTTTTGTTCAGAAAGGACACAATACATTTAATAAAAGTGACTTACAAAAACATTTGCATGGTTACTATGAGTTATAATAATACATATAAAACATAAAAGATTTAGCAAGCAATTATTTTAAATCCGGAAAAAATGGATCACAGTTTCCACAAAAAAATGAAGCAGCCAAACTATTTAGAGCTCTGATAATAATAATAATAATAATAATAAAGAAGAAGAAGAAGAAGAAATTGCATATTGAATATAGGTATTTTATCAAATAAGAAAAGTATGGTGTAATTTTAACTCCTCACATTTTATAAAAAAATATAAGATTTTATTGTCCTATAGATTTTCATTGTAAGTACACAATATGTGTTAAACTGCTAGCCTGACAAGCCAGACCCACATCAAGATGTTTGGTCTAGGAACTCACCATTGGCAGGGCTCAATCTGAGGGGCGGGATAAACAGTTGTCTTTCAAATTCTTAAGAATGATTTTAGTGGCGTTCTTTTCTCAAAGAAGTCTTCCAGAGTTGTGGCAAAAGCCGTTTCAAAAGACCACCGTTCTCCAGCTTCTTTGTTTACAAGAAGCATGCGGATCTTCTGCAACTCTCCTGTCATTATGTTAAGCCCGCCCACTGACTCTATACACAATGTGATTGGCCTGACCAGAGTTTAGGTTATCCAGTTCACAAGTCTATGGAGAGTTGCTAGACAACTCTGGCTGCAAATTAGATATGCTGCTGCTAGGGTGCATCTAGATTTCTAAGCTATTATTAAACTGCAATATTCTTTTAAAAGTTCAGTCTGTATATTTTAGCAGCATCTAGCGGTTTGCAAATTACAACCTTCCACCATTCACCCCTCCCTTTTGACGGACATAGAGATGCTATGGTGTCTGACACAGGACAACGATGTCGTCATCTGAGACAGCAGAGAGTAGCTAGCGCTCTGTAAAGTAGATTGTCCGTTTAGGGCTTCTGTAGAAACATGTCAGTGTAAAAAGGCGATTTCACTGTAAGGGGACCCGTGGTGTATGTAAATAGAAATGGTTCATTCTAAGGTAATAAAAATGTAACGGTTCGTTCTGTAAGGTCTTTGTACACCACTGAAAACATAGTTATTTATATTATATTGCATTTCTGTCAATAGATACTCCTAAATATTACACACTGGAATTTTAAGGGAGCAAAAAAAAGTACTACATGACTGCTTTTGTGTTCAGCGCCTCTTATTTTATGTTTCCACAGGAGTTCTTCTTAAATGTTAAAGATATTCTGAGGACCCCTACAGACATCACTGGACAATTTGAAAAATGGGAAGCTGAGGAGATTGAACTGAACAAAGTGTAATGCATGCGTTCCTTAATTTTTTACGTTGTCTTTCTCCTGGAGGTAAAGTTTTATCACTCATGTGTGTGTGTGTGTGTGTGTGTGTGTGTGTGTGTGTGTGTGTGTGTGTGTGTGTGTGTGTGTGTGTGTGTGTGTGTGTGTGATGGCATAGCTTCTATGAAAAAAAAGCATCTGTTCACGAGGCGCTGTGTGACAACATTGACACTCGTTCAGCTCTGGAAGAGATGCGGGCTCTTGTTGGTCAGAGTAACACCTACATGGCTGCCAGAAGGAGTGAAAAACTGCTGCCTAACCGCATGCTGTTGGAGAGCATTGCCCTGTACTTGACTGACATGCTTAAGGTAACATCATATGAAAAAAATTATAAAACAGAGCTTGACTTTTGACGTACTTGATACCTTGATGCAATAAATGAACATTTGTTTATGTATTCTCTGTAATTGTTACCCAAATTGCTAAATTAAACCTGTCTAGTCTTCTCTAGTCTAAAAAGACAGAACTGAAACAATGGATGCGTAGTGAAGACCTTGCTAAAGCCGTTTTCTGCTTTGACAGACATTTGGAGCGATTGAGGGAGGTGAGCCCATTGGGTTCCCTGTTGGAGGAAACGGTCAGAATGCTGATGTAAGCAACACCACTCAGATCATGTTTGATTCATCAACGTTTTCCTTTTTAATTAATGTTACAAAGCCAGAAGTTATTAATGATTCAATCTAAGAATGCTTTCTTGTGGATTGTAAAGATAATGATTAATCTGTCATTAAACTCTTCTTTCTGTTTCAGTTGGAGAGCACAGTCATGCCCTATTTGTCAGTCCTGTCCGATTTCAGGGAAGATGTCAGAAAAATTGCTAGAGAGAAGAAAGGTAGAACTCTCTTGCTGCTTTTTTACTGTGAATATCTGCTACAGTACAAAGTCATTTGGTTTGTTATAATGAGTTTCTTTATTAAAAATATGTATTTTTTTATGTTTCTAGTTGTAGCTGTTACTCCTGCATACATTTGCATATGATACAGATTGTACTTTTTATGCAGAAAAGAATATTCATTAGGAAAATTTGTTTGTGTTCCAGTGACAGAATTGCTGAAGCTCTGTGACGAATTGCGTGATGACACTTTACCTGAGCTGGGTGTCCGACTGGAGGATCGTGATGGTAAAGCAAAGAAATATAGATTTGCTTAAACCCTGAATGTCATGGATAATGACTTTTTTTTTCCTCAAAGGACTCCCTACATCAGTAAAGTTGGTGGACAAAGAAACTCTTCTGAAGGAAAGAGAGGAGAAAAAAAAGGTAATGGCGGAGTCTGTCTATATCCCGGTGTACTATGACCTCTCTACTTGAAATTTTCTGTTTCAGTGGTGTAGATTTTGTATCCCATTGGACATACAGTACTGCCAGAGATGTACTGGTTTGTACTAGTACACCTTATTAAGTTTAAAAAAAATAGCCATTAATCAGATCAAAGTTATCTCACCATCAGGGTAAGGTGATGCGATTCTTCTGTCGATGGAAAAAAGTTTCTTTGAAACTCAGGCATCACAAAAGAAGTGATTCAGATGCAAACCAGTTCATGAAAAATGTATTTAGGTCTTTCGAGCTTGTGAGTGTAAATGTCAGCCTTCAGAATGTATTGTAAGGACTCAAGTTGCACCGGTTAATTGTTGGACCTACTTTGAATTACTACTTTGAACCCCTGGTATTGACGCTTACAGCTTTGGACACGTTCTTTAGATCCGTCAGGATCCACCTGAAATGGTCATTGAGAAACTACTTCTAAAAAAAGTGTGTCGCCTTTACTTGCCTATATGTTTATGTATACACATACAGACACACACAAACACTGCTTGGTAAGGTTTTTTTTTTAAAGTTTCTGAAAGAAGACCTATAACTGTTCAATATCATATTTTTTCTGTTTTATATTTATATTATTTAAATGTATTCCTGTGGTGGCAGGTGATTTTTCAGCAGTTTTCAATCATTCCATAGTTTTTGTGGAACTGAGATACACTTTTTTCGGGTTATGTCTGTGTATATATAATCAATTTTTAAATGTTAGATTAAAAGGTGATATTGCTTATTTTGTTAATTTGGTCTATTTATTTGACGTGATTGTCATTACTATCCTGCATAATACTTAAATATGCCACTATTTTTTTGTTTCAAGGTGGAAGATGAAAAGAAAAAGAAAAAAGAAGAGGCTGCCAGGAAGAAACAAGAACAAGAGGTGGTTAGAGCAATCACAGAAACCCCTTAAAAAATATTCTTACATTTGAGTTCATTAAGATGTGTTCCAGGTATTGTGCCATTGTTTTTAATTATCTGTATTATTAATATTTGTATATCGTTTGTGATAGATGGCAAAGTTGGCAAAAATGAAGGTTAAACCCAATGAAATGTTCCGTTCAGAGACTGACAAGTACTCCAGCTTTGATGAAACGGTAATGCAAACCATTCAGTCTTCTTTTGTCATAAGATACACTCTTTTATGTCACTACTGTATGTTGGATCTATTTCAAGGTGACTTAGCTTATAGGGGATGGATGAGTCCTTATGAATTTTTAATCACTTTGGTTTACGTCTGTTCTTTGTATATACAGGGCTTCCCAACGCATGATGCTGAGGGGAAGGAGCTCAGTAAGGGACTGACCAAAAAGCTTCGCAAGCTTTACGAGGTTCAGGAAAAGCTGTATAATGAATACCTCCAGTCGACTCAGAATGGGAGCTGAGAACATGAGGCATTGAGTTTGATGCAACCTGCGATCCGCCCATAGTGTCTGTTATGAACTTGTCTTGTGTTTGTGAAAAGGCAGCAAAACTTAAAGACCTCACCTGTGAGTTTTGGCTCTTAACTTTGGCATGGTTTGCCAAGTCCTTATGGTCATGGTTGGTGGATTTTTGTTTTCCTGATTCTCTGCAAACATTACTTTGAGAGGTATTTTATGACTATGATATTCAGATATATACTATAAAATGCGTGCTTTTTGCACATTTAGAACAAAGATGCAAGTATATAAGAATTTTTTCTAATGTGGGTTTGGTGGATTATATGAAGTATGCAAGAACTATTTAGCTTGTTAATCTGGAAATGGATCAAACATTTAATGGTTTCATTATGGAATTTTAAAATCTGGCTGGTCAGGCAGGTGTTTTCTCTGAACCTGTTTACACATCAGCTAGTGATAAAAATGATTCTTCCAGAATCATATTATGTCAGATGATACAGGAATGAAGGGACTTCAGGTTTGTAGGTTTACCACAAATGGAAAAACAGACACGCATAGGAGAACCAGTTATTGTTAGCATTTACATTGTTCATTGCAAAATGAAATGCCAAAATAAAAATGAATTTGCTTATTTGTCTCTATGCCTATTTATTTATTTATTTTTTGCCATAAAGACTTAGTTTTGTATAGAGCTGGAACAACTACACATATTTTGTTTACAGTTATAAAACATGCACAGAGCTGCATTATCAAATCTAGTGAACTTGTTGTAGAACAATGTTGTAGACATTGTTGTGTTGTGTTCACTTGTTGTGAACAATGTTGTAGAAAGCTCACAAGCTATTAAACACATTTTAAATGTTCAGAATAAGGGTACATTCAGATATAAAAGGATCAAATATTTTCTTTGCACAAGAAACCTGTGATTAGTGAAATATTTTTTTCCAACTACTATTTAGTGGGATTTAAAAGAATAGGTTGAATAAAATCACAAGTGCCCTGACTAGTGAACTAGGGAGCTGATTGAGACGCAGGGGTAGAGGGAACCGAACCAATTACTGACTGACTCTGACCCAAGAACGTTTAAGTCCGATTCTTATTGAGCCGAGATCGAATATGATCATTTGGGATAATAATTTGAATACCGGAATAGCAGTTACTAATGGAACGTGCTAGAAATGTATTAAAACTTACAACAACAAAAACATTTAAAAGATTTAAATGAATAATATGTGATTTGAGACTATACTATGTCCGAGTCATTTCAGTGAATCGGTTCTATCGACCAATACATTTAAAAGAACCGGTTCAAAAGTCTGGTTCAACACATCACTGTCGCTTTTAGGCGGAGCACTACTGGCCAATGTGCTTCAGCTTTACTGCCGAGTCCATCAGCTGAACAACACCCGCTGAATCAGGTAAGAACAGAAATCTCCCTAAATAAAATGTTGTTGTTTTTTGTTTTGTTTTTAACCGATGCATTTTACTTTGAAATACCTGTGAATATTTTGAATGTCCAGTTTAGGTCAAGCAGACTGTATTACATTTCCGTGGTTACAAATATCTCATAGTGTGCTGCTTGTGTTCTCACTGCATGCCATCTTTGTTTTGACAAAGTTACGAGTGACTATTATGAATTGCTACAGTTTCAATACAAGTCAGTTTGCAAACAATGATCCTGTAACCTGTTAAACGTGGCAGAGATAACGTTAGTCAAAGCTCAGACCCGGGTGTGTTTTTGCGAGGGTCTGTTAGCTTACTAGCCTGTGACATTTACACTTCACCCGTGACCCGTCTACAGTGTTCGTTTGGGGATCTTCCAGTGTCCGCCCTCCGTCACTGTTATGACCCTCTCCATCACCTGTGCTAAACTCTGTGGTTGTGGGGATTATGAGATCTGATTTAATCTGTTATGATCTGGATGTGGCTAGTTTAGCGTATTAGCTGCTAGCGTGAGTGTGTATCTTTGATGGGCGTCAACATAAACATATCTGTTTGTACCTTTACTTTGAGATGTTAATTTTGATATTTGCAGTTTTTCTACATGGCATGCTAACATAAGCTATTTAAACGTCTCTTTGAGACAAGAAATGCTTGGCTTTCTCTTACCAGCATTTACTATAGTAAGTAAAGTTTCCGCCAAATTAGTAAAATTATCATCGAATTCATAAATTAACATAGTTAATAAAATTAATCATCATAATGAAAACAGAATAAATGTTGTTTTTTTTAACCTAGGATGTTTCCAAAATCTTTATTTTGATGATAATACTTTTTTTTTTTAATGATTATCAAGTGTGTGTTATTCTTTTTAATTGTAGTTATATACTATTATGCTAGTTATATTACTAGTTATATACTACTACTAATAATAATAATTTGCTTCTAATACCAAGTTTTTGACACTTTGGTTTTCATGGTTACAAAAATATCTATATTTCGGTTGTTCAGGTCCCAGCATTACCTGTTTTTATTTTATTTTAAATACATTTTGTTTTTAAAAATATAAGTGAAAAATCTAGTTAAATAAAATATGTGGTTTTGTCTTAACCAATAGGCAAACATTTACTTTTATACAAGCTGAAGTATGTGTTTTTTTCTAGAATAGTTGAGCTGTGGTAGAAAGATGGATGCTGATAATGAAGCCAAAGGTAAATGAACTAGGAATTCCTGCTATTGTCTTTGATTATTATAAAGCTAAAAAATGCAATATACTTTGTATATTCTGTTTTGCTGACACATTTATGAGCTGACAGAGAAAATATTTTGTGTGTTATTTAGACTATCTTTTAAATCATTTTTTTGATTCAGGGTGCTGCTCAGACAAAAGCCAGTATAATGTTTCAGCGTAAAAGTTTTATGAAGCCTTTGCACATCACTGCTGCTAATGATTTAATGGAAAATATTTCGTAGGATTTCTTAAGAAAACTCACAAACCTACTGAGAGCAATATTGTAAACAATAGTCATTGTAAACAAGTGTAAACAATAAAATATGAACAATAGTGGTGTGTTTCACATGATTTTATGCTTCCTTTAAGGTGGATGTTTGTTTCCCGAAATGAGTGTGTGTAGTATAAACATGCTTTGACTTTCAGACATTTGACTGATGAATAAGGATTTAGTGCATTCATTTTTAATACTGGTGATGGCATGTTATTTTCAGGTAAGGTGAGCGACCAGGCGATGAAGAACCCACAGGCATTGGCAGCTCTTCAGGACAAAATAGACAGTGTCTCACATAGTGCTTCCATCATGGACAGGTAAAGTGAACCACTAAGGCTGTTTCTTACAAACCAAACTAATAACTTGGAACCAAAGAGACTAACAAGGCAAACAACAATTCTGTACCCTGATTTTATGGTCATGGCATTGTGTTTTTATTGTTTCCTATCTCAAGCAAACTATTTCCCGACTGGATGCGTCTCATATTTCTGCGTGGAATTTTAAAACTGCACAATGCATTTTCATTGTTTCTAATGTTACATAGAGAGACACCCTGCTAGTGTAATATAACCGTCTGTTTAAGGGGGAAAACTCTAGTCAGGCGGCAGGCCATCTGCCTGCAACCTAAAATCTGTCTCTGCATGTGAGTTTATCACACAGAAGTCAGTCCTAATGGTGTGTGTATACCTGTATGTGTGTTTGTGTTGGCTTGAGGATGGCCAGAGAGAGGACACTCACCCATGAATTTGGCTGTAGTTGTAATGGTCATAAAAACGATGACACAACAATATTTGCAGAAAACAGAAATAATAACTTTGTGTGTGAACGCTGCAAGACCAAACGTAAGGCAAAGGAAAAGTTGCTGGGGTTGCAAGTCAAGCAGTCTACTTAGACTAAAACAGATATAGCAATTGCAGTACAAACCTTATTATAACATCTTTGCTCTTTACATGAAGTGTGTGACTAGTTCTCATAAGCTGCACACTTTGCAATGTGATGGGATCTTGTATCTGATGCTCTTACTTCATACCAATCTTTTGACCCCAGAGAGCAGGGAAATGCACCAGTCCAGCTGTGCATTACTGGACACCCATCTGCTCACAAAATGTCTGTCTTCTCCCAACCTCTGTCCAGCTTACCGAAGTCTGTGAAAAGAAGAGTCAATGCCTTAAAGAATCTTCAGGTTAACAGCACACACATCGAAGCCAAGTTTTACAAGGAGGTGCATGAGCTGGAGAGAAAGTATAGCGCTCTTTATCAGCCGTTATTTGACAAAGTGAGTTGACAATGTGAGTGAAAAAAACAGGAAAATTGTGAGATATTATTACGATTTAAAATAACGCTTCTCTAAGTTAATATACTTAAAAATAAATGATATTCATGTGATCAAAGCTGAATTTTCAGCAACATTACTCCAGTCTTCAGTGTCACTAGATCCTTCAGAAATGATTTATCATCAGTTGTGCTGCTTAATATATATATTTTTTATAACCTGTGATGTTTTCTTCAGGATTCTTTGATGAATAAAAAGTTTAAAAAGAATAGCATTTTTAGAATAGCTGTTTTTTTTTAAAGAAATTACTTTTATTCAGCAAGGATGTGTTACATTGATTATAAAAAGTCATAGTAAAGATTTATAGAAAATATTTCTATTTTGAATAAATGCTGTTCTTTCAAAATTTGTATTCATCATGAATCTTGAAAAAGTATCACAGATTCCAAAAACATCTTAAGCAACACAACTGCTTCCAAAATAACTTTAAGTATTTCTGAAGGAGCATTTCACACTGAAAAATGGAGAAATGGCTGCTAAATATTTTAAAGTATATTAAAATAGAAAACTATTATTTAAAATTGTAATAATATTTAACAATATTACTGTTTTTTTTCTGTATTTTTGTAATGTAGTAATGTAATGTTTCTAAACTTTTTACCTGTGCGTGCATGCATATATATATCCAGGAATTCGGCCCAATTTTTACCGGTGTTTTGGCAATCCCCTATTGTCAAATCATACACAACCACATCACAAAAGCTAGGTCTATATCATTATGGCAGTGGCTTAAACCCTTCAGTGTGCACATACACTGACACACACACAAATACACTCCCTGCACACTTGTGATATAGACCTAGCTTTTGTGATGTATTGGGGATTGCCAATACACCGGTAAAAATTAGGGCGAATTCCTGGATTTGGAAACTTTTTTTTTTTTTTTTTTTTTTTTAAATATTTGAAAATTGACGGGAGGTGGGTGCACGTAACTTATTGTATATTGCGAGCCGCTACTGTATAAGCATCAACGATTTTAAGACAAATTTTTACAAGAGAAAAATAAATCACCTGATATCTTGTAAGACAGCAAAAAACGCACCGTGTGCACCTGCCTTAAATATCTCTGATTGCTGGCGTGTTATTGCAGAGCATTCTTCCTCAGGGTCCTGTAGCTTTTACTAGAACCTTTTCAGAATGACTTTAAAGCACAGAAAATGTCTTGAGCTGAATGCAAACTTTACTTTTATTTGTTTGCATGGGTAATATGATATTTTCTCACAAGTGAGCCTTTTCTGTTTTTTTTAGAGAAGAAACTTTCTCTCTGGAGAAGTGGAACCCACTGATGAGGAATGTGAATGGCAGAGTGACCATGAGGATGAAGCAGCATTAGCAGTGATTATTATCTATCCACTCACATTGAAATCAGACCTGATGATGACAAAAGAGCGGTACTCTAAGGCAAACTTTTCTTTTTCAGGAAGATCTGAAGAAGAAAGCTGCTATAGAGGAAAAGACAGAAGATGCTAATGAGGAGAAACCCAAGGGAATTCCAGAGTTCTGGCTCACCATATTCCGGAGTGTGGACATGCTGAGCGATATGCTGCAGGTGAACCACTGAACCTTCTTCTCTGATTTCTCTATTCTATTCTGATGAATGATAATTGAATGTTTGCTCTTGCAGTGTAACCTTGGACATACAATATAAAGCTTCATATTATGAATGTGAATAGTTATATTATGTATTTATTAAAAAAGTTATGTGTACATTTTCAAGAAAATAATATTTTATATTATTGTGTCATTTTCATTAATAATATAATTTAATTGAGTAATATTTAAACTAAATTGTTTTTCCAGTACATGTGAAATCAATAGAAGGTTGTGCTCTATCTCAACAGGAGCATGATGAGCCAATACTTAAACATCTTCAAGATATTAAAGTGATATTTTCTGGTCCTGATCAGGCTATGGTAAGGATTTCATTTAAATGCTTACTTTAGATTGAACTCTGTGAATATGTTCTAATTGTGTGGGTTTTTAAAAATCATATTATAACATATTGTCATATTGATAACTGCTGGACAAATCGGATCATTTAAAATGTGCTTTACTACTATTATACTACAGTCAAACCAAACTTTTTTTACTAGTGGGTGCAGGACACTATAGTTAATTTATGTAAGTGAGGATAGTAAAATAAAGTGAACTGTGATATTTTACATGCAAATTCTTCACACAGTGGACTAACAGTAAAATTGATTATTCAAACATTTAACCTGAGCATGTTTTTGCTAAAGTGTTTTTCTTAAATTGCTAATGCAACCTTTTAGACCACAAAGTCAGACTGAACAAAATGAAGCACTGTTTAGTAATTGGTTGACCTAAATTGGTATTATCTAATTGTGTCCTTAAATTGAACAGCTGATTGATTGATTGTAATCCATTACATACCTTTCTATCAATGTTATCTGACATTATGTAGGCCTATATATATATATATATATATATATATATATATATATATATAAATAGTTTATATATATCGTAGGTGCATGTCCACTGTGAGAGACATATAAAATAAAAAAAATCCAGAAATCACAATGTATGATATTGATGTACTATTTATTTGTATGATACAGCTGCAAATAAGTATTTGAACACCTGTCTATCAACTAGAATTCTGACCCTCAAATACCTGTTAGTCTGCCTTTAAAGAGTGCGTCCGAAAACCTGGAAAATGCTGCCTTCGGAGGACACATTTTAAGGCAGGAAGGCATCAAGCTGCGTCCGAATCTAATGTTAGCTTCACTTCCTGTCTCCTGAGATACCTTTATCTGATCGATTTTTGAAGGCAGCGTACATGTGTCCTTCACTGCCTTTGATATCCCACAATCCTGTGCTTTCCATTCAGTGACAGTTGAGCTGGGAACAAAAAGATGGCGTCCGATTTTTAACATATTACACTTCTGATGTCATTTCTAGCGAGAAATCACTACTGTAGTAATTAAATATGTTTAGTTTTCACCAGAGCTCTCTCTATTTTGCTGTAGATCATTAAACTGTTACACTGCCTTAGAACTCCGAAACTAGTTTCATGAGATGTCTTCATGCACAAAACGCTGCCTTACAAGTCATTGTCTGATGAGGCAACGAGTCAGCTGCCTAGGTTTTCGGATGCAGCCAAAATGTCCACCTCCACTCCATTTATAATCCTAAATTAGATGCACCCGTTTAAGTCGTTAGCTGCACAAAGACACCTGTCCACCCCATACAATCAGTAAGAACTAGATCCAACTACTAACATGGCCAAATCAAAGAGCTGTCCAAAAACATTAGAGACAAAATTGTACACCTCCACAAGGCTGGAAAGGGCTATGGGGAAATTGCCAAGCAGCTTGGTGAAAAAAGGTCCACCGTTGGAGCAAGCATTAGAAAATGGAAGAAGCTAAACATGACTCTCAATCTTACTCGGACTGGGGCTCCATGCAAGATCTCACCTTGTGGGGTCTCAATGATCCTACGAAAGGTGAGAAATCAGCCCAGAACTACACAGGAGGAGCTGCTCAATGACCTGAAAAGAGCTGGGACCACTGTTTCCAAGGTTACTGTTGGAAATAGACTAAGACGTCATGGTTTAAAATTTATGCATGGCACGGAAGGTTCCCCTTCTTATCCCAGCACATGTCCAGGCCCGTCTTAAGCTTGCCAATGACCATTTGGAAGATCCAGAGGAGTCATGGGAGAAAGTCATGTGGTCAGATGAGACCAAAATAGAACTTTTTGGTCATAATTCCACTAAACGTGTTTGGAGGAAGAAGAATGATGAGTACCATCCCAAGAACACCATCCCTGCTGTGAAGCATGGGGGTGGTAGCATCATGCTTTGGGGGTGTTTTTCTGCACATGGGACAGGGCGACTACACTGTATTAAGGAGAGGATGACCGGGGCCATGTATTGCAAGATTTTGGGGAACAACCTCCTTCCCTCAGTTAGAGCATTGAAGATGGGTTGAGGCTGGGTCTTCCAACATGACAATGACCCAAAGCACACAGCCAGGATAACCAAGGAGTGGCTCTGTAAGAAGCATATAAAGGTTCTGGCATGGCCTAGCCCGTCATCAGACCTAAACCCAATAGAGAATCTTTGGAGGCAGCTCAAACTCCGTGTTTCTCAGCGACAGGACAAGACTATACCTGACTGATCTAGAGAAGATCTGTGTGGATAAGTGGGCCAAAATCCCTCCTGCAGTGTGTGAAAACCTGGTGAAAAACTACAGGAAATGTTTGACGTCTGTAATTGCAAACAAAGGCTACTGTACCAAATATTAACATTGATTTTATCAGGTGTTCAAATTTTCAGCTGTAAAAAATCATACATTGTGATTTCTGGATTTTTTTTTTTAGATTATGTCTCTCACAGTGGACATGCACCTACGACATTTTCATACCCCTTCATGATTTCTAAGTGGGAGAACTTGCAAAATAGCAGGGTGTTCAAATACTTATTTTCCTCACTATATATATATATATATATATATATATATATATATATATATATATATATATATATATATATATATATATATATATATATATATATTAAAAAAGCATTTATTATAATAATAATTATTATATTATTTTTTTTTACAGAGCTTTACATTAGAGTTCCATTTTGAACCCAATGAATACTTTACCAACACAGTCCTCACAAAAGTATACAAAATGAAATCAGAGCCAGATGCAGAGGATCCGTTTTCGTTTGAGGGACCAGAAATCATCGATTGTGAGGGGTGAGCAGTCTCAAGCAATACCTCAGATCATTAAAAGAATTCAAAATTTTTCATTATTCATCTCTTCTGTTGGCAGGTGTGAAATTGATTGGCATAAAGGCAAAGATGTGACGGTTAAAACAATCAAAAAGAAGCAGAAGCACAAAGGGAGAGGGACAGCGAGAGTCATCACCAAACAAGTGCCCAATGACTCGTTTTTCAACTTTTTCAACCCTATTAAAGGTACACAATATGACAAATGTGCATGTGAACTTTTATAAATGCTAATAGCAGGGAAATGAGACTAGTACATTGGGTAATGATTAAAGTGTACTGCACTGTATAAACATGGCCTTGTTTATACTTTTGCCTGGCTCTGCACTGCGAGCCTCCGCTGACTGCACGCACCCCTCCACAAGCGGACAAGGCGTTTATAACGACAGGGGGCAGCTTGGAGTAATTGTCCTCTAAACCATCAGAAAGCAGCGATGAGAAGTAGTTTGCCAGAACAACACTTAAAGCATGGCATCTCGCGAGGAAGTGCTTAATGAAATAATTTCTTTACGTATAAACTGATTTGGTTGTTTTATTTTTTTATTACACTTGACCAAACCCACAATACCAAAGAATCATGAAAAACCTAGTAAACCTTGAGATTATTACTTGTGACATTAGAGCTAAATAAATTGATATGACTTGTGTATAAAAACGAAACTGAACAACAGTCTTAACTATTTTTTCTATTTTCAATAAACCTTTATATTAAACATGGACTTTTACTTTAATATTAAAATTTAGTAAAAAGTGCAAACTGGGTTCTAAAAAGTGCCCCATATTATGGATGTCATGTAAGGACGCACACTTAAAAGTAATCGGTCAGGTCGTTTACATGGTAAAAAAATTAATAACTAGTATGGAAGAGATTTAGGCTGTGCTGCTTTTGCTGGTTATGTATAGGTTTACTAAAGAGGTAACAACGACAGAAAAGAGCACTAGCATATTCAGAAAGCTTGTAAAGCTAGATTTAAAATGACAATGTATATTATTATCAGCTATTACGGACATTGAACGTGAGATGGCTGAGACGAACGCGCGCCATCATTTACTGAACGCAGAACGAACCTCGCAAAAGACTTTTAAAAATGCCGGTTGAAATAAAATACTAAACCAATCAGCATGTTCAGCGCCCAAGTCCCGTCCTCGAAAGCTCCTGAACTTTGAAAAAGTACTACCTCGCGAGCAGGGCCGTTGCTCTGGAACTCTCTGGAATATTTACCCGGAACTTCATTTAGACCCTGGTTCCTGTGGTCAAAACACACCGAGTTCCACCCCAAAGTTCCTGGGTAAAGTTCCTGCGGTGGAAACGCGGCTATAGTTCTAATTAAATGAAAACATCTTGCAAAGTTTTAAAACTGAAAGTGCAGTCAATTAAACAAATCGTTTTTCAAATGAATCGCAAGCCTTTTTGTTGTGACATCAAGACAAAACATTTGCATATTACCTGTCCACTTTGCGTGCTTAGTCACCAGTGAAAACTTGAATCACTTCAAACATTGCAGTGGATACTGGATAGCATCATGTCGAGAAGACGCTGTGCTCTTCAATGTGTTTATTTAGTTTCATATCGTGTAGTTTGGTTTTATAGCTAACTGTCTTTATTACTGTCTTACTGAAATATTACTACAAATTAACTGTGAGCTGCAGTATTGCCTAAAACTAACTCAAACTAACTTTAAGCAAATATCCTATTTAAGTCTTAAATCCTATTAAAATAAATTCTAATTTAACTAATTCACTTTATATACAAAAAAATTAACTTTACATACAATAAAAAATAAAAAGTATAAGTGCCTCAAAGCGTCAAAAAGCACTTGATGGAATTTGATCTTCACATCAAGCTTCTTTGGATTCATAAATGCTCCGCCATGTGCAATGGGGTCTCGCACACGACCACCCACACCATAATGACGTCATTTTGCTGCGCGCAACTTCACGCTTGTGCAGACATGGCGAGTATAAACCAGGCTTGAGGCAGAGGAAGTGAATATGATCAGCACTGTATGATGTCACAATAAGTTTCAATATGGTTTTTCTAAACTAAAATTTGTTTAGGTGTCACATTTCTTCGGGTTCTTTGTTATAGCCCATTTTCATCAAAAAATACTTTATGCTGAATTAACATTACTTCACTATAGGGCCAGGCTTACTAACAGCTTGCACCAGCGTAAACCCTTGTTTGGTGTTAAAACTGCTGTCAGGAATAACTTAAGACACAACTGAAGGAGTTTCCCTTTCAGATGCAAAATTTATGTGAGGATTTAAATGAACCATGCAAGGTGATTTACTAAGGTTTGCGCTCGTCAATTTACTGGTATTTGTGCCATTATTTACCAGCCAAAAAAGCATGTTAAACCAGTTGATAATATGTGCTGTTCTTGGTAGATTGCGTTGGTCATTATGGAAATTATCCAGCTGCCTCTGTGTGTCATCTGTAGATCACGTGCAGAACTTTTCACTCCCATCGGCACTTCTTTGGAATTGCGCACTCATGCTAATTTGCCCTGTTTAGTAAATCTGGCCTATAGTGTTGAATACAACCTACTGCATTAAGCCCTCTTAAATTTTGAGTTAAGTAATTATCGGATAAATGTTTATATTCTGTCATTCAGATGTTTTACATACTGCAGGTTTACTTTGTGCTATGACATAAAGTCTCCAATATTTTATTCTGTTTTAGTTTCGCCAGATAAAGAGTTGGTGAGTATTTTGTTTCTTAATTCTTTCTGTTGTCAGCTCATCCTGTTTAGTTTTATCTAGGCATTTAGTTTGTATGAGACCAATTATATGTGATTTGAGGGTTTCATTGTCAGATAAATATCATGCCTTCTGATAGATAAGTGGTTAGTTTACTTTGAATGTTTAGAGAATAATTTCTGAGATATAATCAGACTTTTTTAAATGATCAGAGAAGTTTTATATAATTCCTTTGTGTTCAACAGGATGAGGATTCAGAGTACACCTTAGCCACAGATTTTGAAATTGGCCATTTCTTCAGGGAAAGAATCGTTCCAAGAGCAGTTTTGTATTTCACAGGAGAAGCTTTGGAGGATGACGAAAGTGTGCGTATTTTCAAACGACTTGTCTTACGATGTCTATTGTTCTGCAGAATAGGTCCAGCATGCATTAATTTGTAATATGCATTCTTTAATTTGTTTGTGTCTGCTGATGCAGTTTGAGGAGGAGGAACTGGATGAGGGCGAAGAGGAGGTGAGTTCACATATACGTAAGGAATAATGTACAACCAGCCGGTTGTTATTGCAGAATAAACCCCGACAGAGTGATCAGGATTTGCTCTAAAGTGGTTTATTCTGCGATAACAACCGGCAGGGTGTACATTATCCTAGTTATTACACGGCTGCTTGTCTCAAGTAAATTAGACATGAAATATTGTCTTGAGTTTAAATATTTTATTAGCTCTTCCGCTAAGCTTCCACGAAGTAAAACAGTTCCAAACTGCTTTAAGCCTTTATCGGTTGCTGAAAAGATTAGTTTTAATATGTTGAAATTAATGCTGAAAGGGATAGTTCATCCCATGATTTACTCACCCTCAAGTCATCCTAGGTGTATAGGACATTCTTCTTTCAGATGAATAAATTTGGAGTTATATTTGAAAAGTCGTGGCTAATCCAAGCATTATAATTGCACGTTATTTGATGGACAGGTGCATTTTTTTATGGACATCAAAACAGTTAAAACTACTGCATTTAAAAAGTTAAATTTAACTTAGATTTTATTTGTCTAAAAGAAGAATTTCATATACATCTAGGATGACTTGAGGGTGAGTAAATCATAGGCTAATTTTTTCATTTTTGGGTGAACCAAGCAGATAGAACAACCATTGACTACCATAGTAGGGAAGAATATTATGGTAGTGAATGGTTGCTCTATCTGCTTTGTTACACACATTCTTTCAAATATCTTCTTTTGTGTTCAGTAGAAGAAAGAAACTCATGCAGGTTTGGAACAACATAAGAGTGACTATAGACAGAATTTTCATTTTTGGGTGAACCATCCCTTTAAGTGTTTCAGTCACAAGATGGAAGCAGACAGTCAACGACAGCGGAGTGACACATTAAACATACAAGTAGTACCAATCAAAATAACCTGGATGAGTGGTGTGTTATTCAGTTTTGCGGTTTTTATCTGGAAATAAAATACCGCTGTAATGCGTGATTGACCAATCAGAATCAAGTATTTCACAGCGGCTTGTAAGGATTTGACGGTGAGGAAATTTTTGCACCGGTTAATCGACTTGTGATAACACGACTGGACTTTTTAATCACTTATTCTATCTAACCGAAAGTAACATGCACACAGCCGCTCGGGCATTAATAACGGAGCGGAGTAAAGTGAGTGCTTTCAATGAATTCCTATAAAAGTTAAGCGTCCATATGCATGAACTGAAAACGCGCCAGAGCGCGCACACAGTGAATGACAGTTCGTCAGTAAATGTGCGCCGTGCGTCCGTCCACATTTTAGTTCCGGTTTTGACTTGGCACCAATTCGTAGGCGGGTTGCTTGAATTGTGGGTTAATTAGCTTATTCTTAAAAACACAACAACAACACAGTACAATGAAAAACTCATTTGAATAGCCACTTTTACATTTCGCTTTGAAACCAAATCCGCGATCATCTTGTCTGTCTGCTGCTCACTCTCTGATGAATGAGATCTGACTCCTGCTGCATTTGTTCTGTGACGTTCAGTTTTATTTGTTTTGTCCGTTCTATAACTGAACTAAATGATTTTATTACACTATTTAAAAAAAATCTAAACGACGGTGGTGGCAGTGCTACAGTGTGCAAGTGATGTAACCGGTGTTGAGTCTGAACAACGGCAACACCGACTATCGCAGCGAGCCTAGCGTCGTGTTATAAATAGTATTACAGATAAATGGAGCAATCAGTGTTTTATAAAACTTCACACAAAAAATAAGTGACTTTTTTTATATTATAATGCAGTTATGTAGGGTAACTGTGTTTTGTGTAAAATAGGACCAAGATGAGGAGGATGAGGATGATGAAGAGGATGGAGACTCCAAGGTCAGTTTGGATTTTGGAATTTGAATTCGAAAAGGAATTACTGAATTGTCTCTTTGTTTAGCATTCCTCATTCTCTGTAACTTAATTTTCTGTTCTGTTTTTTCTTCGTGTGAATGTTTGTGGTTTATTTGCATGTTTGATGATTTAATGCTGATTGTGGTTGTTTTCTACCTCCTGTTCTGCCCTAGTGACAGGCATAAGTCATTCTCACCTCATACATTTCTAGGTAAGGAAGAAATGTCATGAGTCCATTCTAACCTTTGCCTTCACATCCCCCTCGGCCTCATCCCTGTCCTTACGTATGCTATCTCATGCTCACAGCAACCCTATAACATTATATTAGGCCATTCATTTTCATATCCTATTATTAAGGCCTTGCCCAAAATCTCAGTACATGACTGTAAAAGAACAGAGAAGAGGAGAGAATCACGACTGCTGTATTAGAGAATTTGGGACAATATCCTTCCATCCATTTTGCACTGTGCATGGATGGAAAAGATCTTATATTCTTTTTTCCCCCACAATCTTGCTGAATAGTTATTGGTGGTTTTTAGTAGGTCAAGAAATTTTCCAGCTCAGATATGTGGCATCCTTTTTTGAATACATATCTTGCTATAACAAGGTGATACTACACCACAAAACACTGACTTGAGGTCTAAGCTAACATTACACCCTGGTCCTGGAGTGCTTAAGTGTTGGGGTTTCTTGTCTTATGTCTTATATTAAAGGGATAATATCATACACTACTGTTCAAAAGTTTAGAATTAGGTTTGTTTTCTTAAGAAACAAATCAGCATTTTAGAATAATTAGAAGGATCAATTCAAAGACTTTAGATATACAAATACTCATATTACTTTGAATAAGAGAGGCTTGTATGCAATATGGCATACAAGTCCAGCTTTCAAATAAATGACCCAATAGGCAATTGGTAAAGTCATTTTCACACTGCAGCTGCCGTTAGATGCTCCGGTTGCTATAGAAACGTGTGCTATGTTCTGAAACGTGAGTGATTATAGCTGTATATGAGCATTGGCTGGTGCGGCCTGAAAATTCATTTGTTTTTGTCATGATTTAAGTGTTCAGAAACTAAATTAAGGAGACAATTGTTGTAAGAGTTCATTGGTGATTTAAAATATTAAACTGAATTGTAAGCTTGATGAACAGCTTTGGAGAATTTTATGTTTTCCCATTCAAAGAGATAGCAGATGTACTTGCACGACTGAAATAGCTGCCTGGGACACAATTCAAAGATGGCCGCTGAGTCAAATGACTTGCATGAAAGGGCAATCATGTTTGATCATGTGATACTGAAGACACCATATTTCACAATATTACTGTTTTTAGTTTTTTCGATCAAATAAATGCAGCCTTAGTAAGCATAAGAGTCTTACATTAGCTTAACGTTAACATTATCTTGAACAGTAGTGCACATTCATTATTATTATTTTTTTCTATGGTATAATGTAAAAATTTAAAATCCCTACAAAATGTTTTTTTCTTGACCATTTCAGTCACTTTAATTACTGTAACTGGACTGGCCAAATCAATACTGTGTAAATGTGGGAGTCATGTTAATATTTTAGGTTTATAGGGACAGAATAGAAGGATTTCAGAAATTTAACCCTTTTTACAGGAGAGGAAATTATGAGTCTTTTTCTTAACAAGTCAACCTAGAGACTTGATTCATTGTGATATGACCCGTTCACGCAAAACAACCGCTACAAACAACACATTTTCTTTCGGTGGATCAGGCTGTGGTGAAACACGCTTTCTCCCATTTAGTGATAGTGATGTATCTGCACTACAAAAGAGTGGTTATTCACTTTAGATTCCCTCACACTTTTATCTTAATTAATGACTGCATTGACATTGTTGATCCAACAGATGCCTAGAGAGATGTGTCAGTGTAAATGTGCTTTCATTACCACTCTTCTGTGATGAAGATATATCTTCCTTTCTCCTTTTCCTGCACTCTTCCTGCCTCAAGTTGTAGATACCGTATTAAGTTATTGAATAAAAAATATTCTGTCTCTTTCTCTTCCATCCCTATCTTTTATCTCTTTTCCAGCCCGTGGATCCTCAGCCTGCAGAGTGCAAACAACAGTAGTTTGGAGCGCTCAGTCCTGCCACTGTCAAACCCCATCAACTCTGTAGTGCTGCATACGGTCTCTGCTGAGCACACCGTCCAACAAAACAAAACATGATGATGCAGTACATTGGAAAACTAGTTTTTTTTTTTGCAGAATTTGCTTACTTTAAAATTCACTTGCTGTAATAAAACAAAAAGTATAGATAAATTGGGCAATTCCACATTACTGTCAACATATATATATATATATATATATATATATATATATATATATATATATATATATATATATATATATATATATATATATATATATATATATATATATATATATATATATATATATATATTATATATATATACATGCATACATACATACATACATACATACTATTTTTTTAATTCACGTTTTGGCCATATCCAGACAAAATGACTTCAGACATGCTTTTGCATAGCCAAAAAAAGTTGACTTACACAAGTTTCAAACATTGTCTTCACATTTCACAGAGGTAAAATTTTAAGCCTGAATTGAAATAAATGGGATTGTATTTTTAACTTCCTGTGCACATTTAACCTTTGTCAAGGTTGTTTGTATTTAACAAATAGTTTCATACTTTTGAAGTGTTCTGTGTCATGGGCATAATGTTTTTTTGTTTTTTTTACACAGCATATCTATTTGTCTTTTTTTCCTTTTCTTTTTTTTAACAAAACAGCATGTTTATGCTCTTATTTATTTGTGTAAATATGTGGACAGTTGCTAGCTTGCTAGCCAAACCAACCAATGTATTGATGATACGTTCGGCATCAATAAAATATTTAATCATATCCAGCTTCTTTATAATATGGATGTCTAACATTTTTATCTTTAACTTGAAGCTCATAATTTAAACAATATGAATCCCTGCACTCCACCATTTTAAAGCTATAGTTCACCCAAAAATGAAATTTGTCATCATTTAGTCACCCTCAAGCTACTCCAAACCTGCATGATTTTCTTTGTTCTGCTGAACACAAAAGAAGATATTTGGAAGAATGTTCATAATCAAGCAGATAGAGCAACCATTCACTATTATAATATTTTCCCCTACTATGGAAGTGAATGATTGCTCTGCTTGGTCATGAACATTCTTCCAGATATCTTCTTTTGTGTTCAGCAGAAAAAAAGAAACTCATGATTTGGAACAACTTGAGGGTGAGTAAATGATGACAGAATTTTCATTTTTGGGTGACCTATCCCTTAAGTACCTATAAGCTTAATTGATTTAGTCTAATTTTGTTTATATGTACTTAAATATACATTATATCCATAATGCTGGAATTGCTCAATTTAGATATGTAGTAGTCAAAAACGACAGGGCGAAAGTCCACTGCCAATGGTCACTGAATTCTGAGTGAAATGCAGATTACACATCCTGTAAGTCACATGTTTTATGTGAGCACATCCTTAAGGCTGTTTTTTGATGCAACATCACATCCCAAAGTTGACTGAATAAAAAAAAAATTGTGACTTGATCTCATAGGTTACTCAGGGTTTTTTATGCCAAGATGACAGTGTGCGAGTCTCCAGCATTGTGAAACTGTTGATATCTAGTCTGCTTAATGTTCTCTCTTGTCTTGTAAAAGAAGGAAGTCTTTTAGTTATTACAGAGTTATTTATATATCTTGTTTTCCATCTTTTTATTATTGTTTGGAACTCTCTGTGTTCGTCTTGTACTTTTTGGTGGATCCCTGAGAGAATATGTTTTGCTGATGTATGTACTGTACCCAGTTGATTATAGCCTGTTTTAGCATTTTAAAAATGCTTTTGCTGTACTGCCCAAGCACTTACTAAAAAAGAAAACAATTAAACATGTTTATTGCCAAAGACAGTGATCTGATTTCCCTTTATGGCACCCATTTCTTTGTCAAAGCATTTCAGGTCTGCGTTTCTTTCGAAATAATTCTAAAGAATGCAGATTATGTTGGAAGAATTGTAAACTTTAATAGGCTACAAGTCAAACTCAATCAACAGCATTTGTGGCATAATTTTTATTATTTCAAAAAGATAATTCCAATTCATACCTCATTTTTGCTTTCAACAGCAAAAACAAATGTGAACCGTATACAAGTTTTTACATTGTTTCTTCTGTGTTAATGTGAAAGCTCCATGCTTTGGGATTGGGTTCACTTTTGTTTCTGCTCGATGAATAGGATCTAGTCAGGTTCATTAGGACTAAGACCTCGGACTGAAAGAAGAGAATCATGATAGGTCACTTGAAACGTACAAGACATTAAAGGAACTTTATGTAAGAAATGTATTTCAATTAATCATAAAATGGCCCTGATATGTCACTAGACATTAAGAAATCATGTTAATTTAAAATACTTATATCACTGACAACAGTAGTCCGGCCAGGATATTGTCATTTAAAAGTTGTTGTTGCAGCCCTCAACTGATGTTGATGTTGACATGTTGTGTTTTGGGCTGAAGCGCCACCCGCCTCCTATCGACCAATCACAGTCAGTGTGTTTCGGCATCAGGGTTGCCAGATCTGCTCTAGTTTCCACAGTTGCAGCTACAAATGTTCTTGCTGAATGGTGAAGAATGCAATGACATAAACATACAAAAGGCACACAGTATTCGAAGGCAACTGTCATTTTCTATTCCTTTATCTCAAGTAGTTGTCAGATCTTTTTTGTTTTATATTGGTTGCAAGCCTATCATAGAATGACCACAAAATGCTAAACACTTACTAAATAGTCTAATCCTGCTCCTGGAGGGCCAGTGGGCCACTGTCAAGCAAAAATTTACCTCCAAAACCTGAACCAGCTAATAGGATTGAATTTGGAAAAGCATAGCATACTACCACTCTTAGGCCTACTCTTTCTGCCATAGAAAGATGTGGTAAAAGTAGCACATGGCTATGCAGTTCCGAATTCAGCATAAACATATCCAGGCAGCTGCTAAACTCTGCAGGACAGTGGCCCTCCATGATCGAGTTTGGACACTCTAATACATCATACTGCATTATTATGATGTTAGGGTTTTGGAGTCATCCAGTTCTTTCGTTTTGCAGAGGTGTTTGTTATTAGGCGCATTTCGGTAGTATTGTCTGTAGGGGGCTCTGCACACACTAGCCCTGACTTGCATGTCGACCTCTCATCATCCTGTCTTTTTCGTTTCTATTTTTATTTAAGCAAAGAGAAACTCCGTATCGCATTCACATGGCATCTGCCATTCATTTTAATAAGCACTTTTCAAATGTGTACCATGCTCAGCGATGACATCTCTGTTATCATACTTTTAAAAAGAGCCCTGAGACATATCCTAAAGAGGGGAAGAAGTGACATATGCCAATCGGTTCTAAATGTAGTTAGCTAGAAGCCAGTTAAGTTAGTTGATTTCAACCTACTGAGTTACACAGAGATTCAGAAATACAAATTTGATGTGCTCATTGTCCAATACTTTGCAAAGGCTAACACTTAATTTTGATGGTCCCTTCTGGTCGTTTTGTTGACTATAAGTAACTTTAATTTATTTATTGTGATTGTCCTACAAAAAAAATTGTATTTACTATATAGCCTAAGTAACTTTGCAACTACGTCAACGTATTTTATATTCCCTATCTAGGCTACTAACACTTTAATGACAAGTAGGCCTATATTAAGGAGAGTGAAGACTCTTGTGTGAGTGCTTGACAATTTAAAACAACCAAATTTATAACATTGAATTTACTTCTGTGATGGCAAAGCTGAATTTTCTATTCAGAAATAGGCCTATGTCTATGGTTTGCTGCTCAAGAAACTTGAACAGTTAAGCTGAATAATATTTTTGTGGAAACAGGAAACCATATGTATTTTTTTCAGGATTTTGGATGAATAGTTCAAAAAAGAACAGCATTTATTTGTAATTGAACATTTGTTGTAACAATGTTTCCTTACTGAATTATAATAATAATAACTTACTGACCCCAAACTTTTGAACAGCAGTCTTGTGCTCACATTTCTATGTAATTTAAATGCATATTAAATAAATAAAAAACCTAATGTTATTTTTCTCAAGAAGCACTATCCAGCAAAATCATTAGCTATTAGTGGCTTTCTTTTACTGAATCTATTTCTGTCAGCATCCTTTAAACCTCCTCTGTCATCTCATTAATTGTCCCCTATTGATTTCACTTATTTATTCATGATTCTAAATTATTGTATCTAAGAGACTTTAAAAAGGAAACCTTACGAATTTTTAAAGCTCTGTGTCTTATTTTCATCTGTTGTGATAAGTCTCTTCTTGGGCTTTATTTTTCGTCCAGATTTAGGTTTTTATTTCTCTATACAACCTTTCTTTACCTCCATCTCGCCCCTCCCTCCTCGCCATTTTTATTTCTCTCTGTGTCCTTCTATTCTCTCATTCTGCCGTCTTTTCCTCGCTTTAGTCACTTTCCACATCCCTCTCCATATACCAGTTCGTGAATATTCATCAGGTTAAGTCGGACTACTCTTCACAGTTCTTGTTAGGAGCAGTGTGTTAATGACATTCAGCAGAGAGTCCAAATGTAGATAAGTGTACTCTGGGAAAGGGTTTCCCTCCCGCTGGCTAACAACGGTCCCATTTATGGGATGTTCATGATGGCACGGTGGTCATCCACACTGGACGGATTCCTCCTGTCTCTAGCATGCACTGCTTTACGAGCATTTAAAATCCACTTTTATGCTCATTATGATGAGAGCGCCCTCTCTTTTTGACCACTGTCCTCTTCTTCACTATACAGGAAAATAGGCTCATGTTCATGGTTCCATCAATGGCATCTTTGTGATGCACTTTTATGCAAACCTATTTTAGAATGGATGGGTTTAAGTCTATGTAGATTTATGCGACTCTAGTGGGTCTAGTATTGATGGACAGGCCATCGAGGAGGTAGAATCCCTTTGAGGGTGGATCTCCACTGAGCTGTGTACATTGTTAATGGGAAGGGCTGGACACAGCCGGGTTTTGTGTGTCTAATGAGTGGTTTGCCTGAGGAGGAGACAAACTGCTGCTGTCCCACTGCTCTCAGCCACTCCCACTCTGCTTTTGTCCAAATGTACCTCTACCCTCTCTCTTATTCTCACTTTTCCTCGTAAATAGAAGGTTAAGGAGAGTGATCAGAGTTCTGTTGCTCCAAATACAGACCTCATAGGTGATTTTCAGACCTGGCACGTTTTTATACAATAACTCAATAAGAAATGAGTTGATACATTATGACTTAAAGTGTGGTTAAAATATATGGTCAATAGTATATTTTGTATAAAACACAACTTGCAAAGAACTTTCAAAACAAGCAAAAGCTGAAGTTTTCTGTTGGTCCTCTTGCAAAATATGAATGGGGAAATCTTTCGCTCCCATGTGAAATTCCCAATCGTGTGAATTCCCATTGAAGAGAAGGCAAGTCGACGCACAATTTTGCTGAAGGTGTTAAATGTGACAGCATCTTCACTTTTAGACACAATAATATCAGTTACTCTGTTTATTTGTGCTCTGAAAATAGTTCCAAAGAAGCCACAGCAGAATTAGTCGCCATGAAATCAAAACTGACCATTCTTATTTTTATGTAATATTGTAGTGTTTATTATAAATGATTTATCTGTGCACTTCATAATTTTTTTTACATTTATGTGCTCTCGTATTTTTTAATCAAACACGTTGACTTCTCTTCCTGTCATGTGCAATGGCGTGAGAGAGGGGCTATTACAGTCTGTCTTGTTTCTGTCATTTTGTTAGAAATGTCCAACTTCCATCGATCCAATCAATTCCCGAAGGACAAAATCAAGCCCCGCCCTACTTCTTGTTTTTCACAGGAAAAAGCCGGATATGCATCACAATAGGGGAAAAAAAGAACAATGGTATTTCTACTGCAAATATGAGAATCCTTTTTATTTTCTGAATTTGTACTAACAGAAACTGGGAGTGTCCATACATTCAAATTAATTACAATCTATTAAAACAACATGATTCCAGAAAAGAATAGGGCAGAAATATGATTTCAGTATATGCTTTTGTAGCATAGTTGAGATTAGAGTTAGATTATTTGAAGATATTTTTATTTGTTTATTTAAATGTACTTTTTTAATTAATTACATTCAAATTCATTCTGAGGCCCTCTTGAAAGTTTGCCCCGGTGCGCTGGTTGAGAAACACCAGGTGGACATGTTGGACGTAATAAATCAAGGTTGACATGTTGCTACCTATAGGCTACTAGTGTAATGATTTAACCTGCAGAAAAATCCCTACCACAAACACATACGCTGACAATACAAACACAAGACAAGTGGAGTGACACAAAAGTCAGATTCCTTTTGGACTATCAGCCAATCAGATTCAAGGACTGACACTAACTGTTATACTTATGTAATAGTCATTGTTTCTTGTAGTGTTTCCCATTAACTTCCAGTATGCCTCCACTTCTGAATGAGGAAATGTTAGTATAAATAATAACAAGCAATTGCTTGTTCCCAGGGAAAAAGTAGAGAGAGAGAGACAGAGAGATATCATTCAAGCCAACAAGAATCAATAGTTCATACTAAAACTTTTTTTGGAGTCCAAGAAAATAAGCCAAGCAAAAACAGAACTTCAAACAATTGTGGTGAGATTTCAGACTACTGCCTGGGTGCCACCCCATTCATACAGTAGTATCCTACATGCCCCTCTCTGGGCCGCATGCCAGTGTATCCAAGTGGCTCTGGACCACCAATTGTACCACTGAGTTTTTTGTTCTATGCCTATGTGCCACTCCTGAGTCTCAGTAACCATGGTGACATGCTGACTGTGCCAAGCATACATTTGGTGCCCTTTACAATGACAGAAGAGCAGGGTAGTAACTGGGCAGGGCAGTTATTTACAACACCATCATATTTGGGGGTTGGCTGGTTCACTCTAAATATACATGACGGGTCATCTTGTTCAGGTGGGAAAAACCAGAAGTGAGGCGTTTATTCCTTTGAATAACATTAAAAGCTGTTATTTATTCATTTATTTTTATTTAAAAGCGCAATCCATGTGCTCATTTTTTGAAGTGCATCCAGAACCCTTGTCAACATTGAACATTTTAGAGTTGAAAAGTCTCCCCTGATACATTTTGTATAAAACTTGTGCTGCTGCACTGCAAAAAGGGTCATCTTTTTTTCTCAAATGGAACACTTTTCTACAGCTTTGTTTATATTTCATGTGTCATCCCTTATTTAGTGCCTTTAACTCTGAAAAAAATACTGTATTGATTTTCTCATTCAGATGTGTAGCTGAACACTTCAATGATGAATACATACAGGAATAAAACACTTCTAAAATGCCATGGCTTTAAATTTATTACATGTATCGTTTCAAGGATGAAAAGTTCATCACATTCATTCACTAAATCATGCAATGAACAGAATGACTCAGATTCACATCAACCTTAGGGCACTTCCTCTGACTTCTTCAAAGGCATCTGATTGCTTGCTTTCTTTTGCATCTTTTAGTGAGACAAGACCTAAAATGTTATAGACCTATTATAATTGTGTATTGGTTTAACAAATACATACTTTTATGCCATCAGCAAAACCGATAAACTCCATGTCCTTAAGCGTCTGAGGGAGCTTTCATTCATACCAGGCGGTTTATAACCCTAAACGAGCTCTATGACCCCCAAATTAACTCATTTGAGCGGATGTCCGAGATGTGTAAACATCATATTTGTGTTTTTGGGTGTTTCATCGTGTCTGTAACAAGTGCATTTAATTGTTCTTTTTTTTCTTTTTCTTTTTTGAGGCAAAAGCAGCCCACCCTAAAAACAACAAGCATACAATCACTCCATTATGCCATGACAAAAGTGCCTTTGATGTGGTGGAAGCGAAGCAATCTCGAGCCACAACAGCACAGAGAGGCAGGAGATATTTACTGAGTGAACATGCTCTGCTTACAGGAGCAGTGCTGTTTGCAGAGACAGCAGCTGCAGGAGGGACGTCCCCGTTGTTTGATCTGTTTCTGTCCCTCTGGGGTTTGGATACGGTTACCCCCAGGAAGCCCATCGGTTTGCAGTTGGGACTTGGGAGAGATAAAATATCTCAGCCCATTCTGAACATGATTTGCCCAAGGTAGAATCTACATATGCATACACTATGAAATATTAAAGTCTGTACCATAAAACATACTTCCATGGGTAATGAATTAAATGCTTACCTATCCCCCATGCGTTTCTCTAGTCTGTTCTGTAAATACACAATGCTGGACGCTTTCCTTAAAATTTTGCTATCTGGTGTATGATAACACAATTTATATCTTGTCTCTTTCAGTGTTTGTTTTTAGTTTTGTGATGTGTGAAGAGTATAAATCTTCTCTTCTTCCAGTTAGATAGATAGATAGATAGATAGATAGATAGATAGATAGATAGATAGATAGATAGATAGATAGATAGATAGATAGATAGATAGATAGATAGATAGATAGATAGATAGATAGATAGATAGATAGATAGACAGACAGAATTCGCTCATTTTGCATTACACTGTAAAAAAAAAGTCTGTAAAAATAGGGCACAATGTATTGTATAAATATGAAGGAATTTTCTTTATTGTTTTTTTTTTTTTACAGGTGTTTTACCTGTATTTTGAAATAAACATTGCATTAGTTTGTGTTTTAAGGGTCAACGGAAATTTCTGTAGAAAATTTCTGGATAATGTACTGGCTGAAAATTACCAGTACATTTTACGTTTTTATTTTTACAGTGTAGACTATACATTAAAATAAATGTACATATAAATGTCACCAGAAGAATAAACATTCAGAAACATACGCTTTCACAAATCATTTGCCTGAAAAAGAGAGTGGATACACACTGTCTGTTGTTTACCTTGGTTCTGTGTCCATGTCCAATGATTCTATGGTTGAGCTGACCCTAGTTAGCTGTTTGTGTTCAGAGACAGTAAGGGGTCCCGTGCACATGGCTGTCTCAGTGACCAGGCGGAGTGGGATCCTCAGCCTGTAGGAGCACATGACACAGATGCACATGTGATCTCTCACCCCCTCATACACCAGGAGAGAAGAATTCTCTCTCAGCCCATTTGAAGGTCATGGCAGAGGGTCCTGCAATCCCAACTGTGTGTGTGTTGTGAATCTATGACTGGCATATCAATGAACAAGTGAATGTTACTGACATTGGCCTATTCTATTTTGTTGTGAATTATAGTGGCACGTGAATTTTTCTTTCCAATGTTGAGTTTACAAATGATGAACACATTTGGGAGTGCTATAGCATATCAAAACATATTTTGGGTGTTTTTTCCCTCATTGATACTAGCGAAATACGAAACTCTAAATAAATCAATGTATCTTACATTGTTGTGTCGTATATTTGGCGCAGCGCGTTTGGAGAAAATAGCGTACAGTCGTGTACACGGAAAGGGGGTGTGTGAGGATACTGGCAGCGTTTCATGCAGCTCCAGTGGACACCTAAAGCGGGACTCACTGGTGTGTGTGTGTGTGTGTGTGTGTGTGTGTGTATGTGTGTAAAGAGAGCTAACACACTCTCACACACTTAACATTTGGACACAACATGGCGATGAGGCGCCGAGAGACACGACGACTCTTCCCCGACTAACACAACCACGTTATGTTATAGGTAGGGGAGCGCGACAGGCACATACGTGAAATTACGCGAAACTAATTAAACCCGAAAAGATTATTCCCCGAATTCCATTATATACATGTAGCTTGTCGCGGTCATATAAAGCACACTGCTTTACCCCGCTGCTGGAAATCAAACGCTGTACATGGCGGTGGAGAATATCTGGTTCTTCTGTCTACTTTCTCTGGGTTACTGTGGATTATCCTTGCAAGGTAATACAAGCTAAATCTAATACCCGGTGTTTCCCAGGCAATGTCTTTTAAACTGTGTGTGTGTCTGGTAGCCTATAACAATGTATTTCTTTGTATCTGTCAGAATATGTGAGTATGGGCTAGAGAGAGAAATCATGCACCTTGCTTGTTGCAGCGTTGTGAAGCTTTTACTTTTTTCACGTTTTCCTTTCATTTACGCAAACAGTAGCCTATTTACGCTGAAGTAGCCTACAATATTTGTTTCTGGATTCAACTTTTTTGTTACATCCAAACTTCACTTTTGTTAACAATATTATGCGCTCAGTAAAGTAATATGGTTTGGTTAATTTGACGTAATGGTAAAGCATATTTACGAAATTGACAATAAAACAAATAGATGAAGACACGAAAACGCAATGTTTGCTCAGGGGGCGGATATGTAGTAGGGGGTTCTAGTTTTGGAATTTACAGGTTTATACCATCATAATCATAGCAAAATAAATCTGGCAAAATAAATGTTGGAATTTAAAAGGTTTGTTTGAATCACTTATTTGTAATTATTTAGGACATGTTTGTCTTGAAATTAATTAGACTGAAAAAGCTTGAAACTACAGTAAATGTCTAAATTCCTCAAATTAACTAAATTATTAGGCTATAGACTTATTTATTGTAATCTTGAGTACATAAATGTAGCGTACATGTTTAAAAGTTCAAATGACTAAGCTTGAAAAAAAAGAAAGAGAGAAGATTGTTCTGTTTGTTGTTTTTAGACTAAATAGGCTACCTTTCACACAAAGTAACAAACTGGACAGGTCAGGTAGAAGAGACTGAAGTCTGTTTTTTTAATGCTTCATATTGTCTTTTAAGTACACCCCCCCCCCCCCGTGCTACATCTTAAAGCATAAAATATATATTTTACAACATTTTTGCCCACATTCCCTAAGTTGCCAAAACGGCAACACATGAATAAACAGGTATTTTGTAGCTTGTGGTGCCTTTGTCGCCCACTAGGGGGACTGGGCCAAAATACCCCCACCCCCCTAAACTGACCCCCCTGAAAGGCATTGTGTGATTTGCACCCTTTTTAAAGTGAGAGAGATGGTGACTTGAGTGAGCGGAAAATTACTGGCACAAGCCTGTTATGATTTTTTTTTGTATTTCTATCTTGTTCTTAGATTAAATATTTATCGAATATTTATTTGATTTATGAGTATAAATAAGGCTTTGATGCTTTTTGTGTAGAGCATACTTTTCTGTAATTGTATGCCATATATTTATCACATTGATAGCATGGAAGGAAATTGCAGAGTTTAAAGGCAGTATAAGGGTTGTTATGGTTCGTGAAGGGGCAGCGCTCTTCATTGCAGGAGCTTCAGGCAGGAATCAGCGACTTGAATTCAGTCACAGGCGCTGGAAGAAAAAGGGGTGGGGAGTGGTCAGGGCGACTTATCCAAAGACTATACACCTTATTTACATAACAAAGAAGAGCACTGAAACACATGGGTACCTCTTGGCATCCAGTGATACCCTTGTCCGCTGGGAAGTATAAACGGCAACCACAGTGGTCAAAACACTGTGTCATCTTTGAGCTCCGTTAACGATTTAAGAGCCAGCGCTGTAGTGGATAGATTATTTACAGCGGGGCAGGACCTACTAGTGATCAATTGCATTAAAAATGCTTGCGCTAGACCGCTGTGCAGACCTGCTGTAGGATGTTTTCATTAAAGTACTTCTTTTATTTATTGTTTGTTATTCTGTTCTATTCTAAATACAACTTTTGATGCTCTTCCAGAATTGTTTTGACCTTTTTTTAAAAAAAAACATTAATCTTAAAGGTAGGGTAGGCAATTTCGGAGAAGGTAGCAATAGCAAGCTAGCTTTGGGAAAAAAAAAACACACTTCTGATTGCTATACCTCCATAACAAATGAATGCACACAGCCAGAGCAGAGTCTGCAAAGCGACAGGACAGACAGTATTAAATTACCTCATATCTCAAAGCACATAACATTACAATAATAAAGAATGTAAACAACTAACACTGACTTGTACCAACTGACTTCAGACATCCCACCCTGCAAAAAACCATTTTCCGAGTGGTAACACACATAACAAATATTATATTATATTAATTTGCGTAAGCTGCATAACACAATCAGCAGTATTTATGCACTGAAAGCAAGTGTGCCTGAAAAGTAAGGCAAAGTATTTTGACCGCACCCTGGTATTGGCTGTAGTATAGGTCTTATAGGTTCACCCAAAAATGAAAATTAGCCCATGATTTACTCTCCCTCAAGCAGAGCTTGGATCGGGCTCAAAAAATCAATCCTGACCCTACCCAAGCCCGTGCATGTTGTGTCCTAGTCCGGCACGGCCCAACACATAAACTGTAATGAGCCCAAGTCGATTTAAAGGAGTGATGAATTAAGAAATCAACTTTACCTTGAGCCTTTGATATATAAAAGGTCACGGTAATATAAGAATATCCTGTAAGTTTCAGAGCTGAAAACTTCCTCGTTAGTCTTTTATAGACACCAGGACAAGAAAACGAGGCTCTCAAATCAATGATGTATTAGAAGGATGAAATGCCGCCTCTGTGTGTATGCTGCTTCTGTAGTCCCGCCCACCGACTCGTGGAGCTAAACTGATCTCGCTACCAAGCAATAAACATGCCGAAGATGGCAAGATAAAGTTGACACTGGGGCCCCGTCCACACAAAGCCAGAGCTTTCCCAATCCAATCTTTTTTTTCCCTCGTTTCAAGAAATATCTACGTCCACACGAGATCCCAGAAACCGACTCAAAACGATGTAGTATACATGCCAGGCCACTGTGTGGCGCTGTAATTCTGCCACAAAAATACACTAAAAACAGAGATAGGAGGTGAGGCAAAATCTCACGGTAAAATAACAATCAAAACATTTGCTACTTAACAGAAGTGTTAATAAGGCAATATACAATAATGCAAATACGGTAATTAAATGATGTGGTATTGATGAACGCATGCCCATTGCCCGTAGTTGTATCCCTTAACTCTTTCACTGTGCTGGACGTAGTGTGATGGCATCACCGTTTTAGAAAATATACGGATTTGCTGTACACACGAAAAACGGAAGATTGTCGTTTTCAGATTTATCCGCTCTGGGACCCGGTTTCAAAAAATATTGGATTCATGCTTCCAAAACGCCAGATCCGTGTGGACGAAACGCTGATACGGTAAAAAATGTATACGTATACAGCTAAACGTCTCCGTGTGGACGGGGCCTGGATTTGAAGATATATTGAGATAAAAACACAATGCTGTGCCTTCTATATTGGATCCGACAGGAAATGTGTAGCACACTTATGTGAGTAAAATGTGTTTTTTATGTGATAGTATTGTATTGTTACAGATCGATATGTGTGCTTATCTAACAGAAAATGTCTTAGCATGCTGTCACAGGCTGGAGAATTCTTTATTTGGTTTTTTTTCATTGTGATTTGGGTTCAGAACAGATCAGATCAGATGCGTTATGGGCCAGGGGGCTCGCAAAGCCCAACGTCCCAGGGCTATGTGTTTTCCAGACCAAAAACATAAGCAAGTCGACAGGCTGGTTAATCTTAAATAGTGAGATAACATTAATTTCTTGATTTGCGTTGTTAATATTCAATCTCTTGACTTGATATTTGAAGAGCGCACACCCGCTTATATGTGTGTGGTTTGCGCTTATCCACCGATGGGACGGGCCGAGTAAAAAAAAAAAAAAAAATCTCAGGTGGATGAGAGATAAATCATTGTGTTTGTTTGATAAATACATTTTGAGAGCCCTGTTTGAGAGGGAATTATTCCGGTTGCCGCTTTCAAAACGTGAACTGACAAGGGAATTTAAGCTCATTAAATATACAAATCATATCCAATCCTAGCCGTGGGCGTTTACTTCGAAGTCTTCAGTGCGGCATGCCCATTAAACCCAGTGTTTTGGAGAGAGCCTCAAAAACCAGTGTAGAAAATAGCCTATTACTTATTCATTATGATGTTTTTGAATGTAAAAACTACACAAACGTCATTAGTTGACCTCAGACAAAAGTATAAAAAAATAAACAAAGCCAGTTCATGACACATTTAAACCCGATAATTTTTAATACGTGGGTATTCTGATGAGAACGAGCCTGTAATGAGCGAAGCGGACCGTTGTGACCATCCGCAGGCGTGCACTCATGAACCGCTCAACGGTAAAAAGATGTTCGCTCAAATCCAGCTCAGACATGACTTGTTGTAGTCATTAAACAGTGTTTTTTTTTCATATTTATGTTTAAATATTATAATATTATTGTGCAACTTTGTAGCCTACACATTTGTTTCTTAGGTGTAGTATTAGTTCTTACTTTGCTAAAATATATATATTATTTCTGATTATGGCATAGCTTTCTGCCCACCCAATTAGGGTAATAAAGTAATGTTTAAAAAAACACAAATGCTTGATCAAGGGCCTGGCCCGACCCAGCCCGAGGATAGTGCTGGGAAATCTTGGCAAGTTCAAACTCTATCCTCAAGTCATCCTAGGTGTATATGACATTCTTCTTTCAGACGGATTAAATCGGGGTGATATTAAAAAAGTCCTGGCTAATTCAAGCATCATAATGGCAGTGGATTGTTGTTTCGTTAATGAAGTCAATTCTTGTTAATAAATGTGCATCTATCCATCACATAACTGCTCCACACGACTCCGGGGGGTTAAAAAAGGCCTTCTGAAGTGAAATGGCATGTGTGTGTGTAAGAAAAATATCCATATTTAAACCTTTATAGGCTACAAAAAGTAACTTCTGGCGGAAAGCTGTATCCAAATCGACTTACGGCAAGAGTAACCTCTGGCGAGATGTATAGAAGCATCACAAGCTTTAACGCCTCTTTGAGATAGGGCCAGACAACAAACTTAAGCCCCTCTTCTCTTATATAAAAAATCCTCCACCAATTGTCTTTAAAAATAATTTTTTTAGACTAGTTCATGACTGGTGTTTTGTTTTGTTTTGCTCTATCCTCTGTGCTTCTGCATTCATCAATACCATAGACTGTAAAAAAATATGGACGTAGTGTCCGTGACGTCACCCATAGGATTCCGATAAGCCGTTCTGAAGCTTAAAGTATGGCCGAGCTGGGCGTTGCCATCTTGTGAGCGAGTCATCGCGTGTCACTCCCGGATAACAGAAAATGGGCAAAAAGGCGGGATGTGCGCGGAGCTGAGGTGACGCAACGACTATAGACGGCGGATAAATGGCTATCCACTTGTAACCACGCACTTAATTATGCAGAACCTTAAGACTTTATATAACGTAAACGAATGATTTATAAAAAAATTCACCCCCCTCAGAGTTGTCATGAAGATCAAAATTAGCCTTATAAGCCAAAACCACAATTTGTACCAGGCTGTAAACATGTTTTTTTCTGCTTTAAAGTTGAGAATTTTAACATGGGGCTCAATGAGATTCTGCTCCCTCCTGGAGCCTGTCCCTAGTGGCCAGTTGAGGAATTGCAGTTTACATTACTTCCGTATTGGCTTCAAGAGAGATCGCGGGAGGTTGCCGCTTGATCAATACGCATGGTTCAAGGGTCAAGGGTCAAGGGTTACTCTTATGATGATGCATACTGCAATCTGCCGGAAGTTAGATTTTTTAGTCAATAATGTTTTAAATATGGATATTTTTCTTACACAAACACGCCACTTCGCCTCAGAAGGCCATTGTGATGGATAGATAATAATAGCACTTTTATGGACAAAAAAACAACATTTTTTTGCCATTATAATGTTTGGATTAGCCAGGACTTTTTTTAAAGGGGTCATATAATGGTACATGCACTTTTACAAGCTGATTGTATGAAAGTGTGTGTTGGCAGTGCTTGTACACAACCTATCTTATAATGATAAAAATCCATCAAGTGTTTATTTAATCTTCTTATATGTTTTCTCCTGTCTCAAATCAAACTGTTCGACCGTGTGAAGTCACATGGTCAGACACCCCTCCCACGACTGTTGATTGACAAGCAGCGTTTCATCTCAGACCTGCCCTGAGCGAGCTCTGCTGTTGTCATAGTCCGCCATTGTATAGTAGTAGAGACGCTGGAGCAGAATGGCGTCTAAGTGTAATTGTAGTGTAATGTGTTCTTGGGTGTAATAATGAACCGCTGAAGGAAGTGGCTCAGTTTTGTTTTCGTCGATGCTTTTATGTCTGCGCGAACCGCAAAGCATTTCTCACCAGACTGCTTTATAACCAAGGGTCAATAACTTATAAAGCAGGTTTTGCTAAGAAGCTGCTCCTGAATAAAGATCTGTACAAGCTCTTCGTGTTCATGCTGCAACTCTAGAAGAAGTGAGCTTGCACGCTTCACACTGAATGCAGCTAAAGTTTACAGGGTTAGTTAAAGGGTTAGTTTACACAAAAATGAAATTTCTTTCATTAATGACTCACCCTAATGTCGTTCCACACCCGTAAGACCTCTGTTCATCCTCGGAAAACAGTTTAAGATATTTTAGATTTAGTCCGAGGCCTTTCTGTCCTTTCTTGAATGTAAGTGAATGCCCACTTGCTGTCCACGTCCAGAAGATAATAAAAAAATCATCAAAGTAGTCCATATGTGACATCAGTTGGTTAGTTAGACTCTTTTGAAGCGTTGACAATACATTTTGGTCCAAAAATAACAAAAAATATGAATTTATTCAGCATCTTAATTTCCGTCTTCCAGAAATAAAGAATCAAACGGTCATGATTCAAGATTCGGATCCACGTGTCAAACTGGCAAACTATTCAACACTGGCAACACTTTTTTCCAAAGATTTTTTTTTTTTTTTTTTGTCATTTTAGGTAGTTATTATCACTCAGACACACAGCTCTGGAAAAAAATTGAGAGACAACTGCAATTTTTTCTTAAATCAGCATTTCTACAAATATGGAATTTGCCATTCCAGTGTCTGTTGAATTCCAATACAGGCACACCTCATTCTTCTGGATGAGGTGCTGATTAGGTGATCACCTGAACCAAATCTTATTAGATAAGGAAAAGTATAAAAAAAACACTTCTGTGGTCATTACTATCCTCTTGCAGTAGGACCACCTGGATGGCAAAAACAGTGCTAGTAGTACCTCAAAAGTAATTTAAATAAAAAAATAACTATTGACCATGCCAAAAAAGTTAAAAAGAAAACTTTTGAGTGAGGAAAAGAAGGGTTCAATTCTGGCTTTACTGGCAGAGGGATATACAGTGAGTGTCCGGTTGCTTCCATCCTTAAAATTTTAAAGACGCCGGTTCATAAGAACAAGGTCAAGCAGCAGACATTGGGGACAACAAAGGTTGTCCTGGAAGAAAACTTGCTTCCTTCTCCTCTGACAATGTTCCCCAACTCTGAGGACTAGTTTTTCCAGGAGGACAATGCTACCAACACAGCCAGGTCAATCAAGGTGTGGATGGAGGTCCACCAGATCAAGACCCTGTCATGGCCAGCCCAATCTTCAGACCTGAACCGCATTGAAAACCTTTAGAATGTGATCATGAGGAAGATGGATGGTCACAAGCCATCAAACAAATCCGAGCTGCGTACATTTTTGCACCAGGAGTGGCATAAAGTCACCCAACATCAATGTGAAAGACTGGTGGAGAACATGCCAAGACGCATGAAAACTGTGATTCAAAAACAGGGATATTCCACCAAATATTGATTTCTGAACTCTTCCTAAGTTAAAGCATTAGTATTGTGTTTTTTAAAAAATGAATATGAACTTATTTTCTTTCTATTATTCAAGGTCTGACAACACTGCATATTTTTTGTTATTTTGACCAGTTGTTGCTTTCGGTTGTTGCCAATAAATGCTCTAAATTACAACCTTTTTATTTGGAATTTGGGTAAAATGTTGTCAGTAGTTTATAGAATGAAACAAAAATTTTAATTTTACCCAAACACATATACCTATAAATAGTAAAACCAGATAAACTGATGAAACTGAACTAAATTTTGGTCTCTTAATTTTTTTCAGAGCTGTAAATTGTTTAAAGTGTTTTTTCCCAAAATGTTTGGTATTAGTTAGTTATTTAATGCTATAAAAACGGGTTGTAACATCATGATTGAGAGCTGTGCTTACATTTGAGTCTGTGGGAGTGGAGTATGGGCAGGACCTTGAGACCATGGCCGCAGATACTGACCGCCAAAAACATCTTAATAGAAAGTGAAAACAGGGCTTCTCTCTCACTTGCTCGAGCTATTTTATATAATTTGCTAGATCTTTATATTATGCTTTGCTAGATCATGAAGTAACAATCTCTTCCCTCTGTTGGCTACTGAGGGTTGTTTTTGCTCCTATGTGCCAGTATTTAAGATAATATGATTTCCTGACAATAGAGTAGAGACCTCAGTGATGTCTTTTCCTCTGAAAAAGTCTGGTTAGGAATATAACATTGTTCTTCAAGAGATTGCTGTTACATTATTACATTTTTGCGATAAGTATTGTAGTCCCTATTGGTTTTTGCTAGATAAGGATATAAAATAGACAGAAACAATTAAATATTCAATATAGGGCATATACCTTTCTTTGTTCCAGTATATAAATCAACTTTAATGTTCATCATATTAAGGACTTTCTTCCCTCCAGTCTGTGGAGGGTTCAGTCAGGGGCAGACGTGCATCCCATCTTGCATCCGAATGCTTTATCTTCCAGTGCATTCACAAAATGAAATGCAACCCATTCTGCCCAATATCCCTTTGGAGCAAGATAGGTAATGCTGAAGCTCATGTTAGGAGTGTCGGGCACATGTCGGCCACCCCTGAAAACTAAAATCCTATAATCCTTCCTGATGAGAAAAAAAATCATTGAGAATTTCAGAGGGGTGTAAATCCAGTTCGTAAAATCCAACTATCTCTAGCTAAGTTATTTGAGGAAAATTGGGTGAAGACATTTCAGATTTTCTGAAAGACTCTAAATCAACTATTATTAAACACACCTGAGTTATGGTTTTTCGGGGTTCACTTGAAAGTTACAGTTTTGTTATTGTGTTGATAGAATGAAAAGCGGCTGAAATGCTGACTTGAGCATCTGTGGTTTATCATAACAATAGAAATCAGAGATGTTTTGAGACTTCTATTATGGACAGGCTGTGCAGAGGAGCGTGGTATTTTGACAGGTGTCACCGCGAGAGATGCTGCACTTTGAGACGGTAGAAGGAGTGGTTGAGTAGATCTCCTTGTTTGAGTGTTCATGTTGATCTTTCCAGTGACTTCGAAAGTCATGAAGTAATTTCTTCACTGCAACTATTCCCTCCTGTCCACTAAGATTTGTGCCCACAATTTCAGGCTGGTTTCCCTGAGGCTGTGTGCCTGGTGTACAAAGAGGAAGAGGAATGTTGTTGCATGTATGTATGTATGTATGTTATGTATGCGTGTTTTTGAGGTAAGTGATGCTGGAAAATTGTGAGGGTAATTTGAGTTGATCTATTCTTCTCTTTTTTCCCTTCTCCCTCTTCAGATTCATAAACTGAGCACTGTGCTTTTCACATAAAAATATCTGTAAACTCTTGGTGACTAGATGAGGAGTGGTGATGCACGTATGCACTTAGGAGGCTGCACTTCTCCACTTTAAAAATCCAGCTTATGCTTTGCTTTCTCATAATGTGTTGTTGTCTTGCATTCCAGTGTTATCCTAGAAATTCATGTACAGCTGTCTGCTTTTTTTTAAAGACCCCCCCCCCCCCCCCCCCAAAAAAAAAAAAAGAAGAAAAAAAAAAGATAGAAGCAGCGTAGAGGCCAGAGGGCATTTTTTACAGGGTCTGTCACATGGTCTCACAGGCATGCGGCTCCAAAACCCGTGACTCAGAGTTGCAGTGTGTGCTCTGTCCTGGGGGGCTCACCATGTTTTGATCACCACATCAGTGCAACAGCCTGTCCTCCAGAAAGAAAAGAGTTACGGCAGGCTCACACATACTCTGCAGCTCGTATTTTTTTCTGGTGCCCTTGTAAACAGATTAGAGTGTTCACACTGCACACGGATGCGGTCCGGCAATGCATTCCAGGTGTGTTCTATCGTTCGTGTACCGAGTCAGTTTTTGCTGTGCTGCACGTGCTGAATTAAAGTGACAGCGCATTGTTGCATAAAAAAAACAAAAACAAAAAAAACATGGATTGACATCAAAATGTAGTAATTTCACCATAACTTTATATAATTAAACTCTACTGTGTTTTAGTCAACATATAGTTCTTTATGACCCACAGGATTTCTTGTATAAAGATTTAAATGCAAAAGAAAGGGTATGAGAGTCGACTGTTTTTGTCAATTGTAGGTTTTAATTTAAAATTGGGATTTTTAACTTGGGATGCACCAATATAAAACTTTTTTGGCCGTTACCGATAACTTATAATTTTTCACTGCAAAAAATACTTCTCTTGCTTAGTATTTTTGTCTTGTTTCTAGTCCAAACATCTAAAAATTCTTAAAACAAGAAGTATTTACTAGACAAGCAAAAGTAATTGTCTTGTTTTGGGGAAAAATAACTTAAAATTAAGAGAGTTTTTGCTTCAAATAAGCAAAGAAATCTGCCAGTGGGGTAAACAAAATAATCTTAAAACAAAATTATTTTGTTTACCCCACTGGCAGATTATTTTGCTTATTCAGAAAACAGATAACTTTATATTGGCTGATTAATCTAAATCCACATTTTTATATAATTTTAAGAGCCTGATTACAAAAAAAAAGGTCTCACCATTAAAACCATGTCCTAAGCACACAATTACAATGTTTTCATTATAATTTTATGTAGCCTATATGATAGACTTGTGCTGCACATAACTTTATTTTTCTTTTTTGAAGTAATTCCATAAATATTTCAAGAAATTCAAATTCAAAACCATCATGACGAACAGTAAAACGCATCTGAAGTGGTTCAGCTGAAGGAAATAGTCCCTAGTTTATTTTAGGCTTTAATATATAATTTTCTTAAGGTAACGTGAATACTTATGTGAAAGAACTGTGCTGTGGTACAAAAAGAGAATCACATTGCTGATAAAACATTTCTGTATTTATTTTTGGATTTGAAATAAAAATAATGAATAAATGTTGTGATTGCGTATACAGCTGTGGATCAGTTGCGCACTGCAAACACTTCATATGTGAAAGCACAATGCCTAGTGCTCCTGCATCGCATATGTACTGCAGACGGAGTATTGTGTGAACCTGGCATTACTCTTTTGTGCTCTATCACATTTATTTTCAGCTTCATCACTAGATGTGCTGTGTAATCTTTCCCTACTACTGCTGCAGCACTTCTGCCATTACCTCCATTAAAGCATCCCTTCATGACCTCATTTTCCCTTTTCTTTAACAGCTCTTAATATTGTTTAATGCCCCTGAGAGGGATGAAGGGATTTTCAATAATTGCACAAACTGTAGACTGAAGCAGATGCTTCTGAAGTCAGGGTAGTTATAGTAGCATACAGTATAAGAGGCATTTATTTTTATTTTCTCAGTTTGTGTCTGTGATCATTAAGTTTAAGATATTGCTCAAAGAGAGTGATTAAAATGGATGATAGGAAGTGGATAAATGTCTTACTGGTTAAAACATCTAGGGATGCAGTGAGAGAGAAATTCTGGCTTGCTGATTGTTTGGATGTTATGGCTGATAATTTATAAATGGTGAATATTATAAGCATAGCAACTCACTTGAATATGTGCTATGGGTTTGCATCAAGAGCTCTTAAATCTTTCAGTATTTATCATTATCCTTTTAAATGATTTAAATCTTAAAATATGCAGAAATAATTAAATATTAATTATCAGCTGATGAATATTCATTATTAACTAATAAATAAAAAAATATGAATGGTATTTCATATGTTGAGTATGTAAACTACCATTGAAATAAATGACTTTAATAAATTGCTGTTTTGTAGATGCAGCTTGGTGTTAGTGCGAATGCCCTTTAAAGTCAGCATGAAATTGCTGATTGCTGAGTGAAACGGCTTCTTGAACGAGAAGGAAATGTCAGGTGGGACTTCATTTTGCTAATAGGGAATTAATTGGATCATTGTCCTTTGATAATTGGCAGTTTTCTGTAGGGAAAGCTGAAACTGCTCTTACTGTTGGAAAAACGTATTGCCCTGTCCTCATGCTGGTGTGCATGTCAACAGAAAAGAAATGCCGTTTGTTAATGTTTTTAAAGGATTAGTTCACTTTGAACTAATCCTTTAAAAACATTAATATGCCTCACAACTTTTGCTGATAATTTACTCACCCCCTTGACATCCAAGATGTCCATGTCTTTCTTTCTTTAGTCGAAAAGAAATGAAGGTTTTTGATAAAAACATTCCATGTTTTTCCTCCATATAATGGACTTCAATGGGACCCAAACAGTTCAAGGTCCAAATGACAGTTTCAATGCAGCTTCAAAGGGCTTTAGACGATACCAGACGATGAATAAGGGTCTTACTTAGCGAAACGATCTGTCATTTAAACAAAAAATCTAATTTAAGTTTTATAAGCACATATGCTTGCCTTGCTCTGTTCTGTGATGCTCGTTCATGACGCCACGTAATACGCTATCACGCTTGACGTAGTAGAAGTTATACAGACCTTGAGTCATTTGGGTCCCATTAAAATCAATTATATGGAGAAAAATCCTGGAATGTTTTCCTCAAACCTTAATTTCTTTTCAACTGAAGAAAGAAAGACATGAAAATCTTGGATGACAAGGGTGCGAGTAAATAATCAGCGAAAGTTGCGAGGCATGTTAATGTTTTTAAAGGATTTGTTCACTTTTAAATAAAAAATTCCTTTTCGACTGAAGAAAGAAAGACATGGATGACGGTGGTGAGGAAATTATCAGCAAAAGTTTATTTAAAAAGTGAACTAATCCCTTAATTAAAGATTACTAGGGCATGTTGTTTTAAAAAATGATTTGCATTTTACCTGCACTTTTTCACGCTATAAAGTGCTAATATTTTTTCTCCATTCCAAAACTGATCTCATGAAATGGCGTATGTATGAAACACACCAATTCGTATGCCATTTTGGCGTGCTATCAAGACGCATAATCGCTTTTTAGCGTGTTTATCAAAGCTGTTACATTCTATCCTCCTACACTGGCCCTACCCCTAAACCTACCCATCAAACACACACGCACACACACAGCCCCTAAACCTACCCATCACAAGAAACATTCTGCATTTTTAAATTTTTTTTATTTAGTATGTTTATAAATCCATTTACCTTGTGGACAAACACACACATATTCAGACACATTTTGAACGCGTAACTCAATCCCTTCCCTAAACCTACCCATCTGTGTATTATAAAAAACAGGATATAACAGGCAGATACGACTGCATGCATAATTTATTCAGAAAGTACAAATATCCCAAGTGTTCCGAGGCCAAACGATTGATTTGTGTGAAGAAAATCCCCAAAAGGGATCAGTAACGTCGAGTCCATCCGCCAAAGATTAATAATACATTTCAAATATTGTCGCCAGAAGAAACATCACGTCAGCTTTAACAGCATTGGCTGTCGTGTGTCTCGTGAACGATCGCATCAGTCAACTTGTGTGTATCATTTGAATTAGAAATATGAATGAACGAGTGCGTGTGTGTTCTGTTCGCAAAGGAGCGCGATCATCATTTCGGCTAAAACATTAATATCAACTCTGTTCTTCTCATGAAGATATCGTATGACTTCAGAAGACTTGGAATGCAACATGAGTTCATACTTTTATGCAGTTTTTTTGGTCAGTTTTTGCAATAAATACATGTGACTGTACATTTATTTGCCTGTTACGTGTTTTATATTGTTGAAAGTTGGTAGGTTTAGGGTAGGAGTGGAGTTAGTTGCTCCAAAATATAAAATTAGGCTATAAATATTCATTCTGTGAGATCAGGTTGGCACGTGTATGTTTACGCGAAGTCATGATGTCATATTGCGCAGCTGGAATGGAGAAAAAATATTACCACTTAGCGCCTCCGGTGGACGCTTCACCTAAAAAGTGCAGGTAAACGTACCTGGAGGTACATAATTCAGGTGTTGCAAAAATTTAGGCAGAGTCACGTAATTCCAATGAGCCTGGGTTGGCTAAAAAGCTGTCTCGTGTCATCAGTTAGGATAGAATATGCAACCACAATGTTTACATTACGCCTCCACTGTAGGTTTGCTTTTTATAGAAATAAAAATTTAATTCAGGCGGATAACAGTCGCTTCAATTCCATCAGCTCATCCAATACGAGCTGACGAGAAGACCGGCAGGACCGTCGCAGAGGAATCCTTGCGCAACAGAAGCGTCAAACAAATGTCTTTTCTTTTAAAATTGCTTGAAGAAATATGTGGTCTCTATTCGCACTATTGCTTTGATTATGGTTGCACTTATTGTTTGAAGTTAATATCTTTGTGGATAATTTGTGGGAAGGAGTTCAGTTAGGAGGTCAAAAGTTGTAGAAGTTCATAAATCATGTGCAGTTCTATGATCTGAGGAGACAATCATACTGGAGAGAAGCCAACCAGTTGAGTTTGTGGCAACCTTTTACAGTGCTTGAGTATTGTTGTCTTTTCCTGCATATGATAATTCATACTCAGAAAGTAGAACTGAAATGATATTCATTACGAGATAATGAGTTAAAACATTTCAAATGCACCTGCAGACATTTTTTCTGGTCATGTATTTCGTCATTGAGGATTTCTTAAAAATACTGTGTAAAAGTCTTGTCTCGTGAACACAATCTCGTGTCTCGTCCTGTGACCTAAGGATCTCGTCACACCCCTAGCACATATACATATTTTATTATAAATAACCCAATATTCCATAAAAATGTTGATTTCATGGTTTCATGAGGTCATGAAGCCCTCCCTTCATTGAACAAGTTTCTGCTTTGTTTCTTGTTTTCTGTTGTTTGTGTTTACTGTGTATGAATTTATTCTATTATACCTTAACTTTGACAGTTGATTCAGGTTGATTAATATTATTTATTCTTTTTCTTCCTTTTTCTTTTTGTAGCTTGTGTGTAGAAGGTTGTTTCAAGCCTCCTTTGTATTTTGCATTTGACTGGTTTGCTGGTCAGTTGGCGAGGAGGTGAATCATTTTCAGGAGAAGGAAATATGGGTCGTACAAGGAAGTTATTCATTATCCTACTTCCTGTCAGTCTTTACAAAGATCTGTCACAGGTTGTTGACCCTGGGAAAGGTTGACAAATCTTTTCAATGATCTCTTTTAAGTAGTAAGACCTGAAATTGATTCAGTTGTTGTTAGAGAAAAAAAGTAGCATATTTGACCACTTGCAATAAGTCCACTAAGAACCCCCAAACTGATCTATGGGTCATACATGAAGCTGATAGTGCTTAGTTCTCTGTGTTCTGTGTTGCAATGGCTATTTGAGTTCAACATTTGTACAAATGGACTCCAGGGATAATGTGACCTGGATAACAGCTGTCAAAATCTATCAGCATGTGGCTTGACCAGGGATAGAACCTCAGATGGGTCAAAGGGAGATGAAAAGAAGGACAAAGGGAGGTACTGGATGGGTCGATGGGAGAATAGACACGTTTATTGAGTAACTGGAATAATTAGTATTACCCATTTAAAGGATCATTAAAGTGATTTATTTTCTGTCTTAAAGAGAAATTAAAATCTATCAACAATTACTTACCATCATGCTGTGCCTAATCTGTATGGCTTTTTTTTCTGCTGAACCCAAAAGAAAATATTTTCTTTTGTCCATGAAATTGAACCAGACATATCTTCTTTATCACAGAAGAAAGATCATTATACCGATTTGAAACGACGTGAGAATAAATAAATGATAGCAACAGAATTTTCATATTTCATATTTGAACTATCCCTTCAAAGTGCTCCCATACTAGCAAGTGAGAGAACCAGTACAGTTATTGTGAAAGCATGTTATTTATTTATTTATTTCTTCAAGTCCACACTGTATAGTCAAACTTCAATGCATCTCTGCATCCCCTCCTCTATAGTTGATAATTGACTTGTTTGCTTACATACAAACTGCCAAGAACATTCAAGTCCTGCCAAGGGCCTCTTAGCCAACAGCCTGTAGAATAATTTTAATATAAAGTTGAACTTTTATTAATGGTTTCTACTGTTCGTAATCACATTTGATTCAGTTCCCTTGGTTTTATTGGAAAGCATGCTGTTAAGCATAGCCAGAAATTTCCTCACAGTGATCAACATCCACAGTGCGTTTTTCAGCACTCACCATCTCCCATTTGAGTGTCTGCAGCTTATGCATAGAGCTCTTTAAACTTAGACCAACCCTTTTGTATCCTAATATATAACTGTCCATACGTGCCAGTATCTGTTTTTGTTGCATAAGTTTACACACACACACACTAACTTCAAGGCCATGCGTACTGGGATTTACAGCGATTCACAATGTTTATCCAGTCTGTAAACGTTGGTGTTTGCAGCTATTGAAAAGAAGTCATGATCCATTTGGTTTTTTACTCTATTGCATTTGCTGAAGAAGAGAAGCAGTAATTCAATGGGTGGACATTAGTTCTCTGAATGAATCTTGAGAAAGATATGATGATATTATAAAATGCAGGTATGTCATCATCAGCCATCATTCTCAGGCTACGAGATAAATAACAAAATGTGTCAGTAAGGTTATATTATAAATATGTTAAATACTATTTTGAATTCATTCTGTTGTGTGTTTAATGAATAATCGCTTGAGAAAATGTACAGTGGCATGCGTCGGTGCGGGTGTGTGAAGCGGGGTCTATTCCTCATGACGCTGGTTGGGTAAACAGTCATACGATCGCATTCCTTCCATTCCGAGCTGCTGTCCACTTGGTCACATGACCACACAGGAGGGCTCATAGTGGGGTGGGGAGGCATGCCTTAGAAAGGGGAGCCATTTATCACTAAGGACGATTCAGATTGTGGATGCAGGCTCCCACATTTGCAAGGGTGTATTTTTCTTTCTTCAAAGAAGACGTATTAAACATGTCAGATACTGACTGTTATAGAATTCTCTACACACAAAGAGGCTGTGAAGATAATTAACAAGAGCAGATTCATAAAAGGTTTATAACCTTGCCGGTTCACCAGGTGTTTGGCTTTCGGTACATGATTTTATGTTTTTCAGCTTGGCAAATAGCTGTCTGTCTTAGTGTCTTTGTTTTTTCTGAATTTCCTTTTTAAAAAGTTGTCAAAAGACTGCAGTAATTGCCTTGTCAAAATAAAAATAAATTCACAGGGGAGAAAGAGTAACTGTAAATGCGTCAAAGACTCCAACTGAGCTATTTAAATTCCTGCTTTTAGTATTGACTGGTATGTGTGGATCAATGTGGTCTTTAACCAGACCTCTGCCAGACTGTGCCATCTGGAAACCCCACTATTATAGTGTTGTGGACTGGGAAGTCTATAAAAAGACAGTACTATTATTTTGAGGATAAGCAGTAGTAAGCACACAACAGGAAAGCAGACATTTCAAGCCAACCTCAAAAATGCTTTATTGATATGAAACGGTCTAGTGTATTGCCAAAGCATTTGCAAGGTCTACAAAGAATAAAAATCTTTAATTCTGTACACTATGTGGTCGCAAAATGTATTTGGACACTTAAGTCACACCTAAAATTTGTGAATGAATGCCATATCCATTAGATAACTTTATAATACTTACAAATTATCACACTGCAAAAAATGCCTTTCTTACTTAGTATTTTGTCTTGTTTCTAGTCCAAACATCTAAAAATGCTTAGAACAAGAAGTATTTACTAGACTAGCAAAAGTAGTTGTCTTGTTTTGGGGGGAAAATATCTCTAAATGAAGAGAGTTTTTGCTTAAAATAAGCAAAATAATCTGCCAGTGGGGTAAACTAAATAATCTTAAAACAAGATTATTTTACTTACCCCACTGGGGTAAGAAAAGAAAAAAAATCTCTTCATTTTGAGTTATTTTTTCTCAAAAACAAGACAATAATTTTACTTGTCTAGTAAATGTTTCTTAATGTAATAATTTTTTAGAAATTTTGACTAGAAACAAAGAAACAAAGACAAAAACACTAAGTAAGAAAAGCATTTTTTGCAGTGCAAACCAATTGTCATTTTCTGTGAGAGGGTGATATTACAAGCACAATTCAAGAAAACCACAAGTAAACAAAAAGGTTGCTTAGTCTTAAATGATAAAATATACAAAACGGAGACTAATATTCAAAGTATTTTGACATTTTACATGCTTATGTGGTGGACTACTGTATACCTGTGAGCTACTTGTGTGGACTGTGAGAGGAAACTACTCTTAATATTCATTAAAAATGACCTTGCTAGATCTAGGTCTGTCATTTGTTTGCCGATTACATTTTTCTTGTAAAAATGTTTGTATATTCAAATGACATAGTGTTTCACATTTGTATAGCATTCCTGTGGCTCATGCAGTGTGGAAGATGTCACCAATGCAGTGTAGCAAAGCCAATGTCAAGGGTTCAGTTCCCAAGGTATTCATGTCATGAACCGATAAATATTCTTGAATACATTGCAATGTAAGTCATTTAGATAACATGCCATATGTGTAAATGTCCATGTTCTTAGTGCATCTGCTGCGACTTGTTACTTTTCAATGAGACTCAGTTGTCAGTTGTTCCTTTTCTTTTAGTTAATATATCTCATACTATTCCCAGTTGTACCTGTCTCATGCGCTGCTCCTTTGCTTTTGATCTAGCTGCACTGAGTTCCCCTAAGCAGAATTCCCAAAATCGTATATGCAGAGATAGATAATATCAATACATATCATGTTAGAACTTTTGTGTGTGTGAGCCTGTTTATGTGGTTTATGAGGACACAGATTTGTTTAACTGCATGGGTATTTCACATAGCTTTAAAAACATACTAAATTATGTTTTTTGAGAAAGTAAAAATGCAGAATGTTTCCTGTGATGGGTAGGTTTAGGGGCAGAGGCAGTGTAGGGGGATAGAATGTACAGTTTGTATGGTATAAAAACCATTACGTCTCTGGAGAGTCCCCACAAATATAGTGAACCAGACGTGTGTGTGTGTGTGTGTGTGTGTGTGTGTGTGTGTGTGTGTGTGTGTGTGTGTGTGTGTGTGTGTGTGTGTGTGTGTGTGTGTGTGTGTGTGTGTGTGTGTGTGTGTGTGTGTGTGTGTTGTGGTTTACAGATAAAGAGGTAGAGCTGAAGCTTCCGTAACTGCCCTGACTGTAACCTCTTATCATATAGATAGCGCCTGTGACAATGGAAATGCTTCTGCTATTGAGTACAGATGTGGATCTCATTTTTCACTTTGCCATTTAGTATTTTTCCAGAAAGACTAAGTGTTTACTTGCACTTTAAAGGTTCTATTTCAGACAGACTAAAGCAATAATTAGTTGTTTTGCTTCAAAAACTAACATTAATGTGTTTGTGTGTACTTTTTGTGGTCAGTAAGATTTTTTAATGTTTTTGAAAGAAGCTTATGCTCATCAATTGCATTTATTTGATCATAAATACAATAAAACAGTGATATTGTGAAATATTTTTAGTTTTATTTTTTTATTTTTTTACAGTTTTATTTTTACAGTTTTCATTTATTCTTGATGGCAAAGCTGCATTCAGACTTCAGTCTCCAATGTTATGTAATGCCTCATTCTATATTTGGTGGTCAAGAAGCCACATTTTCTTTGATTGATAAAAAGTTAAAAAGAAAAACATTTGAAATAAAAAATATATTGCAACACTATACATGTCTTTAATGTCACTTTTGGTCAATTTAATGCTGAATAAAAGTCTTAATTTCTCAAATAAAAAACTATATAAAAAAATATAAAAAAAATATTTCTGAGCCTAAAGCTTTGAATGATAGATCTGTATGAGTGGTAACTGTGGACATCATGGTGTACTGCATTTTGAGGCCAGTTGCAACGGTTCACATGGCAGTGGCACAGCTGCAGGATGTGCAAAGTCTAGCGAGTGAGTCATTCTCCGTTCATGGTCCGGGGACTTAGCGTGTCCATTCCAATGGAACTTGTTTTGGCCATGGATGCTAGAACTGCCACAGCCAATAAAAGAAAAGAGAAAAAGTTTCACTTGTTTTGTACATAAAAATGTTGCAAGTGATTTGATGCTTGAGACATGAATTATTCATTTAAGTCGAGCTGTTTCCGCGCAGCACTGAATGGGACTGCACTCTTGCACAACTGCTCTTGAAGCCCCGTTTAACGCACTGTTAGGCTGTGAGAATTGGCTGTCAACTTGGGAAGCCGTGACCTCTTGAATAACATAAGCACATTCAGCTCATCAGGACTTGCTCAACAAGCAATTTAAAAGTCCTTATCATCATCCTCATCTTGAACGCAGTGAGATTTGCTTGGAGTCCTGTAATTGTTTGCACATCTCCCTAGAGCTCTGTGGTTATTTGTTGGTGTATTGTAATCTCTTCTGTGATGTTCCTGAGAGGCTTTCCTTCATTTGGTCTAGAAACCGGGACACCACATTAGTTTGGTAAGAGATCAGAATACTAAATCCTAAGGCTCTGCTGCTGATAGGATGTGCATCTAGATAGATTCAGTTGCAGTTTATGGTTGGTTTTGTCAATAAACCTCTCCTGATGTTGATGAAGTTACATTTAAGTCAAATTACTTAGGGCTGGGTATTGACACATTTTATTTTTCTAGCTGCCTACTAGTTAATGGCAATTTAATGGATTTTTTAGGTATTGTAACAGTATGACATTGTTTACAAGCCTTATTTAAACGGCTTTCCAGTTGAAACACAGATTGAACAATTAAATGATTTATAATATGGATTTCAGTATCTTTCAGCATACTTTCTGATGTTCATAATGTTTATTTTGTATTGTAACTAGTAAAGTGATCAGTTCTCGTCCTGCTGCTTTGCTTGAGTTCAGATGGAACAGCAATATGTCATGCCACAAGAGCACCAAATCTTGTTTATAAAATGGACAGCATTGGAAATCTGAGACTTTGCATCATATCAAAAGGCACAAAGCTTTTTTGTTATTTATTTGATGGGAGGCGTACTACAAAGTTCTTTTCATTCATAAACTGAAAACAGACAAGACTGATTCGTGAGATTTGAGAATCAATATTGGATCATAAAATGAGAATCAATTAAAAATCAAGAAGAAATCGATCATTTTTACACAGCTCTACTTGAGGCTCTTGTTTGAACTGTCAATGGATGCTTTTCTGATTTCTGGGGTTCTGTGGAAGTTGTCCTATTGAATAAACTTCCATAGTGGTGAACAGAAACAATTGTTGTTGTTTTTTCATTTTCATTTGATCAGTGTTGCTATGACTTTCCAAAAGAGAAATGTAATGAGAGATCCATCATCTGTTGTAATTGAAACACTCACAAGATTTTAACATGTAGCATTAACCTGTTTTCTATAATTGAATGGCAAGGTAATAAAGCACAAATAGTGTTCTAAATGTGCATTACATTTCATAAATCTTTGTAACACATTCATTTCTGGGTCCTGAGGGTACTACCATCTTCAGTGTCTCTTCCGGTCTGTCAGTATTCCTCACATGCTTCAAGAGCACTGACCTCAGTAATCAAGTGCTATGAGCGACGTGTCAAACCCACTCCTTCCTGCCAGACACCTTGTTCCCCATTTGGTTGCTTACTAGACAAATATATCAATAAAGCCATTGCAATCCACTGCAGTCACTTCCTAAATTTGAGATGCACGATAGTCTGTAAGTATAATTATGGTCTATAATGATGTTAAAATGCTAAAAGAAAAAAAAAACTCAAATACAACACTAAACTAAAATAATTTCTTAATGTATCAAGTGTATGTAGGCATCACAATATTAAAATTTACAATATGGAAAAAATTGTTATTCATTTTTAGATTTGCTAAATAATTAAAATGATGTAGTATGTCCTTCTAATAAACAAAACTGTTTTCCAAATGTTTTTCTTTCTCATCAACGTTTTCTTCAGTTTTTTTGCTGGCATAATCAATACATTTCCTCTTGGTACTATTTGACACCCTAAACTTTTGCTGATTTCTGATTTATGTGTTTAAGGAACCGTATGTAAGAAATTTATTTCAATAAATCATAAAATGGCCCTGATATGTCACTAGACATTAAGAAATAATGTTAATTTCAAATATTTATATCACTGACAACAGTAGTCCGGCCAGGATATTGTCATTTAGAAGTTGTGGTTGCAGCCCTCAACTGATGTTGATGTTGACATGTTGTGTTTTGGCCTGAAGCTCCACCCTCCAGCTATCTACCAATCACAAAGTTATTAGTGTTTCAGTATCCGGGTTGCCAGATCTGCTCTAGTTTCCACAGCCGCAGCTCAAGTGGCAACCTCCCGCAATCTCTCTAGAAGCCAATACGGAAGTAATGTAAACTGCAATTCCTAAACAGGCTCCAGAATGAAGCAGAATCTCATTGAGCCCTATGTTAAAACTTTACAGCATAAAAAAAAAACATGTTTACAACCTGGTACAAATTGTGGTTTTGATCTATACGGCTATTTTTGCCCTTCATGACAACTCTGATGGGGGTAAAAAAAAATTATAACTCATTCTTTACATTATATAAAACCTTAAAGTTCTGCATAATTAAGGGCGTGGTTACTTTGAGTGACAGGTGGGTAGCCATTTATCCGCCGTCTATAGTCATTGCATCACCTAAGCTCTGCCCACATCCTCGCCTCTTTGCCCATTTTCTGTTATCTGGGAGTGACGCGCTGCTAAGATGGCAATGTCCAGCTTGTCTCTACTTTCCACGGACACTACGTCCATATTTTTTTGCAGTCTATGCTGCCGCTACATATGTTCCCGCTGGATCCTGCAGCCTATCTGGCAACCTTGAGTCAGGGGGTAGGGGGAGAGGGGATAGTGATTGCAGTACCAGTTTTGGCCTCAATCTTATACTTCCTTTAATATAAAAACATATATCTTTAGGCAGTGGTTTGAAAAGATCTTTTGACAGTTTGAAAAGATTGTAAACTCTATTTCTCCTAACCCAGACAGTCTGTTGTCTTCCTTAAACATTAAAGTCTGTGTTGGATTTCATCCATTGTCTCCTCTAAGAATGGGATGTCCTTCAAGTGTCATCAATGCTCTGTTTACATTATGAAATAAGTCTGGTTCCTCCTTATCTGACACATACATTTGTTGTTAGCAATGGGTTAACAAAACTGTGCTTTGCCTCTCATTCTCTTTATACTGGCTTACGGACACAGTAAAATATGATTCTTTGACCAAATGAACAATGACGAAAAAATAACCAAATATTGGTATATTAATGTAGTTGTTTGGTTGACTACTTGGTATGTTGGTCTCACAACATACTATATTCATAAACAAATCATGCATCTTATGCAGCTTTCTGTTAATTCGAATGGTAGGGACATCCAAACCGACACTACAGAAAGTGCTGATGAAAGTGTGAAGACTTGTGAAAGGGTTGTTGCCTTGCGTTGCCTGCATCTAGGGGAGAAAAAAGCTGCTCTTGAACGCACCAAGAGAGCTACAGCCGACTGTCAACTAGCATGCACGTTCTGCGCCTGCTCATCTATTTCTGCAGATATATTTGTCTATATTCGTCATTTAAAAAGGGAAACCGACTCTGCATGCTGCAGATACACAAACAGTAAACAAAGCAGCGTGCTTAATGTTTTGAATATCAATCCTGCTGATCACTTTCTTTATTCCACTCCGCCTAATTAATATTAAAATACCTACAGTGCATTTGCATGCATTTGCATTTTTTACATTTGTTGTTAATTTTGATAACTTGTTCTGTGGTATAAGGATGTGCTGCTTCTTAAATATCAGTTAGTTGTCACCATTGTTTTGTTTCATGTACCAAATATTGTGTTTGTCATTTTAAAGGGGACCTATTATGCAATATAGGTCAAAATAATCACTTTTACATTGTTTTTGAACATGAATGTCTCAGCAGTGTCCACACAGCAGCCATATAACTATAAAATCATCCCACTCCATTTGTAAACCCAATATATAAAAAGCAACATTTCAAAATAAGCCATTTGCAGTTTTGATGCAATGTGATGTCACACATCCTGAGGCCACGCCCACAATTACTGACACACTGTGCTTCGGATATGTGTGTTTAGAAAACCATATATCAGAAATTTAGACTGATATGGCTTTAAAACATACAGATAATATCTAGTATCCAAGGCATGAATTGTAACGCAGTTAATTTGCATTTAAAGATATATGCACGAAAACAGCATGTTTTTTCCAATAAAGATGATAGACAATTAGCATATTTTAGATTGGCGCTATGGTTCTGTTCTGGGCAAAAAAACCCTACACATTCATGCAGCCTGTCGTGGATAAGCAGTGATAAACCCCCCTAGGGTAACCAGAACAGAAACAACGATGTATTGCAGATAGCATTAATTTCAATATTAAAATGTACAACCTAATTCAGGAATTTAGTTTGATTCAGGGGGAATCAGAATGCCAAATCCTGACTGACGAAAGGGGATGGAGGAGGGTACACCTGTAAAAAAATAAAATAATAATAAGTTACTTGGTTGCCTTTAAAAATTTGAGTTAATACAATGAACATTTTTTGAGAATCAGCAACCTTTTTTCAAATATTATTAAAAGATTTTGTAAGCATATTGGGTAATTGCGTGTGTTTTATTTGTGAAGACACAGTGAAACATGCCAAATAGTGCTATTGTCATGATTTATCACATTTTGTATGTGGTTCAGATACAATAATATTTTGAGTTTATATTTATTAAACCAATTTCCTTCATTTTATCAACTCAATTTTTTATTTCAATACATTCAATTTTAATAACCAGGTAACTTACTTTTTTAAGTTAAACCAATAATATTTTTACAGTGTAATTAGCTCCAGAGAAGCATGATAGCTGCTGATTCTGAAGGAGTTTATATTATATATGTATGCTGTGATAGACGGTCAGCTGATGTGAGCTTGACTAATGTGACCTGCCAGAACTAATGATATATTGTAAAAAGGGGCATAATAAGTCCACTTTAAGGTCAAACACTGCACTGAAATGCCCTCTTAAATACCATATTTGAAACATTACTGAAACATTTTTTTTGATCTAGTCTTTATTTATATAGCACTTTATATACAGATTTCTGTTTCAAATGATAATGATGCATTTCAGCTGTTGTTCATCTGAAGTCAATCCATTGTTGATTTAGTTTAATTGTAAAGGTCATCACTTGCTAAATTAATTAATTTAATCTATAAAGCAGTTCTGCAAAAAAGGATGTCATCGGCCTGCTCAGTTCAGTTCTCATTCTACAGCGTCAGTACAGTCAGATAAAAAATATTGTTCGATATTGAGTGTCCCCAAGTTAGCCAGAGGCAACAATGGCCAGGAACCTTAACTCCATCAGGTAAACAAATGGAGAAAAAATACATTTAGAGAAACCAGGCTCAGTCGAACACAGTGTCATCATGATTCAGACTGCATCACAAGTATTCAGATCGGGATCTGTAGCATTCAAATATTCACCCCATTCCTTTTGCTTGAACATCAGATTCATCATGCCAGAATAGACCCGAAGCTGGTTATATGGTCTGTGTGGAGGACTTGTCTGGTTCTTGTGGTCTTTGCTTAGGATCTGTGCCAATGGCTGTCATGTTGACGATGCCTCCACAGGGGATTGTCTAGTTAGTATATACAGTCTCTGCTATAGGTGCTCCGATTGATTGATAGGCGATCGGCTCCAAAAAATCCTAATCGCAGCACCCTGAGTCTCTGCTGACATTCAGGGCTGCTTTTGGTTGTGTCTAAGTGCAGGTTTACCATCTAAAACTGATATGGACTGGATCTGGCTGACTATGGTAACCTCAAGATAAGACAGACAGACTGATATTAGTGTAGATGCCATTCTTCTTACAATGTAAGAAGTACATCAGGATTTATAGGAAGTGTTCCCGGTTCTAGTTGACCTAATTTATGCAGCCTAACAATCATTTAACAATTTTTAATGATAGAAATTGACAATGTGTACAGCAGGTGAAAGAGATGTGTTTTTAGTCTAGTTTTAAACAGACAGAATGTGTTTGCTTCACGAGCATGGCTAAGAAGACTGTTCTAAAGTTTAGGTGCTAAATAGGAAAAGTATTTACTGCCTGTGGTTGATTTAGATATTTTAGGCATTATCAACTGGCCAGAATTTTGAGATCACAATAGACATGAAGGACTATAATGCGTTATATCACTTAAGTACTGGGGAGCTAAACCATTTAGTGCTTTGTAAGTAATTAGCAAGATTTTAAAATGTATGCAATCTTTAATAAGGAGCTACATATAAATGTATATGATATCTCCCAGGGGGTTGCATGTACAGGGTGAAAAGCAATAGTTCTAGTACAGAGCCTTGTGGTACTGTGATCGATATGATGACACCTCTTCATTTACTGCTACAAATTGGTAACAGTCACTTAGGTATGATTTGAACCATGCCAATGCAATTCCACTAATGTCAACGTAATTTTCGAGTCTATTCAAAAGAATGTAACGTGTGGTTGATCGTATCAATGCAGCACTAAGATCTAATAACATTAATAGAGAGATACAACCATGATCAGATGATAAGAGGAAATAATTAGTAATTCGTGAGAGCAGTCTCAGTGCTATGATACGGTCTAAATCCTTACTGAAAATCCTCACAGAAACCAATTCTTCTTAAAAAAAGGAAGAGTGCAATTGTGAGGATCCTGCATTTTCTGGTATTTTTGACAGAAATGGTAGATTCTAGATTGGTCTGTAATTAGCTAATTCTTTAGGATCAAGTTGTTTTTAACATCAGGATCAAGATGTTAAATAACAGCCAGCATAAAAGTTTTTGGTACGTATCCTAATGTCATTTGATGAATTAATAATTTAAGATGTTAATTTTGATGATTTAACAAGTTTATACAAAAATTAATGGAATTGTTCCTCAGGGGTTCTATAGCATGACATCTGATGCAATAATTATAGTAGATGGTTGCATGGTTATAATTTTCTCTCTAAAAGTACCATTCATGCAAGTAAAGAAATTCATAAAGTCATTATCTCTGTGCTGTGCTGTCAAAAGTTTAAGCTATATTTCTGGTTAATTTGTCTTTTTGTAAAAGAGTTGAATAGTAAGCAATGGCAACCAGCCCAGGAGCGATAAAGGCCATATCTTTTCAACAGCCAAGTATGCCTCAATTGTCTATAAACCCTTCATCACTTAGACAGCCACCAATTGAGTGACGACAGTCTGCTACATATCTCGTACAGGAATGGGGCTAGAGCATATTCTAATGTCTGACATCATACTTGTGTATTTTACTTGCTTTGCAAACGTAACTGAACAATTTACAGGGCTCACTAGGCTAGTTGCATCCAAATATCTAGAGCCCTTGCTATCCTTCATTTAAAGTTTGGATGCATGTCTCTGATTCTGAAATCTTTCCCTGTATTTATCACATGTGAAACCCTCATCGCTGATAGAGGAGGCTTAACTAAACATGTTGCAGGCAGTGCAAGTGACATTAACAGGAGAAGATGCCATGACTCACCATGTTTGTTGACTGATTCCATCTTAGTATAGCTATAGTTATCACCTCTTTGCAGGTGGATATGGTCTTTTATATATATTATGCTTCAGCATGACCATTGAAACTCTGCTGTTTCCTTTCTGAGAGAACTATAGTAAAGTTGGATGAGCCACAGTATTTTGACCTTGCAATCCCATGGTAACTTCCATATGCTGCTGTATCCTCAAAGATGGAGAGTTTGCAATCCTCCTACTCAATTCCCATAACCTGCAACAAATGTCCATTTATTCTTCCAAGCTGTGTATGAAGGAAGTTAAGGAATTTAACTAGAATGATGTTGATTGGCATTAGGTTTAGGTCTCTTTGAACATACACGCAATCAGGCACATTTTGCAGCTTTTCTATTTACCCTTTACACATTTTAAAGGGTTAGTTATGTAATCATTTATTAACCTTGTGTCATTCCTGTAGATAAGAGAAGTAAATATGATTGACCATGATTTCTACTCTGTAACAAATATATTTTTACATATTACATATTTTACATAAATACATATTTTTTTCGATGAATTTCACCTGTTGTTGTCCAAACAATGAAACTTAGTGTTGTCCAAAATATCATTGGTCTCTGACTTCCATTGTATGGATTATGGAATAATAGTATAATAAATAGGCTACATTGTATGGAGAAATACTTTTTTGTTTGTCTCAATCCGTATATTGAAAGTAAATATGCTATCCTAATTCTGTCAATATGAATAACAAACAGTCAGGTCCTGGACGGAAATAATGGACATACTCTTTTAAAGGAGAGGTTACATTCATTTGTGCAACTAATGATTCATTAACAAAAAGGACAAATATGACAAAATATGTGACTAGGTATTGCAAATAAGCTTGTCTTACAAATATGGACTTACACTCCATGCCAAAGGTTAAAATGTTGGAGGTAACATGTGGTGGTAAGTGGTAAATGTGGAGAAAAGCACATTTGAGAGATATTTGAGTTGGGATCTTCTGTCATTTTGATGTCTAAAACAAATATAAATCAAATAACATTATTTTCTTTAGCTGGTTTTGTTTAGCTTTTGTTTGTATTACAGCTTGTAAAAAAGGACAAAGTGACAAAAGAAAAAAGAATTATTCTTTCAATAAAATGAACGTTTACGTTTATATACTACTTATTCTATGTCAATTGTAAAACAATCTCATCTGTAACCAGGAATTGATGGGTCTCTCTTGTTCAATGGAGTTCTATTCTCAGTGTGAATTAACTTAACATAATAAATAATTTAAAACTGTACAAAAATATAAAATAACTAACATAATAATATAAAAACATAATCAAGGTAACTCTTGTCAATTTGTAATCAATATGATAAATCCTGGAATACTTGAAGTATTCGTATTAGAACAGTAATGCATCAAGTGAGAAATAAACTAACCTGTGTTTCTGTGAAGGTAATTCATGTCTGTTACTTATAACCCATGTTCGAAAAATATAAAAATGTTATGTTTCATGTATGTTGTTTCTGTGGTCATGTTTTCATGTATTCTCTCCCTCTTTAATTGTGCCATGCTGCTGAGTAATAACTGGCATTATACCCAGAATACACAAATGCACCCACACAGACATGTTGCCATCTGAATTTAAATGGTTTGTTGCACTGGGCTATCAATCAGACCATCTGTCCCTGTCCTCCCAGCCTTCATTAGTGGTTGTGCGGTGCATATGTCACACATCCAGCTGGCACAAATGCATGTTCACATACAGCTCCACCTTTGTCCACCTCGTGCAGTGCTTAGTTCTCAGCCAATAGCTGGCAGGAGTGCCAACCAGGATTGCTCCATGTGAGTGTGAACTGAAGCCTGATTTAGTATTTACAAAGTGTGTGTGAGCTGCTGCAGTCCATCATCAGAGAGGAAGTGTTTGTGTGTGTGTTTTCTCTTTTGATCATGACTTAAACTGCTATAGGGTCATTCTGTGTCAACTCAACCTATGGAAGTAAAACTGTGCCACTGGATTTTGAATTCTAATTTTTAGCACTGAATTTTTTTACATCGAATTTTTAACACTGAATTTTATTTTGCATCTAAATCAGACTTTGAATTCTAAAAGCCATCGAATTTCTAGCTCTGTTTTTTTTTGACTATGACATTTTTTCAATGTTTTAAAAAAATTCAGTGTAAAAAGAAATTCAACGTCTCAAAAAATTCAGTGTAAAAAAATTCAACGTCTCAAAAGATTCAGTGTAAAATAATTCAACGTCTCAAAAAATTCAGTGTAAAATAATTCAACGTCTCAAAAAATTCAGTGTAAAAATATTCAGAGTCAACATCCGGGTAACCAAGGAGAAGCAATCGATCCCTGTATCAAATCATCCAACATCCAGCCAATCATTTACGCTCCATTGGTCATGAGTAAATTCACTGAAGCGCCATCGTGTGTGTTCTGAGCCATGCTGCTGAGCTCTGGAGCTCACCTGAAGTGAACTTCCCCGCCAGTGCCGTTTCTAGGCATAGGCAAACTAGGCGGTCGCCTAGGGCGCCAACAGCTGGGGGGCGTCAATGAGCCCCCGCCCCAACAAGATTTTTTAGTTATTTCATATATATTTTATTATTAATATTTCGTACTTTTTCTATTTCAAGGCATTATGATTAGTTGCGATTATTGGAGTGAAGTCGCCATGGTGATAGTGGAGCTGCTGTAATGAAATGAGATCATAGAGGGCGGCAGGGAACGTCGTCATCCGTGGCATTGTAACGCTTGTGTCCGAGTGAAAAATGCGGATAGCTCACTTAATGTAACTGTAGTGGATGCAAACACGGAGGCGATTAACATCAAACAGATCGCACTTTATTCCCCGCTGAACTCTCATCACAAACTCCCTTTCCGTCCACAGCATTACTTAATAAAACAAAATAACTGTTAGCAACAGAAAACAGAAAATAATCCCCACACATGGGAGCTCAAGACTCAGTGCGCACATTCACAAAATGCAGACTTCGTTTGCAGGGAGCGCTCGCAACTCTTAAAGGGGCCACACTATATTTCTACTCGTTACAGCGTGCTTTAGTTTCATCATCATGAAAAGGTCAAAGCCATCAGGGGCTCAGTATCGTAAAAAGAAAGCGAAATATACAGGTATAGCCTACTTATTGGTTACTTGTTCTCTACTAAGCTGGTCCCTCTATCATAATGTTGAGCAAAACATTACACTGAATATTAGTACTGGACGGACCACACGCCAAACATTATAGCAGTTAATTTGAATAATTTTTTTTTTTACATCAGAGATAGCTGTTTAGTGTAAATTGATCAAGTAGGCTAATACTGTCATAACCATGGGCGTCACTAGGCCCTTTTTTATGAACTTATGCATCAGCCCCCCCTAAAAAAATATGTGATTAACCTTTAAAACATGAAACTGGCGCAAGGCTTCGGCTACGGCTTCGTCCCGTCTTTTAGTCTTTGTGTCACTGTGTTCTTCAATCCGCAGCGGCGCCGAGTGACATGGTTTTCAAGCTATTGTTATCTAATTTTTTGGCCTTCAGAACATCTTAAAATATACATATGTAGATCATAGAAATCAATTTTTTCTCGGGGGAGCATGCCCCCGAACCCCCCAACATCTGTGATCTCAGAGATAATAAACCTAGCTACATTATTCGATTAATGCATGTACAATATGCCCATGAAATAAGGAAGTCATATTTACTTAATAAGTTGAAGTAAAAAAAAAAAAAAAAAAAAAGGGGGGGGGGGGGGGGTGCAACATATGAATCTCGCCTAGGGTGCCAGAAAGGCTAGAAACGGCCCTGTTCCCCGCCTTCCTGTTTCAGCATCACATGACCAATGGAGCGTAAATGATTGGCTGGATGTTGGATGATTTGATACAGGGATCGATTGCTTCTCCTTGGTTACCCGGATGTTGACTCTGAATATTTTTACACTGAATTTTTTGAGACGTTGAATTATTTTACACTGAATTTTTTGAGACGTTGAATTATTTTACACTGAATCTTTTGAGACGTTGAATTTTTTTACACTGAATTTTTTGAGACGTTGAATTTCTTTTTACACTGAATTTTTTTAAAACATTGAAAAAATGTCATAGTCAAAAAAAAACAGAGCTAGAAATTCGATGGCTTTTAGAATTCAAAGTCTGATTTAGATGCAAAATAAAATTCAGTGTTAAAAATTCGATGTAAAAAAATTCAGTGCTAAAAATTAGAATTCAAAATCCAGTGGCACAGTTTTACTTCCATACAACCAGAGGTCCCCCAGCTAAAAATTGTGATTTTGATCTCTTTTTTCTGGTGAAAGAAATACATGAATAAAGAGCAAAGCTAAAATATTCAAAGTTATGGATGTTTATTGACTGAGTAACCCATTATTTTTTTATCGAAATTACATTTTTCACCTGGGATTTAGAGCCAAATTATAGGCTCTACATGACTTTAGAAAGACGGCAGCATCATTTTATTTTTACATAGTGATCGGTATGTCTATTAGTTAGATCTATTTACCTTGGCAATCTTTGTTGCATTAAATGTCAACAGTTCAAAAATGGGGGAAATCACAAGTGCCCTTTTTTGCCCCTAGTTTGCTTCCCTGTAATTCAAAAAGTATTAAATATCTCTTAATATCCTCTTAGATTCTGGTTATTAATTGTCACTTATAGCTTATAAACATTTTTAACTCATAGAATTACCAATATCTGTGGGAAAATAAAATAATTTTCTAAAGTAATTTTATTCCCCTTATTCCCAACTGATGTTGATGTTGACATGTTGTGTTTTGTCCTGAAGCTCCACCCTCCAGCTATCTACCAATCACAAAGTTAGTAGTGTTTCGGCATCCGGGTTGCCAGATCTGCTCTAGTTTCCACAGCAGCAGCTACAAACGGTCCCGCTGGATCCTGCAGTCTATCTGGCAACCTCGAGTCAGGGGGAAGCGAGAGGGGATAGTTGAGCTGGGGATGTTTCCAAAATTTAGTTGATTGGACATGGAATGACACTGTACAGTTCTTTTAAGTACAAACTTAGTTTTGTGACTAAAATTAATTGTGGCTCATATATCAGTATGAGATCTCTGCCAGAGCTATAAAATAACATTTTAGACTGTCATTATGATCATGTTGTGTTTGTGTCTGTGTTTGTATTTTAATCAAATGGTCCATTAGAGCATATCAAACTTTCAATCACTTTTCTTTGATATGTGTGAATGATAATAAAGATGAGCATATGCTTATAGAAACACTTTTGAAATGCATACATAATTCAGGGATTTGTTATAGTAGAACTGATAGCAAAGGTTTGTTTGACTAAGTATTGAAGAGCCAGTTATTCATTTGGTGGTGAAGTGGTCTTTGCTCAACTAAAACGGTCCAAATAATTACTTTCAAGGACATCAAAAGGTCACAAGATATGCTTCACTGCGTCGCTGTTTCATAAACCAGCATTTTGTTAGACTAAAAATATTTCATTCCTGTAATATTTTTATTGAACTGTGTATATATTATATGCATTACAATTTATGTATTATATATAAACACAACTATCAGCTGTATGCAAAGTGACTCACATTTGGTTTCCAATGAAAATGGGTAAAACCTCATTAATTTGAACATGGAGCCACACTGAGATCCCCATATCTGGGATTGAACGTTATAGGGCCTATATTCTTCAGCTGTTCCTCTTTGGGGGAAAGTATCAGCTGTATGAAAGTAAGTTGTCTCAGTACAGTAGATGTCGGATGTTGAGAGTTTTCTGCTGCATGTCACACTGATGATGCAGCAGTACGTTGCATAAACATGTGTTGAGTCACATCTCGAGAGTTTAATGCCTTTAGCATTGCAATCTATAGTTTCACTGCATGGACCGCAGTTCAGACAAAATGTCCTGTACTACCCCTGAGCACTGCCTCCGCTTCACAGCAACACATGCAGAGGCGATAATTTGCTTGTGTCTATTGTGAAAGATACGGCTGGGTGTCGTGTAACTGAGAAGTTTGCACTGTGTATATATGGTCAGGTGTTCACAGGGAGATCTTGAATGCAAATGTTGTTGTAATTATCAGAGCCTGGATGACTATAGAACATTAATTTACCGGTTCTAGTTTGTTAGTGTGGCTATAGGCGGAGCTGCTGAAAATATGAGGTTTTATGATAGGTTGATATCAGGCAGGCATGATATTTGGCCATTATGTGAATATTAACATCAGTTTGACAGAATTACACAATGGCTCACAGCTTGGCTGGTTAGGTACCATAGTCAACTCCATTGACCACCTTGAAAAATAACACAGCTTTGATTAAATAAAACAATTTACTATTAAAATATAAATCTCAAATATTTAGCTTTCATTAATATTTCACATATTTATGAAACTAAATGCGTAAGTGCTTACGAGAAAAGATCAGCAGTCATTCAAATATTTGCCTTGAGTCTTGAGCAAATATTTTATATAAATTCCACAATTTTCCTCATGTATTATTTAAACAAAATGTGTGTGTGTATAATTAAAATATATAATATTGCCAAAAGTATTGGGACACCCCTCCAAATAATTTAATTTAGGGGTTTTAAAGTGATAGCTCACCCAAAAATGAAAAATTAATGTATATCTGCTTACTCCAAGGTTATCCAAGATGTAGGTGTGTTTGTTTCTTCAGTACAACACAAATGAAGATGTTTCACTCCAACTGTTGCTTGTATAATGCATGTCAACGGGGTGTATTTCTATGAGAGCCACTATGAGAGTAAAAAACACATAGACATACAAATCCATATTAAACCCTGTGGCTCGTGGTGATACATTTGTTAAGACAAAACGATTGGTTTGTGTTATTTGAGGTAAAAATTATATAAATACTGTTCGGTTTCTCACACCAACTGATCATTTCGTGTCTAGTTATGACATCAATGTATCGCCACGAGCCGCTGTGTTTAATATGGATTTGTATGTCTAACGTTATATGTTTTTTACTCTCATAGTGGCTTCATTTGTGTTCTACTGAAGAAAAAAAACACACCTACATCTTGGATGCCCTGGGGGTAAGTAAGTAACATCACATTTTCATTTTTGGGTGAACTATCAGTTTAATCTCTTCCATGGCCACAGATGTATAAAATCAAGCACCTAGGCATGCAGACTGCTTCTACAAACATTTGTGAAAGATTGGGTCACTCTCAGGAGCTCAGTGAATTCAAACGTGGTACCGTGATAGGTTGCCACCTGTGCAATACGTCCAAATGTGAAATTTTCTCACTACTAAATATTCTACGGTCAACTTTTAGTGGTATTATAACAAAGTGGAAACAACTGGGAACAACAGCAACTCAGCCACAGAGTGGTAGGTCACATAAAATCAAAGAGTCAGGGTCAGCACATGCTGAGTTAATAGCTACAGACCTCCAAACTTTGCATGGGCTCTAGATTAGCTCAAAAATAATGCATAGAGATCTTCATGGAATGGGTTGTCATGGCTGAGCAGCTGCATCCAAGCCTTACATCACCAAGTTCAATGCAAAGCATTAGATGCAGTGGTATGAAGTACGTCGCCACTGGACTTGGAGCAACCACCAAACCCAGTGGAGATAGTGTTCTCTGGAGACATGTTCTCTGGAGTGGCGAATCACGCTTCTCTGTCTGGCAGTGGACGAGTCTGGGTTTGGTGGTTGCCAAAAGTGTTAAGTTTGGTGGAGGGGTGATTATGGTGTGGGGTTGTTTTTTCAGGGGGTTGGGCTTGGCCCCTTGGTTTCAATGAAAGGAACTCAGCACACCAAGACATTTTGGACATTTTCATGCTCCACACTTTCCAAGATGACTGCGCACCGTTGCACAAAGTTATGTCCATAAAGACATGGATGAGCAAGTTTGGTGTGGAGGCACTTGACTGGCCTGCACAGAGTTCTGACTTCAACCCAATTCAACCTTTGGGATGAATTAGAGCGGAGAATGCGAGCCAAGTTCTCTCATCCAACATCAGTGCCTGACCTCACAAATGCGCTTCTAGAAGAATGGTCAAAAAAACACACTCCTAAACCTTGAGAACAAAACCAACTCCATAGTAAACCCTACAGATTAATTAGGGGATGTCATTCATGTTCAGTTCATGTGTATGTAAAAGCAGGCATTTTGACTTTTGACAATATAGTGTAAAAATATTCATTCGTTTTTATATATCAGACTAGAATAGATTATAGCATAGTTTTACAGACTTTTTATGGTAACTAGTGCTGATTTGGTGCTGTTCACCAGCAGAACAAAGTGGTGCAGATCGACCAGCTTGATCTTTCTAGATTTTGATCCGTTTGATGTTTTTGGTCCTTTGCTTTGTCAGATGCTTTGGGCTACTACATAACTTGTGTCTCAGTGGAAAATACTGTCTCTACTATCTTCCATCTCTTTTAATCGCTCTCTTCAATTGCAAAGGCAGAGTAACAGTGATGATCTGATTGGATCTCTGCCATGCCATGAGATTCCCCAACTGATTGATCTCAAAGAGAGTCCATGCAGCAGAGGTCCATGGGGGTGAGAAATCACCCCACAAACATTGCCATTTCACAAACTCAGCAGGGTCTCAGACTCTCAGGAAGCTGCTGTGCTTTTGCATGCGCACAGGAGAGGGAGCGGCACAAAATGGACAGTAGTTCATTTTAATGTGTTTTCTGACACTGTTCAAGCGTGCGCTCAGAAGGATTTGTTCTTTCTGTATGTGCTTCTTGCTAAACTCTGTGTGTGTGTGAGAAGTTGGGAGGTAAATAATGTATAGGGATTATTTACTTATTTTAATTATGTCAAGGATAATCAGAAACCTTAGGAGGTCAAACAATATTCTTCGAGAAATTGCCACAATTAATTGCCTTAATTAGATTTAATTGCAGATTGAACAGAAGTAAGACAGCACGAGGACTGAAGCGCGATAAAGGTGAGCTGGTGTGACTGTCTATTGAAGCGATCCTGCAATCTCTGTGTAGCTGTTAATGGCTGTGGTGAAAGTAGGCCAGTGTTTCTGTTATTATGGCCCACATATCTCTCATGCCTTTGATGCAGGGCAGCTCATTGTGGGCAGCATTTCATTTTTCAGATCTGCACACAGACACACGTATTTGTTCTCTCACGTACTAATAAGGTCTTGTTTGGAATGGTGCTGGCCTTTTTGGAGCCAGAGACTTAGTGGCCTTATTTTCACCTATAAACAGAGGTAGGCGATTGCACTCGGGGACCCTGCAGGTCCGGTTGTTCTGAACTTATTACGGTGTCTCTGTTCTTTCTGCCTCAGAAGTCACACTCTCACATATTTGTCTGCGCACTCTGGCTCTAAGCCATCCAACAAGTAATATTGTGTTTCCTTTCTCTTTTTGTGTGCTATCTGTGTGAGCTTCTTCTACTTGCTAGCTTGCACTCTCTCTCTCTCTCTCTCTCTCTCTCTCTCTCTCTCTCTCTCTCTCTCTCTCTCTCTCTCTCACACTCACACTCACACTCACACACACACACACACACACACACACACACACACACACACACACACACACACAAACACACACACACACACACACACACACACACACACACACACACACACACACACACACACACACATCCAGGGATGCCGGAGGGTCAGCTTCCACTTTAATCTAGGGAATAATTCCATTTCCCATTAGCGTAATTAATTGGGAGCTTACTGCAGCACGAAAATGTAGAGGACCAATGTGTGCTCAACGTGTGGTTTTTGTGTATATATGTGTGTGTGTGTGTGTGTGTGTTAGAGTACAGGGCGCTGACAGTGTTATGGATGGCTGATTAGCATAGTCGTTATAAAATTATTGCTTCACGCTTGACATGACTGACAACGTGAATAACTCTGTTCTCCAGGTTCCTTTGAGTGTAAAGCAAATGGTGTTTTCCAGATAACTCTATGCTGATACAAGATCTGTTTTCATTGTTAGGTAAAAGTAAATGTAATTTATTAATAGAATATTGAGACAAATATGCTGTGTTAAAGAGTGATGGTCTTTCTTTGGTCATTATTTTCTTGCTAAAATATAAAAATATAAAGCTCTATATGTTCATGTATAAAAAACCATTACAGTAATTTTAAAATTTAATATTTAGCATCTTTTGTCATTCTACATTTATGCGTTTTGCAGACGCTTTTATCCATTATTATTTTTTACATTATTGTCAGTTCTTGCTTTCCCTGGGAATCAAACCCATGACCTTGGTGTTGCTAGCGCCACGCTCTACTGGCTGAGCTACAGAAAAGCACATATTGTTAATATTAATATTGTATAATATAATATACAATAATAATATAGAATACTAATCTACAATATTCTATTGTAATGTATTAAACCAAAAGAAATTCTGAAAATATTATGTGGAAAATATTTACGTTCATGTTCATGGCATACCTTTTTTTCTAACCACTGTTGGAGGTATACTATATATTTAGGTATAATATACAGTGTATACCCGAAGAGAGCATTCAATTCAGTTTAATTAAATGTACTTGCATCTCCCTAATGAGTATTGGTTATATACTGGGGTATATTTTTTAAAGTAATCCTTTCATATCTGGTCATCTATTTATTCTACATACTGTTTGTACTGTACTTTGTATTTTATTGGAGTAGCCTGTATGTTTGTGCACTCAATGGATTTGTTTGTTTGACTATTTATTTTCTTCATTTGATTAGTTTGTTCCAGTTCAAGGTTTTAACATCAGCTCTCTATTTCTCTCGTCTTTTCACTCACTAATTAGAGAAGCCCGTGTCCGTGGAGCTGAGCTGTGGTGCTGGTCCGGCCCATGTGGTTCTGGAGCCTGATCATCCTCTTCTGCTGGACTGCCATCTGGGGGCCAGCGAGCCCCCCCTCAACGTGACCTGGCTGCGGGATGGGGCGGTCCTCTCTGAGAGCCAGACCATCCTGCCTTTGCCTAACGGATCCCTGCTTATCTCGCCCTCCTCCACGGATGGCCAGACTCCAGCAGGCGTGGAGGGTGGATACAGCTGCCTGAGTACCAGCTCGGCAGGAGCCCTGACCAGCCGGGCTCTCACCCTGCATCTCGCCAGTGAGTATGAACTTTTTCTGCTCTGATTTATCTCCAGCAAACAGCAGCTGTGAGTCTAAGAGAGATCAAAGAGCCAGATTGATTTAAACTTTAGAGGCTGGCCGATGTTTAGGTTTTTGGTTGTGTATAAATCTGCATAATCCGGAAAGCATCACATTCCAGTTACCATGTACACCTGATAAACATCGTAAGGCCATGACACAGCAAGCCAACGCCAAAGAACTAGTAGTGACAAAAGCCAACTGTGTTGTCGCCTCACGTCGGCTGCTTCGGGGCCAGAAAGCTGTACTTGAACACACTGAAAGTAGGCTACTACAGGTAACTGACAACTAGCATGTGCGTCCTGCGCCTGTGTGAAAGGATATATCTGTCTATATCAGCAGGTATCAATAGTCTATATTCGTCATTCAAAAAGGGAAACCGAAAATAAGATTGCAGATATACAAACCGCATACAAAGCAGCGCTTGCTTACTATTTTGAATATTAATCATTCTGATCATTTTCCTCATTCCAGGCAGCTCATGTTGTTATGAAAATATTAGCATATTGGAATGCTCAGGTAAGATAAAATATAATATTAGAATGGCCATCAGACTGTGCTGTCTTGACTTCTTTGCTCGCTTTCATCACTTTCTCTTTATTCTCGTGTATGACTCGTTCAATCCAGTCGGTACAAGGGCTCAATTGTGTTTACTGAAGAGCCTGAGGAAGGGGGAAAGAGATCAGACTTCATCCCCTTTCTTTCTTTCTTTCTTTCTTTCTTTCTTTCTTTCTTTCTTTCTTTCTTTCTTTCTTTCTTTCTTTCTTTCTTTCTTTCTTTCTTTCTTTCTTTCTTTCTTTCTTTCTTTCTTTCTTTCTTTCTTTCTTTCTTTCTTTCTTTCTTTCTTTCTTTCTTTCTTTCTTTCTTTCTTTCTTCCTTCCTTTCTTTCTTTCTTTCTTTCTGTGTTGTCCATGACTCTGTCGTCCTTCCTTATTTCGGTTCATTCAATTGAGCTTTTTTACCTTTATGTAGATAGTGATGATTCCTAGCATCTCTTCTCTGATGAGTATGAAATCTTCTGTGATAAAAATTAGAAACCAAGTATAAGTATACACAAGCAACAAACATATTGACATTTTGTTTTATCAAAAAGGACAATGAAAAGTAGTTCCTAAATGATTATTATTATTATTATTATTATTATTATTATTATTATTATTATTATTATTATTATTATTATTATTATTATTATTATTAATTTAGTTTGTTTAATGTAAGTATGTTTAATTTGTTGTGGGAAACAATCGTGGTGGAAAAGTCATGTTATAATCTAAGGCTGAATACGAGGCTACATAAATAACATTATTCATCTTAAAAGGACAAAAGTTTTTCATTTGATTTTTTTAAATATATAAAATACTCACACTAATTTAAGTAAGTAGATGTGTGTGTGTGTGTGTGTGTGTGTGTGTGTGTGTGTGTGTGTGTGTGTGTGTGTGTGTTCGTGCGTGCGTGCGTGTGGATGGATGGATGGAACTGGACAGTATTGGGATTGGAGATAGTACAACGAGAACATTTTATCCATTGAGAAATCACTGCAATAAAGGCCTCTACCACGGGAGGGATGTCAGTACATGGTTTTGTCATTTACTCTGGTTATCTGTCAGCTGCATGACTGTGATCCTCAGTGCTGCAGCATGTAGAGCTGAGCTCCTCTGAGGAACAGTGAGTTTTGGTAGCAGTCATACAGTTATCATGATAATTATCTTATTCACTCAGTGGTGACCGTGGCGGAGGGAAGGGATCCTCATTTAACTAGTTTTGTCTCCATATACTACTTTTTGTGGTTATAAAATGCCATTTTCTCTCAGTGGCTGAACATTTCTCATTATTTTTGAATACTTCTGTAAATTTAGATGCTCACACCTACACACAACCATGCTACTGGTGTGTGCTCCAGTAAATCTTCCATGTTTTTTTTGTAAAGTGTGTTTGCTTTAGACTGCGTGCTGTGTACAAGTCAAAAATATCTAGTGTTAATGTTTAACAGGTCTCAGCCGAGCAGGCTGCACTGCCTGCGGAGCTATTATGAATGCTGCTGTACTTCATGTGTGAGCTTGTTTAGGAACTTTTAGATTTTAGCTGTTTGTATAAGGATGGCTTCTTCCCTGATAAATATAAATGACCTTAAAAAAGATAAGCTTCAACAGTCAGCACTATCTCTAGAAAATACACGGTCCATTATAAATCATTTTATTACTAAATGATACTCTAAACCAAATTATTTGTATTGCTACGTTGTCTTTTCATTATATTCATCTAATTTAAAAGCAAAACTGTTTTAAGAATTTTAAGAATTTTGGACATTTAGTGTTTAATGCAGTTTAATGCAGATTTTGTTAGCTTAAGTCTTGATCGATATAACCAGTTTAGATGGAAATTATCTCAAGCTGACTAGCTAAAGAGGTTACTGTAGTTATACCCATTAATAGATACGGTACTTCCTTGAAAATAAATACTTGCACAGCGCTACAACAACCATAATGAAATGACCCTTCACAGTAGATAATGCTTTACAATCAACTCCGTTAGAGAGCTACATATAGCAGTTTATCTGTTCAATAAAACTCACCTGTTAAGTAATAAAAACGCCATCCCTCTGTACCCTTTACAACGTTTCAATACCTCTGTTCATGACATCTCTGAAAGCCAAGTCAATGTTGATTCTTGTTTTATTACAAACTGTATTGCATTCTCTTTTTGAGTCAACATATGCCACTACCACAACATACAACTGTCAAAGTAGCCGGAGCAACTTTTCTAATACTTACGGATATCATGAGACATGCACGGGCGAGTGATGCATGTAGGCAGTTACCAAATAAAACATCCCACTAGGTCTAAAATATAAACACTTACGATGGGCTTACCATAGTGAATCAGGGTACATAGTGAATCAAGACAAAAACACATTTTAGAAGTATTATTGATACTTCTAAAAGCAAAACTGTTTTAAGAATTTTGGACATTTAGTGTTTAATGCAGATTTTTGTTAGCTTAAGTGTTAATAGAGATATAACCTATAACTTAATATAGTCTACCTTTAATGTTAATTTTATGAATATACTATTGTTCATTGTTAACTCGTATTTGTTCATAATACTCACAACTGTTAATTTATACAACTTGAAATGTTAAAAATGTATTATTGTACAATATGTTGAAATCAACATTATCAAATAAATTAACATCAACAATTTGTTTGAATAATGATTTTTCCTTTCACTTGTTCTGTGGGCTTATGAGCAGTGTGAGTCTGGCAGATGTAGCAGATCAAAGTGAGAGTATTTTCAAAGCTCAGAGGCACCGGAGCAGAGGTCAGGGGCCCCGCTCGCCTCTTCTCTACTCCCACCATGTGGCTACATTGCTTGTGCTTATTCCATGAAAAGTGAATGTAATGCATTCACTGGTTCCCTTTTTTCTTGTTGCTTTCTGCTCTTTTTCTTTTTTGCCATACTCTGCTCTCTCTGTCTTTCTCAGGCTTGTCCCGTTTTCTTCAGGATCCTGAGCCTCAGGTTGTGTCCGTAGGTGGCACTGCCCGGTTTGAGTGCTATGTAGATGGCTTGCCCACCCCAAGTATCACCTGGGAGAAGGATCAGGCACCACTACCTGCACCTGTAGAACCTCGAGAACCATCCAGGTAAATGATCTTGGCATGAGATTTGGAATGTATAATTCCCCTTTTGTCATACTTTATTCAGGCACTGCGGACCCCATGGCAAGTGCAAAGCTAGTCCAACACGCAGGTGGGGTGGTGGTGGGGGGGTTGTAACCAATAACCAAAACTGGCAAGTACCCCCCACCCCCCAGTATTTATATCATGGTTAATGGAAACATAGAATTAGGCTATAAATGAATTGTGTACATTGCACGTTCTAAGCTTTTATAAGCACTAATTTCCCATCCAAACTGAACTGACCAATTTTCAACATGAAGCAAGATTTATTTAAGGGTGCATGAGGAAGAATTTCTAAAAGTTTAATGAGATTGCACGAGCCATTCCTATCGAGATGCCGATAAAATGTTTGTTCTAGTGATAATTTACCAATTTAACATGCTGAGGAGAAAGTTAAACATTACCTTGAAAAGCCAAATGAACTAAAAATGTGTTGATGAAAAGAGGAGAAAACATTATCATGCATCAACATTAATTAGAAAGCTTGTTATACTACTCATGACCACATTTACTAGAATTTATCACATTTTATTGCATTTATTGTGGTACATTTTTAAAACTTGTAGAATTTATAGTTGATAATATGTTAAGATAAATATTTTACACTATAGGTAAAGTACAACTGGGGCATGTTGTAGATATTGTTTCTAAATTTGTAGTTTGCCCTTTTTCATAAATTATATAGATTCATAAAGAAAAAAGAAAAGAAAAAAAATAAAAGAAAAAAGGCTTAAGTATTGTACTGAGGAACCATCAGTGCCCTCACCTGTAATTATATTCTTATTGTAGCAAATGCTTCAAGAACTATGTTACTTTGTCATAAGGGCAAGTACCAGTTCTGTTCTAATGATGACTGATAGGAAAAACATGGGGTGCGTCTCAATCCGCTCCCTAGTTCACTAGTCAGGGCACTGATTAAGTCAATGGGCTGACTCCCTTCCGGGTGCTTGCATAATATACATATTATATCATATGTAAACAAGTCTTAATTGCTAACTAGGCTATTAATTTTTTTGCAGTTGTTATAAACCAACTTTACATGTGTAGATGATTCCACAAAAGACCATTATACAACCCCCTTGCCAACATGGTTGATCATTTAGTTGTTTCAAATAAGGATGTGCAATTAGGCCTTTTTTGGGGGGGAAATACATTAGAAATACACTACCGTGTTTTTTTTACACAGTTACACAATCTTATGTTGGATTTATTTAATCAAAAATATGGTGTAATATCTATAAATGTCACTTGTGCAGCCTTATCTTTTATATATATCTGAGTAGTTATCACTTTAAAACATGTACAAAATTAGAAGGTAGCTTTCTAGTGCTGTAACAGAAAGCTAATACTGATATTTTCCAGTAATCATTTAAACACTATCCTAACAGATTATGGCCTGCTGCAAAGTTAGAAGCTCCCCAGCTCCCCCCATGTATGTCTTGTCTAGAGAATACTTTCCTTGTGGTGTGTCCAGTGGTGAAAACTCATTAGATATTAAAACAACTATCCATATTGTCTGAGAGTGCATTTCTGCATGGACTAACTGTGTGTCTGATGAGGACATCATCAGACGTGTAGGTTTGGGTGACCACCTCTCCTGATGATGCCGAACATTCTAATTAGTGGTACTTTTTCACAGCACATTTTTTTCCATTCACATTAATACTATGTTCACATGTACAGCTTATATAATTGAGGACAACAGAGTACAAAATATCAAAGAAAATGTTTCACTTCTTTTATTTTAAATAATTGATGCTTTTATTGCCACCATTGCAATCCAAATATAATTGATTTGCCTCTGTTGTCATTCGTTTGAATGCATTTGATTATTATTTTATCCAACTCATGTTAACGGTAAATTAAATAATCTGTTGATGAACAGTTTTCTATGGCTAATATGGTTTTGATTGTTTTGTATGTTTGAAAAATATAACATTTATCAAATTATCCACCTTCATTTTCAAAGCGGAAGTAAGCTCTTTTCTGTGAATGTATGAGATTTCTGATTAATGAGCCTCTATAGAGAAATAACAAGAAGAATAACAAAGTGCAGTAGTAACAAACGAGTGTGTTTATAATTAAGATATTTTATAACATGGTAAAAAATATACTAGTTTGCGATATCAAGCAGCATAATGAAAATAAAAGGTTGATATCAGGTTCATCTCATAGGTTAATTAGTTGTTTACCACCAATGTGTGCATGTTACAGTCACTTTTGCAATTTGTAATTTGTCAATTAGAGTGGTCTGCATTTAAGAGGGGCCAATCAATGACTCTGTGTACAAGAGGCCCATCAGAGGTCAAAGAGTTAGGCATGGGCCCCATCAAAGAGGTGTGCATCAGAGGGAGGGAGGCAGAGGGCAGGGAACTGTTGCATCAAATAAAGTCCAGGTCATCGGTTTAAAGTATGTCATGTCATGTGATAAACGGAGGGCTTACTATAGTAGAAGCTGCCAAATTTCTGTAACTCAGTCACCCCATCTGAAAAGGTCAACTACAGAATCTGTAAGAAGCTGTAAAGATTTCTGGGTATGCTGCACTCTTGCTGGGTATGCTGCACAATAATCATATAATGTTTTGATAGCGTACTCTACTGTCCAAGTTGGCTCAACCTGCACACGGAGCATATGAAAATAGCTAAATAGGTGTATGTACTTTATATAAATAAGGTCCCTCAAACTTTTTTATTGATGTAAAATTTGAAAAGTCATTCCTCATATAGTCACACAGACTTTTTTTATTAAGTTAGGACTGTAAGATTATAACTCAAATCGACAAACCACTCACAAAGCCGGAGTTGCACGCTTCTGATTATCCTTCTGCGTACCATAGGATGCCTCAATTTCTTTCTTTTTTTGTGTCTTTGTATTTAATGTAAATGAGTTCATCTGCATTATTTTGTCATCATTTTACGTTCTGCTTATTTACAGTGGGTATAGAAAAGAATCACCCCCCTTTAAAATAATCACATTTTGTTGCTTTGCAGCCTGAAATGAAAACGGACAAGAACAGTTTTTGTTTTATTCAGCTGTATTTTACAACTTATAACATCCAAGTGAAAGATATAATACCAACTTGTCAGAAAAAAAAAGAAAATTACAAATTAAAAAAACGGATTCGCTGAGTTCGAAAAATAATCACCCCTCCTAAAAATGACTTGTAAACCCGATCATGTGTAGGTAATCACCTTCTCAATAGCAAAGCCAAATGACTGTCCACTGTGATTAGCTGCGGTCATTTTGGTTAGCTCTGCATGAAAAAAGGTTTTTCCTGAAGCATTTCAGTCCTTGGTAGTGCAACTGAAGAAAAAAATCAACTGGGTGGCAAGGCATCGTCAAAAGATCTGCGGGAGAAAGTTGTGGACAGGCACTAGTCAGGAGATGGATACAAAACAAATTGAAAGGCTTTATCAGTCCCTAGAAGCACAGTGAAGTCTATTGTTAAGAAGTGGAAGGTATTTGATACAACACAGCCCAAACTGGATGAAAGAGCCAGGAGGAAACTGGTCAAGGAGGCTACCAAGAGGCCTACAGCAAAGTGTTTACATGTGACAACAATAACACAAATGTGGCTTGTATGAGAGGGTTGCAAGAAAAAAAACACTCCTCAAGAAAGGTCACGGCTGAGCTTTGCCAAAATGCACCTTGAAGATTTCGAGGCCACGTGGAAATGGTCAGATGAGACTAAAATGCAATTATTTGGCCTCAACACCAAACGATATGTCTAGCAAAAATTCAATACAGCTCACCATCCAAATGGCACCATTCCGACAGTAAAGAATGGAGGTGGTAATATCATGTGACTGGAGCACTTGTCAGGGTAGAAGGAAAATGGACAGGGCAAAATACTGTCAAATTCTTGAGGAAAATCTGCTGCCCTCTGCCAGAAAGTTGTCAATGGGAAGATGATTTACCCTCCAACATGACTGACCCAAAGCCCACCGCAAAACTGACCACACAGTGATAGAAGGAGAAAAAGGTGAATGTCATTGCATGGCCTAGTCAGAGCCCAGACTTAAAACCCGTTGAAATGACTTGAAGACAGTCCACAAAAGGTCACCATCAAATTTAACTGAACTTGAAGAGTGGTCAAATATTGCAACGTCTAGATGTGCAAAGTTAGTAGAGACTTATTCCAACAGACCGAATTAAAGCAAAAGGTGGTTCAACAAAATGCTGAAACAAGGGGTTATCCTTTTTCCAACTCAGTGATCCAACTTAGTTTTTTTCTGACATTTTGGTGTTATATCTTTCACTTGGATGTTATACTTTGCACTAAATACAGCTTAACAAAACAAAAACTGCTTCATTGCAGGCTGCAAAGCAACAAAATGTGCAAAATGTGGGGGGTGATTTTTTTTCCCCTATACCCCATGTATTTTGCAGATTGTTGCATGCAGATATTAATCGGATATATTTTTCATTTGCCAAGCTCCTGATTTTATTAGCTTAGCATAGAGGGCATTTGGCTACTGATTGTTAATTTATTTGTACAAATTTGGGTGCAAAATATGCTGTTTCAGAAAGCTGGTGAGATTTTTTTTTTCTTCTTCTTTTTTTCTTCTTAGTCTCTTTCTGCTTTTTCCTGATTGTCTTTCTCTATTTTTTTCTTCTCTCTTGCACAGCCATTTGCTTTGATTTAGGAGCAAGAGTATCTTTTCTGTTTTATAATAAGAATCTCTCTTTCTATCACTTGCACACGTATGAGCAAGCACACAAAGCACTTGCGCAGAGAAATGTTCTGTAGATGTGCAACAGCGCACATTATATAATCACAGTCTCTTTCAGACTGAGAATGAAAAGGTACTATAAGAACATAATTGTGTCCGGTGTTATTCCCCATCTTGGTATCCTTGGGGAGGATTGAGTAACACTTTACAATAAGGTTGTATTAAGTTAACATTAGTTAATGCATTAGTTAACATGAACTAACCATGAACAACACCTTTGTTCAGCATTAGTTAATCTTTGTTAACATTAGTTCATAAAAATACAGCTGTTCATGGTTTGTTCATGTTAGTTCATAGTCCATTAACTAATGTTAATAAGATTTTAATAAAGTATTAGTAAATGTTGAAATTAACATTAACAAAGATAAATGAATGCTTTATAAGTGCAGTTCATTATTAGTTCATGTTAACTAATGGAAACCAATGAACCTTATGTGTTACCAATCAACCTTTGATATCTTTTGTTTCACATGTAAATTAATTTCCCACATGATATCAAGCCACTTGATAATAGTATTATTGTGTATCAGGTTTTTTATTCATACAGTTTACTAATGGATTGTAGACTATTCAAAAAAAATTATCTTCTAATAATAGACACATTCAAATAACATCAATGAACAGACCAAAGTGAAACCAAAGTGCTGAGAGATAAAACAATTAAAATATTTAAAAATATACATCTCTTCCGGCATTAATTATTCAGAAACATGACACAAAAAGGAATAGAAATAAAACAAGAGTAAAAACCCAGTCCTCTTGAAACAGGTGGTCAGAGTTTCTGTAGAAATGAATGCACAGGCTTCCATATTCTCCCAAATTTGTCCAAATTGTGCTTTAAGATCATAGGTTAGTTTCTGAGGAAAAAAGGCTGATTACTGAGATATCCACGTGGTAACCACTGGAACCTGCATGGGATGCAGACCGTTTCTATTATCTCCTGGATCACAGAATGAACACATTTCTAGAATGATTGAATGTGATCTGAGGACCAAATAAATGGGAAAAATGTTTCCCTTGTACCTTACATTTTAAAACAAAGGTTTGAACAATTAGGTGTACATGCAAACAGGTGTAAAGTAAATCCGGTGAAAGTATATTTTGGTAAAATGCCATTACAGATCTTAGTCCAACTAAATGAGACCCCCCCAGATCCCATTCCCACAACGGGTTCAAAGAATCATAAACTGAAGAATCAGAATACACCAATAGGGCAAAAAAATTGAAAAAAATCCCTTTGAGAGATTAATCTGAAATCATGGTTTATTCCAATTCTGATACATTTAAACAGAATTTATTCTGCAATTAAAAAGACTCTGTGAAATGCCGAGTTTGAAGGTATTTGAAAAAAATCTACAGGGAATATGTTAAACTCAACTCTGAGTTGTTCAAATGACTTAAAAGATTCAGAAATCATCATCAGGCCTGAAAAATCCGACAAGCTCTTAAAACCCCAATCTAACAGACCAATACTCCTAATCTGAATTGTAAAATGTAGGCTTTAAAACCAAGAGATAGGACAGAAATATTAATGTAGATATTTTAAAAGGTTAATGGTTGTTTTGAAAATTCAATTTCAAGTACAGATCATTTTATGAAAATGTCTCCTGATTGCATCATTGAGAGATTTCATCATCTGATGTCAGTTTCTGTTGATCCACTGAGGAGTGTTTTTCTGCATATGACAGCAACTGTGTCATGGTTTACATCAAATGCCATAAAATTGAGTTTTATTTCAATTTTGTTTATTGCCTTTTTGTTTTTATTGGACGGGGCTATGGACAACGGAGAGGAAAGCACAGGTAGAGAGAAGGAGACATGAGAACTTGAGTGAGACATGACATACCAAACTTAAACCTGACTACCCTTCACTTCAACTAAAATGGAGTGCGATCACCATATGGAGTACTATTGTTCAAGTCTGGATCTGTGTGTGCCCTTATTATGCTGTTTCGAATATTACCTTTCATGCAATGTAGTGTGTGTAATATAGCTGATTATGAATGTAAGTATCAAAGTACTTAACAAATAAAGTTATTGCCTCCAAAAAGAAAGAATCGATTCAGAATTGCTGAAACGAGTTATCAGCAATTCCAGTCTCGCTTCCGGTTGCATACATGATTTATAATTTTTTTATGTGCACTGTAAAAAATTATTTAGAAAAAAAGTTACCTGGTTGCCTTAAGATTTCAAGTTCATTGAAATACAATTTTTGAGTTAATACAATGAACAATTTTTGAGATTCAACAACTTTTATTAAAATATTATTAAACGATTTTGTACACATATTGGGTAATTGTGTGTGTTTTATTTCTGACGATGCAGTGAAACATGCCAAATAGTGCTATTCTCATGATTTATCCAAAAAAATTATGTGGTTCAGATACAATAATATTTTGAGTTTCTATTTATTTAACAAATTTCCTTCATTGTATCAACTCAAATTTTTAATTTCAATAAACTCAAAATTTTAAGGCAACCCGGGTTACTTTCTTTTTTAAGTTAAACCAACAAAAACCAACAAAAAAAATTGTACTGTGCAATATTGTTATTTTTACTTTATTTTTTGATAAAATACACTTTTAGAAGAAAGGGTCAGCGCTATGTATTTGGAACCCCTAAAAGGTTCTATATAGAACCCTTTTTATGTGCCAAAGGGTTCTTTCTTGTCATTATAGAACCTTTTTATTTGGAGTTGAGTATACCTTTTAGGGGTTCCAAATACGTAGCGCTGATAGAACCTTTTAAAGGACAACTCCGGTGAGAAATGAACCTAGGTGTAATTAACAGATGGTTACAGAGTAGACCGTTCTCTGGGATGCGTTTTCATGGAAATCGAATGTAAAGAGTTTTATCTCTAAAAACAGATTAGCTTATAACACTTGTCTATGGGGCACAGGGTAGTGAAATTAAATCGCTATAGTTAATACCACTAACAAGGCTAAAAATAGCCGCACACTAACACAGTAGCATAATGAGGGTCCCTACATGCAAACCGAAGCATTGAGAACTTTGTGAGTGTACAAACAGTTTAATAAGAAGATACTTTATAAACACAGTGCATTACGCGTTCACGAACAAGTGCCATCTTGGAAAACAGTCTCGACTCGTCGAGCCGCAAGCGCTCTGCTAAGTGATGAACTGTGACTTGGAATCTCATATGGTCCGTTGTTTCCGGAAGAAAACACTAAACCAAACAGAGAAAATAAATAAATAAATAAAAAAATGTCCATGTTATTACATTTCACAAACTTAATTCCTATTGACCAGCTCACTTAGAACAGCGCTCTTGTCCATGGCACTTGTCCGTGAACGCGTAATGCGCTGTCTTTATAAAGTATCTTCTTATTAAACTGTTTGTACTCTTACAACGTTCTCAATGCTTCGCTTTGCATGTAGGGACCCTCATTATGCTACCGTGTTAGTGTGAGGCTATTTTGAGCTTTGTTAGTGGTATTAACTAGCGATTTAATTTTACCACCCTGTGTCGACCCTGTGCCCCATAGACAAGCGCTAAAAGCTAATCTGTTTTTAGAGATAAAACTCTACATTCGATTTTCATGAAAAAGCATCTGTTTTCTACTCGGTAACCATCTGTTAATTACCCCTAGGGTCATTTCTCACCGGAGTTGTCCTTTTAAGGTTCTATATAAAACCTTTTCTTTTAAGAGTTTAGTTGCAGTTTTTGAGAATAAGAGACTTCTTTCTAAAAACATGATAATCTTACCAACTCCAAATTTTACACTTCTATGGTAGTATATGTACAGAATATGAACTTTTTAATGAAATAAAATGTTATATTCCCTTGGGGACTTTGTCCTTTCAACACTATTACCGACAGCGAGACAGGATGTGTTTACTCTTTGCTGTCAAAATGTTTAACAATTTTAATCATTAGATGTTGTGAATTAAGGTTGTATGCACAGTAAATGTACATAATACATAAGTACAAGTTCTAGTAGTCTTAATAAGGTTACTGCATTTTCACATGAAGTGTCTGACAGCTTCTTTGGAGATGTGCTTCCAAGATCCTTCCCTGTCTGAATCAGATTCTTTCTTTTGTATCCGTAAAAACTGTCTTTTGTATGCACAGCCCCTCTACATATTAATGAGAACACACTTGCACATTAGCCGTGCATTAATGCACTGTCGTTTTCAGGCGGCTGCTGCAGTCGCTCTCTCATTTACATCCCGGGCGCAGCTGAGGCGGGTCCGTGACGCTGGAGGTGTAGCCCTGGTGTGGACGTGTCCTCAGCTGAACTCTCACATCCTCAATGAATTCTGAATTCTAAAATGCACCTGGTTTCACCCCGCTCACACTCACAGATAGACAAATTCACCCAACCTTGGTCTTTTTGGCCTTTCTGCCAGAGTGTCTTGCTCTTGGGGATGAGCCTACAAGATTAATGGTGTATAATATCGGGCCTGAATGAAAAGGGGATTTGAAAGCGGTCTCTTGGGGAGAAAGATGACTATAGAATGAATATTAGTGGTGCAACCTGACCTCGCCACTGCAAACAAAGAGAAAAAAGTGAGTGGAAGAGAGAAACTGACTTTTGAAGATACAAGCTGCTGCCATTCTGGACTGTTCTCCTACATCTGTAGACTAAACTCAGTCTATGCTTCTTTCCTCTAGCATTTATTTTCCATGTTTCACTCCCCCGCTATGTTATTCTTGCAGTATGGTTTGTGTATATTGCCGCTTTATTATATGTTTATCTGAGTTGACTAGCACTTAATAAACAGCAGATTTCTAGCTTCCTAAAGCTTAAAATAAGCTTCGGTTTAGAAGAAGAACAAACAAACACACATATATATTGACACTTTCAGTTGATTTAGAAATGCTAATGCTAATCTCTTTCTTTTTTTCTTACAGGTACATATCTCTTCCAAACGGGGTGCTGCAAATTTTAGGAGTCTCTAAAGGAGATGAAGGCTTGTACCGTTGTGTGGCCTTCAACTCTGCCCGCAAGCGGTTCAGCCAAGATGCTTCTCTCACAGTTAGCCCAGGTACAATTCAAAGACCTGTTCTTAATTACCCCATCATAGTCTGCTTTTCATTAGCCGTGATCTGTCCACCTCGCATAGACTCTAGAAGCTCCATTCACCTCACCTCATCTGTCTGACTCACACACACACACACACACACACACACACACACACACACACACACACACACACACACACACACACACACACACACACACACACACAGACACAGTAATGGCCTTAAAGAAGTTTAAAACTCAGTGAGTGCATTCTGGGAGAATTCAATAAACTTTGGAATTATAGAGTTGTACTTGATAGTGCTAGTTATAATGTTAGTTTTTCTACCCTCTCTCTGAACCTTGGAATTAAATGGTCTGTTTTTGTTGTGTTGCCCTGTAAGTACACTGCAAGAAAAACAATCTGTAAAAAAACGGATAGAAAACACAACGCACTGTGTAATTCAGAATATGAACATAATTTCTTCATATATTAGGCAGATAGTCCACCCTAATGTGACTGCTCTGTCTTCATTTACGCACGCTCACGTTATTCTAAACCTGTATACATTTCTTTATTCTGCTGAAGAAGATTTTTTTGAAGAATGTTGGTAACCACACTGTTTTGTTCTCATTGACTATTTGTAGTTTTATATATGTCCATACAATGGAAGTCCTTGGGAACCAACACTGTTAGTTAGAGTTAGCCTGCTAACATTCATCAAAATATCTTCTTTTGTGTTCCATAAGAAAGTAAGTCATACAGGTTTAGAGGGACATGAGGGTGAGTAAATAATGATAGAATTGCCATTTTTGGGTGAACTATCCCCTGAACGCGGTACATTAGGCTGTATTTTTATAGACTTTTCCTACAGTGCCTTTTTGTATGGGAAATTTTTGTATACTTCGTCCTTTACTAACTGATATCTGTCTCTGCAAATATCAGACTGAAATGAAAACTGTTTAAAAGAATGCTTTACTTTCGAAGGACTTGAAGCATGGCAGTGAAGTTTTATTTGTACTTGTTGTTTGTTTTACTTCTGGTGTTCAGGCATGTTAATATATATCCTATTTTCTCCCATTCCGCTTTTTTGACTCTGACGTCACACATTGCCATTTCCATGTCCAAAAGCTCTATCAGATCCCAAAAGAAAACGATAAAAGGTGCTAATGTACACTCCTGCTGTGCTGTAATACTACCAAAATATCATGATCCTAATCTTTATTTCAATGCAAAATATCTCTGGCCAGTGATTCATTTTTTCTGAATCGTTAATCGTTGTCCGGGACACCCATGAGCCCAGAGCTTAGCTTAATAGGGCTCATAAATGGTTGTTGAAACAGAGTGGAGTGGCTTAAACCCTGAAAAGTAAAAAAGTATTTGTTGCATCATGATTAAACAAGTGGATTATTTTACCGTGATTGACAGACCAGGTTTCTAAACACCATGGTCCTGATATATTAAAAAGAGTGGTCATTGGTGCCAACTTCACCTTACAGATGTCATAAACATATCAAATGAACTATTTTGCAGCTTGATTTAGATTTTTGGTCCGTTTTGAATGAAAGTTACAGTATATTTTCATAGTACTCATATATACATGTATAAACTATTTTATATCAAAAGAACATTGGAAATGTGATTCCTCATGATATGATGCCTTAAATTGTGGAACATCTAATGTATGGCTCTCTTTCAGTCTTTTATTTGAAGTAAAGTTTAAATATCTGCAGTGGCCCTTTCAGTGTTGTGTGTGTGTGTTTAAGTGCCCTCTGCAGAGGTGGTCTGTGTTGCAGGCAGAATTGATTTCCTGCTGTCCTTAAGGCTGCTCGGTTGATGAAATGGAGTGGGCAAAAGGAGGGATGGAAGAGAGGAATGAGATGAGGAACAAAGACATAGAAGGCTAGAGAGATAAAAAACTAAATGAAATAAAAGAGAGTGTGGGAAGACGAGGCAGACGGATTGGTAATGCTATGAAGTCGGTCGCTGCCTTTAATCCCTCCTCACACACACCTCTGAAAGACTTAAATCTCCATGCTGACCTTTGCTCATTTCCATTATGCTTCTGTTTTATCAGCCAGAGACCTGAATGATTTTCTGTGTGTGTTTCCATCTCACACATTCATCTTTCAAGCCATCTTTCTAATTGTTCCGCATTCATCTTTCTGCTTCTTCTTCTTTCAATGCTTTTATTTGTTCCGATTGCTTCATAAAGATTCTCTTACTTTAAATGTCTTGAGTGGAATGTGTCCCAGTCTGAGAGATAGAATGAGAGAAAGCAAGAAATTAGGAAAAATGCGAGATTGAGAGAAAGAAAAGAGAACAATACAAGGAGTAATACAATGAGAGAAATAGAACAAAAGAGAGGAGGTGGGTAGAATTACCCCTTAAATTCATGAATGTTTTATCAACCATCATTACATATTCGGGTCTTTAGCGACCCAGATCTATATCTAACACAGATGGCTCTCTACCTGTCCCAATAATATCAAACTCCCCTCATATTAGAGTAAAAATTGTAGAAAAATAAATTACAGATTTTTTTAAACTTTTTGCAGCTTGGAAGGGTTCAGTTTGAGTATATGTTTTATAACATCATCCAGGGGCGTAGTTTATGGGGGGGATGGGGGGAGGTACCCCCCCATATTAAAATCCATCAGTAGCACCCCCCACCCCCCACCCCAATTTTCAACATGAAAATCACAGTAGATCAGATGAAAAATATGTAGAATTTGTTTATTTTGTAACAATAATTTTGTTTCTAATCAAATATGAGCTTGTCATGATAAATCAAAATACTCCCCCTCTATTGAACCATTGGTAACATCCAACCAATGAATCGCACATTCAACAAAACAACGCGAGTGCCTACTCATACTGTACAAATAGATCGCATGCGATGCAAAGCCAAAGCTCAAGATTGATGTGCTCTCATTGTGCGGTCCAACTTTCGAGCGCGGCTTGTCTGCTCACACTGTACGGGTGAAAAATGCGCAATAAAACCCCCGTGCATTGTTGCGACGAGAGACCATGCTGTATTATAGAGATAGCCTATCAAATGCATCACCAAGAGGATTATAGAATCAAGATATCAAGAGGAGATATCAAGATATATATAGATATAGCTTGAGATATCAAAATATATAAGATATATAGATATATAGATATCAAGAGGATTTAGAATTTATGTATAAAAATATTATTATTATTATTATTATTATTATTATTATTAGAGTAGCCTAGGCCTACTTTTATTATTAAATTGATATTACATTAATTTGCCCTCCCCACAACAATTTCATAATGCATAATTTTATTATGCACACTGCATAATAAAATAATAGATAGATTACTCCTCACTATTTAAAAACATTTAGCCCGATTAAACAAGGAATTATAGGTCATATAAGTGTTCATGAATTAAAACAGGAAAAGGAAAAAAAGAAGAAAAAAAGGACAACATGACATTGTGTCAAGATGGACAACGGTTCCCACTTCCCATCATAATAAGATTAAGTAGGCTAAATATTAATTAATATTAAATACAAGTAAAAATAAATAAATAAAGTGTGAAAGTAAAACAAGTAAGCTAGCCCTAAATTAAAAATTAAATGGTTCAACTTCTGCTTTCGCGCAGACGCAGTGAGGGAAAATAGGGCAATCAGTGCGTGGCTTTGCTTCAGCTGTGCGATAACATCACGAGGGGCGACCAGAATTTCTGACACGCCAGAAATTCATCCGGCCATCCGATTCCCAATCGGGAGAGGTTTGTCGCCTCTCGTTTCCCCCTGTACACTGCACGAACACCTCACAACAAACGATGCACGATAATCCTGAAAATCAGTGCAACCTAAAAAAAGGGTTGCACGAGTACGAATTTGGCTCGAAATCGGAAGAAAATCGCACAGTGTATGCCCACAGCAGACTATATTTAACTGCGAATTAAATCTACTGAGAATATTGTGTAATAGCTAAGTACATGCATATATATTTTAGCTAGCTAATCCATTGCAATGTATTTAACTATAACTATCAGTAGTTACCAGCCTGACGTGGTCATACTCAATTCTAGTCAGAATATGAGTCTTAAACTGCTCCATTGGGCTGTGATTATGGGGCGTGTTTCAACCGAACCAGGAAAGACATCAATTGGACAGACCTACAACCAATCAGAGCAACGAAGCGACGCATTGTCAAATGTCAACAGAGCTCAACTGCACTGTGTTGCCATGTCCGCTTTTTTCCCCCCAGCGGGTTGTTTTCTGTGTATGTGGGTTGACTATTATATGATATATAGACCTCTGAGTGCGATTTTTAGCAGGCAACCTTGCCAAAATAACATACATTTTACCCCACGGAGAACCCCCCGAGAAGCTATTGTTTAGGGCTAGTAGTTGGCGGGTTTTGTTGTAAAAACTTGGCAACCCTATCTACACGTGCGCTGGTATCCGGCTGGAATACACGATCTTTGCCGGTGTTGAAAAAAAATAAAATAATTTAATGATACACAGAGTACTTACCCAACATGATCATCATTTCTGAGAGAAATTGTGAAGGTGAATGCATACAACAAGCAAGCACTCCGTTTAGGATTCGAAAAAATATAATCCAAGTCCCTTTGATGACGTGCATGATTACGTTACTGTTGATCATCTGTCCATCATCGTCTAAAGCCCGCCCTGATGATTTCATTGGTCAGAACATTTTCTGTTCAGGGATAATTATATGGAGCAAGGCCAGACCGAACTGCCCGACCTAAAAATGTTGTTGGCGGGGCTAAATTCGCCTGGCATCCAGGCTAAGTAGTTACCAAAGCAGCCGTCTGTTTTGCTAGTTCATTTTTCAATAGTGTCTGTAATTATCAATGACAAAAGTATTCACATCGGTGTTTGTTTTCTTCCTAAATTAATCTGACTTTTGAACAAATTAAGTGAATGAATGATTTAAGTGGCTCACTCATTAAAACAGTGCTGCCGCCTACTGGCGGTTTCAATACTTCATTTCTTTCTTTTTATAATCTCTACTGTAAGAATTTTATGAATGATTATACACAAATTTCATAACGTTATGAGGTGTATAATCTCTTAACATGCTTTTATAACAGATTCGAGGTAAATATAGCAGCAGGGTAGAAAAGTCAACAGAGGGAGAGGAGGAGCAGGTGATCAGATGCCATTCAATCAATAAAATAAATAAGAAACGGTTTACAGGTTTAAAAATTACAGGCAGCATACCAAATCTATGCGCTTATCATCAACACTGTCCTCGTCAGAGATCTTTTCCCACTACAGTCAGCTTCTGGCTCACATTCACCAAAATATTCTCAAAACTATCCTTTTCAACATCTTCAAAATCAATATTTTGATCGCTAATGGTTTCTTCACCATATCCATTATCAATGACAGTGACACTAATATCTGATCATTACTGAGCCATTTCAAGTTTTGCTGATGTTTCTTCCTATTCTTTTGTTTTCTGCCTGCGGTAACTATGAGTGAAAATTCACTCATTGTGTCAGACATTTCCACCTTGAGGAATAAAGGTGAATTTTACTTATTCAGTCATCAAAGATTCAGTCATTGTTGCGCAGAATATATATATATTTTTTACAGTAGCTATTTTTCCTTCTAAAGTTGCGAATGTAACTTATGCACAAAATTGCAATATTGCATACAAAATTTGTAAATAAAGTCGAGAACCTAATCGCCACTTCCTGTTAAACTACCACTAAAAATCTCTACGAAACATAGGAGAAGCCACCATGTATAATCATATATTTTCATATATAATAAATTATTTGCGTCTCTGAGAAACTTGTGCGTCCCAATAAACTTATCTTGCTTTCAGAGGCAGATGCTGCTGTTTGGGAACGCAGTCATGTAAGACAGGGAAATATACTGAGCATCTTTGATCAGACTTCTGAATAAGCATTTCAAATGCTTTGCAAACAAGATTTTTCCGCTGGTTAGTACAGGTATGCTGTTACATTGTAAAAGTCACATTTTTTTTTTTAATGTGCATCGAGGAATTCTTTCCATCGCAGTTTATGCGCATCTTTCTCATCTGATAAAAAATGTATAATGGGCATAAAACAGGGGGATGGAAATATAGCTACTGTTACACACCTGGCTTCATTTGTGTCCATAAATAATTTTTACTAAAAATTAAAGTGAAAACCAGCATTATTTTTTAACTGTATTTTTTTTCCAGTTATATTTTTTATTATTAATTGAGGGAAGAATACTAAGAAGGTTGATGTCTAACTTTAAAACAATGAATAAGGAGGAGGGTAGAGAATGGAGTCCCAGGTCTTTAGTGACGTATGCGTTTAAGGGTTAAGGTGTTGAAATCCAGTAAAAGTAAAAGTGATTGCAGTACCACTTTTGGCCACAATCTTTAATACACTTCCTTTAAAAATAAAATGAGACTGCCATCCCTCCATCCATCCTGCTTCTTATTGTTTTATTATTACTCAATATGTTTTTATTTGACAACACCCATTGATGTGTCAATATTCAAATCAAAAAATGAATTTGACACCAATCATCTGTATTATCCCAGTATGCTATCTGTTCCTTTTGTTCAACATGGTGACCCTGTGTGTGCCTGTAGACATCTTGTAATGTCACATATACACTTCAGTTGTTGGTCTTATCTGTTATGTGACGTCTAACTTAAAGGGACAAGAGCAACATTCACTGCCATTTATATAAAGCTCGGAAGAGTCAGGACATTTTTTATATAACTCTGATTTTATTCGTCTGAAAGAATAATGTCATATACACCTAGGGTGACTTGAAGGGTGAGTAAATCAAAGGCTAATTTATGTTTCTGAAGTCCATAAAAGTCCATCTATCCATCATATAACGGCTCCACAGAGCTCCAGGGGGTTAATAAAGGTCTTTTGAAGTGAAGCAATGTGTATAAGAAATATATCCATATTTAAAACTTAATAAAGTAAATTATCTAGCTTCCACCAGATTAGAAAAAAGTGCATTGCAACTACTAACTGCTGTGTAGTTTCGTCAGGCATAGTGTAAGCATTTTGAAGCATTTTGTGCTGCACTTTTTCTGTAAGTCGAATACGGAAGGCGATCTGGTGGAAGCTAGATAATTTTTCGTGGTCTTCAAAAACGGAGCAACAATTCACTGCCATTGATAAAGCTTGAAAGAGCCAGGATATTTTTAATATAACTGATTGTGTTTGTCTGAAAGAAAAATGCCATATACACCTATGACTTGGGTGAGTAAATCATGGGCTAATTTTCATTTTCGGGTGAGCTAACCATTCAGGTTACTAACTTCTCTTTTAATATGTTGTTCTGTTTTTGCGCACCTCCTCAGCTATGCCAGTATAATATGTACAGTCTTGCCAATAAAACCACATTGAATTGAATAATGAGAGATAGAATGTGAGAAATACAGATTGAAAGAGAGCAATCTTCACCTTGAGGTAATCATAGTTTTGCTCTGTGAATGCAACGCATCTTTTGCCTCTGAGACCAGACAGCTCAAGTACACAGAAACAGTCATTGTGAGAGTGTGCGTGATTCAGGTATCTAATCTCGTTGAGATGTGAGGCAGTAGTTTGGCTCATCAGCATTCTGCTTGATATGGTATATTGTCACTCGCTCACTTTATCTTGAAATAGCCGTATAGCAAACTTTTGCAGTTGTTTAAGCAGCTATTCATGATCTGTAGTGGCCTGCTTTTCTCTTTATCAGTTTGTTTTAAAAACAGGCGAACATCCACTGTATACTGCTTTTACACAGTGCACTCTGTAGCCTCAGACAGAAATCTGACCCATTTTAAATCCTTGGGCTCTCATGCATATGTGATTGCTGCTGTATGTAATCAGAGTGATTAATTTATGACCGCCATAGCGTATCCATAGCTGCACGCTTATGTTTTACTTCATTATGATCTGTGGGTGTGTCTACAGGCTCTTCTGAGCACACAGAAACAGGGCCTTTACTGTATAGTTTATAGTCAAGTCAAGCTTTATTTATAGAGCATATTTAATAATTGAATTTAACCTAAAGTGCTCTACAAAAATAAACACATACAATATATGTGTATATCATATGGTTTTTCAGAAATCATTGTAATATGTTGATTTGGTTCTCAAAAAAACTTTATTTTTTCAGGATTCTTGAATGGAAAGTTTGAAAGAACAGCATTTATTTATTTATAAATAGAAATGTATTATAATATCAAGCAAGATAATTTTATAAAGATTAGTCCCCACTCCACCATAAGAGCAAATAAAGTGTTAGTGGTTAACAGTTTATGACCTAAGACCAGTAGTGAAAAATGAAGACCAGGAGTGAGGAGTGCAATTAATTTAAGAAAAAATTACTTAAGAATTGTTTGCCATTTCAACAGTCAAGTCTCAACAGTCAAGTCTCACGAGGAGTTCGTAGGCCGCGCTCCCTCTCTCACTGTCTCGTTGCCTCGCCCTGTTGTACATACAATTGTCCCAACAGTTATACTGTTTTCAAGGTCTATCCAAATCATTACTGCAATGTGGATGCTTCTGATTGGCTCAGAAAAAAGGACAGTCATGGTAAATTTACACACATTGCCAGTTAATCTGATGCACGTCTCCATAGACGTGGCACTTGTTGACGCTTTCACCCCGGAATTAATCCAATAGTGACCTTCCAGGTCCAGAGCAGGGGCCAGCTTGCCCAGAACAACAAATCCACCCATCTCTTAGTATGTCCATTCTCAACACTGATCTCTAACACCGAAAACTGTGCACATGCAAAGATACACAGTCTCTCCAAGGTTGGAGCTGATTAAGCTCCAGTTGTAACTAGAATGTTCCCCAAAACATACTGATAACATGTGCTTTCTCTCAGTGAGAGGTACAGACAAAAGTACAAGCAATATTCATCTTGATTCTTTAGTGTTTCAGTAAAAGGAAATATAAAATGAAAACATATAATAAATTAAATGAAAGACAAATCCATATTTCATATCAGGAAGCCAGGCTAAGTGAGCAAACACTGTTACTGCACTCCTGGCATGTTAGGGGTGTGTTCTACCTCAAATCCAAACACACAACACCTTGTTGCTATCGAGTGTTCAGTGACGCATCACACATCTCTAGGCCAGACATTCTGTCACTCCTCTGAGACCAAATACACACTTTAGAAAACAAGCATTGATTATGCATTTAATTAGGAAATATTTACAGATATATTGAAGCGGCAATAGATTTCAGAATTCCCCTTTTAACGGTAACAAATGTATTGCTCATTGTTAGTTCATGTTAGTAAATACATTACATAATTTTACCAAATAAAACCTTTTTTAAAGTGTTAAACATATTTTTTTATATATTTATTATATATTATTTATATTTTAGTTTATATGACAGCTGCAACCCATAGAAAGTAACATTCTCTTCAGCCTCAACGTTTTCCTCGCTTTAACTGTCTCAATCTCTCTGTTTCATTACACCTTCCTCCCTCTCCTCGATCCTCATCTCGCTCGATCTTGTGAGCAGAAGAGGAAACCGTATCCTCTGTTGGGTTTTCTGCTTTCACTCAAGCAAACCACTGTGCCTGATGGTGAAGGCTCTATCATGTACACAAACACACACTCATAGTCTGTGTCTGACATGTGTAGGTCAGTCTCAGGAGAGTGAGGTGGTGATTGTGGCTCCACCGCAGAACTCTACAGTGGTCATGGGTCGTCCAGCTGTGATGGAGTGCATGGCTCAGGGTGAGCCCAAACCCTTTGTGTCATGGAGCAGACAAGGTAAGGCCAAATATATTACATACATGCATCCACATCCTGGTCTAAGCTGTAGCAGTCAGGCTTTTAAGTGTCTGTGTGTGCATTTGAACCTGGTCTAAACATTCAGCCTGTACCTGCTCCAGCCTATGTAACCTGTCTGGTTAAATAAGGATGGATTACATCACAAATTAAGGCTTAACCCAAAACCCAAAATAGTTTATATATGTCTTTTTACTCTATTCATGTAGACCAAGACACATGAATGGTTACAGTTTATTTCAATGATCCACTTGAGACATTCTACTAGCAATAGATATTTAGCAACATGTCAACTAACTCTCATTAAAGTGTTAATAGACTTATTAGGTTAGGGTTGGTTAGAGCAAGATGTCATGTAGTCTACTAAGTTACCTCTAGTCAGTAAAATGTCTGTTGATGGGGAACGTCAAAATAAAGTGTTTGTTGCACTGTACAAATATTTTGTTGTTTTTTGTTGGTTTAACTTAAAGGGTTACTTCAGCGATTAGCATATGGTTTTGTATCAGTTGAAACCCTGGAGTATATTCAAATAAATGTGTTTTCCCCCCTCATATCCCCTGAGACAAGAGATTTATGCATTTTATTTCTGGAAAAATTCCTCCTATGACGCAAATTGACGATATTTGCATCATAGGAGGAATGTTTGGCTAAAGACTACAGCCAGCAGAGGGAGCCATTTCCGCATTTTTTGAACCCGCGCATGGGGGATGGGAGATAACAAATCCAGCTTAGCTCGCAGCTACAGGCACTCATTTAAACGGAGCTATGGTGAGCAATGTAAGTCTTTTAACTTCTCAAATTAATTTCTATGAAAGTTAAGCATGCAAAGGCATGAACTGAAACTCGCCAGACTGAACTCGCGGTGTGAATGTATGCCGCAAGTGTAGTCACGATTACCTCAGCTCTCATCATGAGAGCTCATTTAGCTCATTTAGCTCATTTATCTGACTCCTGCAGTTAGTGCTCAGTGCTGTGATACTCGCGCGGTGACTCACTCATTATATTGAACAGACATGTTCAGTTTTTAATTGTAGTGCCTTCTCCAACTTAGTCACAGTAATCAAGTTGGTGGCTTTGGGAATGGCCTCACAGGGCAGCAAAGCATTCTGGGAATTGGAGTCTTTCATCCCCATGAGACAAAAATAAATGTTCTGTCTTTTCTCAGTCTAGAAGGCACAAAATTCATCAAAAATAATTTCACATTTCTACTACATTGATGACCCAGTTTAAATACAGATTCATCTTCCCAGCGCGGAAGTACCCCTTTAAAAAAGTACCCTGGTTGCCTTATAATTTTATATAATATATCTAGTCTATAGTCTATAATATAATAGAGCTTTTTGAAATATATTTTTTTGTTGATACAATGAACGAAATTTGTTTTTAATAAATAGAAACTCAAATTATTATTGTATCAGAACCACATAAAAAAATTGATAAATCATGAAAATAGCACTATTTGGCATGTTTCACTGCGTCATCAGAAATAAAACACACACAATTAACAAAATCTTTTAATAATATTGTAATAAAGGTTGTTAAATCTCAAAAAATTTAATTGCATTAACTCAAAATTTTAATTTCAATGAACTCAATTTTAAGGCAACCAGGTAACTTTTTTTCAATATATTTTTTTACAGTGTGTTATTAAACAGACCATATAATACTAATGACATGTAGTGGCAAAGTTACTTTGTAGAATGTTTAAAGTGAACTATTAAAATAGTGTTACCATTAAAATATATAATTCAATAATTGTATATATATTTCAAAGTATGAATATATATATATATTTTTCGGTTTGACTCCGAATATATATATATATTTCGGTTTGGCTCGGTTTGACTCGGGTTGGGTCAGTCAGTTTGAAGTAAGAGTAGGATAGCCTGGTAGGTTCGAAACCTGGTGAAAAATCCTTTCCGTGCCCTTAAACACCTGGTTGATTGGGAGACACTGTGCTTATAATAAGTGCATTGTTGTTTCGGATGAAAGTGTTTGCTGAATGACCAAATTATAATTTGTTTTTGTGACCACAGTGAACTTGGAATGCTTACATAGAACAATGTAGTAAATGATCCCCACATATTTGTGATTTATAGAGTGAGCTTATATGTTTGCTTTATAGACACGTGGCTCTGCTGCAGCAGACACCCCAACTACCCCCCACCCTTCACCTCCACCACTGTTACTGCTTTCATCCAGGTTCATTACGGACCTCATTTTGTCCTCTTTCCTCCACAGTGAAAGGCTGTATAGCTGAGAGCATTATTCTCATTAGGTTTCATAAAAAATTAACAAGATGTTGTAAATTGCAGAAGGTGTCTTTTTTTCTTTGTTTGAGTGCTAATATGGCAGCCTCAGACGGTCCGTGTCTAGGAATCGTTAATGCATGCCGTACCTCCCCAGTGCTGTACTGACCTCTGTCGGTTCACATTACTCATCGCACACCAGTATAGGATACTACGCAGTGTTTGTGAAACACATTTTTAACAGTTTAAATGGATCATTCTCTTAAAATTAAACATCTTTGAGCATTGTGGGACCTTCATGTTGTTCCATACACACACATACTTGCACTTTCTTTCTGCCAAGGATCACAAAAATAGAAAAGTTCTATGGAAAAAATTTTCTTTAGAATTTTATGGTGCTTTTGTGTCCTTTAATGAAACTTTAAACCTTCAATCCCCATTAATTTTAATTGTACTGTGTTCACATTGTTTGAAACAATGTGAGGGTGAATAGATGACCGACTACTCCTTTAGCTACTTGTCATTTTGTTTAATAGTGCACAACGTACTTGAATACTAGGGCTAAAATTAGAGTAAAGACTTAAAATCTCGAATATGGCCTTTTTAACTGTGCCATTTCTTTTGTATTCATGACGAATGTGTCAGTTTATCTTATCTTATGGGGTTTTTTTTTTGTGTTTTTTTACACAACCACTCCTCTGGGATGCATAGATGGGAAGCCTATAGCTACAGATGTGGTTGTCCTGGCAACCAACCTAGTGATTCCTGACACCCGCAGTCACCATGCTGGAGTGTATGTGTGTCGTGCCAACAAACCCAAGACCAGAGATTTCGTGTCATCTCCTGCTGAACTTCGAGTACTGGGTAATTGTGTGTGTGTGTGTGTGTGTGTGTGTGTGTGTGTTTTCTTATAACTGAGCCTGCATATTTTGAATGATTCCTAGATACATTACTGAGGGACTGTATATAATGCATCATGCATAATTAATTATGAACAATAGCATGTTTATATATTAGTAACATTAACCTCCGTTAGTTGGTTGTACCTAATGTGTTAAATTGAACTGTGTTGTATAGTTGTATGAATATTTCTATATGATTCTCTTTTAAATCCCTTCTCGCTGTATTTTTTTATCCTCACTCTCATTCTGTTCAGCTCCACCAGTCATCCTCCAGCCCCCAGAGGCAGTGTCCCTATCCCGGGGGAATACAGCTCGGTTTGTGTGTAATAGTTCTGGTGACCCTCCCCCTGCTCTGCGCTGGCTTAGGAATGGAGAACCGGTCCAGTCTAATGCCCGGGTTAAGACTCAGAACCCCGGAGTTCTTCTCATCAACCAGCTGCGGCTGGACGATGCGGGATACTACCAGTGTATTGCTGCCAACAGCCTGGGTACCGCCTGTGCCACCGCCAAGCTGTCCGTCATCGTGAGGGAGGGGCTGCCTAGCCCCCCTCGTCATGTGTCGGCCACCCCCCACTCTAGCACTTCAGCACTGCTCACCTGGGACCCACCTGAATACAATAGTGATCAGATCATTGGCTTCTCAGTACACTACCAACGCACGGCAGGTGAGAGAATTTTATATATATATATATAATTGATTATTTTTTTATAGAATGCTACTGACCAACTGCAATATGTATATCTTTATCTATACATTGTCAAACTGTCAATAATTACTTTAGTTGATTTACAGCAAGTCTGACAGTTGGTTGTAAACTTTATGTTCGATTCACTAAAAAGAACCAGCTGATAAGAGACATTATTCTGTAATCAAAGTACACTGGTTGGGTTATACTCCACGTTAGTGGTGTCAATACTGTGTCAGTAGTGGTGATGTAATGCTGCTGAATAAATAATTTGGTTCCCAACCATATTCATAATGTGTTTAAATTAGTGTTCTTAACTAAAACTATTAACAATAATTTTCTTCAATTGAAATAAAGTTGAAATAGAATCAAATATAAATATTACATGTATAATTAAAACGAAATTTGTAAAGTGAAAATTAAAAATGTTGTTTTGGCAACTAACTGAATTTAAATACTAAAATGACTTATACTAAAATTAAATACAAATATATATTGAAAAAAAAAACTAAAAACTAATACTAAAGTAAATAACAAAATTACTAAAACAAACTAAAATATTAAAAGGTTAAAGGGATCGTTCACCAAAAAATGAAAATGTGATGTTTATCTGCTTACCCCCAGGCCAGAGCATCCGAGCACTGTAAAAAAAAATCAGGTCTCCAATTGAAAATGTTCTAGTGATTGATCACATCTAAATTTTTCAGTTGGCCACATTGAATTTCAGTGAATTAAATTGCATCAATTCACAGAAATTCAATTTGGCCAACTGAATTTTTTTTTTTTTTTTTTTTTACAGTGAGATAGTGAGGTTATTTGTTTCTTCAGTAGAACACAAATGAAGATTTTTAACTCGAACCGGTGCAGTCTGTCAGTTGTATAATGCATTTGAATGGGGTGTAATTCTATGAGAGTAAAAAAAAAAAAACATGCACAAACAACTTCAAATTATACCCTGTGGCTTGTGACGACACATTGATATCTTAAGACCATTGATGTCTCAAGACACCGAACAGTATTTATATCATTTTGTGCCTCAAATACAACACTATGTACAACAGCCACGAGCGCGCCATCACTTCCGCTGGGTAAGGTCAATGGGATACAAGCGGCGGACGTGATGTATTGGACGTCATATCTTGTAATTGTGTACTGTTCAGTTTCTCACACAAACCGATCGTTTCGTGTTTTAAGACATCAATGTGTCGTCACAAGCCGCAGGGTTTAATATGAAGTTGATGTTTTTTTTCTTTCTCATAGAATTACACCCCATTGACATGCATTATATGTCACAGTGCAACGGTTGGAGTTAAAAATCTTAATTTGTGTTCTACTAAAGAAACAAAAACACTTACATCTTGGAATGCTCTGGGGGTACGCAGATAAAAATCTCATTTTTATTTTTTGGTTAACTATCCCTTAAATTCAAAATAAATATATAAATATTACTAAAATAACACATTGGGACAACATTTGAAAAAGGATCTCTTGTTCTCAAATTTCCTAAACTTTCTGTGAGCTCTTTCCTGTTTAGTTACTGGAGTCCCTGTTTGACCTGCAGTGTTTCTCATTACACTGAGTGTAGCCAGTTTAAGTGGATCAGTCCACAGAGAAAAATCCTGTCTCATTACTTTACCGAAGCCAATCCACTTCATAGATCGCTGCTGTACAGAACCACAAGCCATAAGTAATGTAAGCTCTGGCTGTTATTGATGGGGTCGCTCTTCTCCTCATTTAGAAACTCATACTTAAAGGACTGTCAGAAAAAATATATATTTTGGTTCAGATCACAATTTTAAAAAAAGCAAATGTACTATTTGTGTGTACTATAAATTGTGTGTTTACAGGCTCAGACAACATGGAGTATCAGTTTGCAGTGAATAACGACACCACAGAGCTGCATGTAAAGGAGCTGCTCCCTCACACAGCCTACACCTTCTATGTAGTGGCATACTCACCCATGGGGGCCAGCCGCCCGTCACAGCCTGTTACTGTGGAGATGCTAGAGGATGGTGAGCACTGCCTATTGGGTTAAAGGTCAGGTTTTTAATGTGATAAGAAAAGTGGTATTTGTATGATATGTATACTTTGCATAAAATGCACATTTTCTGCATACATGGAATAACAACCTACTGCGACATATAACTTTACAAGCAATGCATAATGCTGTATGCAATGTGCTAGACTTGACCAATGCTAGGCCATTTACATTGTGACAAATCAACCAGAAGCAGTATGATTTTTTTCGCAAAGCTGATTCGAAAGACCGCCGTTCGCCAGCTTCTGTGTTTACTAGTTAGCCTGACAAGCCAGACCCACATCAAGATGTTTGGTCTGGAAACTCACCATTGACAGCTCAATCTGAGGGGCGGGATAAAGGGTTGTCTTTCAAACTCCCTCTACACGCGATAGGATAGCGCTACAACCAACCAGAGCAACGAAGGTGAAACAGAGCTTGTTGACAGATTAAACATTCACCGGTCGGCTAAACTCCGAACACATCTTCCCTTTTTAAGAATGACTTCAGTGCCGTTCTTTGTTCTTTTCTCAGAGAAAAGCTTAACTCCAAGTCTTCCAGAATCGCAGTAAAAGCTGATTCGAAAGATCGCAGCAGTTCGCCAGTTTCTGTGTTTACAAGAAGCACGCAAGCGCAACTCGGCCGTCGTCATTATGGCCCCGCCCGCCAACTCTATACACGATGTGATTGGCCCGTCCAGAGTGAGTGGAATACAGCTCAGAAGGGTATTGAGAGTTCCTAGACGACACTTGCGGGCAGATTAAATTTGCTGCCGCTAGGGTGCGTCTAGATTTCTAGGCTATTTACTAGTAGCACGCAAGCTGAACTCAGCCTCATTATGTTAAGCCCCGCCCGCCGACTCTATACACGATGTGATTGGCCCGACCAGAGTTTGCCGTTTAAAGCTCAGAAGTGTATTGAGAGTTGCTAGACGACACTCGCGGCAGATTAGATTTGCTGCCGCTAGTGTGCGTCTAGATTTCTAGTCTAAAAAAAATCCACTGTTGCTGAAATAAACATATTGCAAATTTATTAGACATGCACCTAATTTTTTTTATGTAAAAGCAAGTGTTGCCATTTATATTTTAAATGTGTAAGATTTCCATTGTCAGCCACTTAGCTGTACAAAAAAACTGCCTGTTATGCTGCTTGATGTTGCAAACTGGTATTTATCATATAATTTATTATCATAATCATAAACGAGTTTTACCAAAAATAGTTTTTTTTTTTTTTTCATTTACTGCACTGTGTTATTCTTCTAGTTTAATCTGTTATTTAGCTTCTAGTCTAATCTGAAGTCTCCAACATTCACAGGAAATAGCTTACTTCTGCATGGAAAAATAAGTTAGACACATAAGCAGTTTTCGATCATATGGCTGCCCTCTGGTGCCCAAAGAACATTTTTTTTTAATCTCAAATGACCTGTGTAATAGACACTAATAGGACACTTTTTCTGTGACTTGCTGTCTTGCGGATTTACAATGGCCACCATGTTCACAAGACCGTAGTGTAGGGTGTCCCGTTTGCATTTTTGGTTTCAGAAGAGTATTTCTACCATCCCCATTTGTGGCCAATATGTACCCTCGATGCCCCTCTAGATTTGCATACTTATGCTCTATTCTATTAGCCTAGAAATCTAGACGCACCCTAGCGGCAGCAAATTTAATTTGCCCGCAAGTGTCGTCTAGGAACTCCCAATACCATTCTGAGCTGGATGGCCCAATCACATCATGTATAGAGTCCGCGGCGGGGCCATAATGACGACGGCCGAGTTGCATTTGCGTGCTTCTAGTAAACACAGAAACTGGCGAACGGCGGCGGTCTTTCGAATCAGCTTTGACCGCGACTGTGGAAGACTTGGAGTTAAAGGGGGGGTGAAATGCTGTTTCATGCATACTGATCTTTTTACACTGTTAAAGACTTGGAATCCCATACTAAACATAGACAAAGTTTCAAAAGTTAAGGTGGACGTTTGATGGGAGTATTTCTTTGTCAAAAATACTACTTCCGGTTAGTCATAAGTTTCGGCAAGTTTTTTGAGATCATGCGTCCCCTTTGACGTTAACGGGGGCGGAATTTCCTTGTATGGGCCTTACGGACAATTCTACCGGAAGCGCGTGAGAGAGAGCGAGGGAGAGAGCGAAAGCAACAGGCTACGCCCATCAAAGCGCTGGCTTGTAGGATGCTAAACAGGTGATATAACCAGTAGCTACTGACTTACCCACTGATAGGCCGGCGGTCGATCTGTATTAGCACTTTCCTCACGCGACGGGCGAATCACTTTGCTCACAGAGCGACTCACTTTCCTCATGCGGCAGGCGAATCACTTTCCTCACTGAGCGAATCACTTTCCTCACTGAGCGAATCACTTTCCTCACAGAGCGACTCACTTTCCTCACGCGGCGGGCGAATCACTTTCCTCACTGAGCGAATCACTTTCCTCACAGAGCGAATCACTTTCCTCACGGAGCGACTCACTTTCCTCACGCGGCGGGCGAATCACTTTCCTCACTGAGCGAATCACTTTCCTCACAGAGCGAATCACTTTCCTCACAGAGCGAATCACTTTCCTCACGCGGCGGGCGAATCACTTTCCTCACAGAGCGAATCACTTTCCTCACAGAGTGACTCACTTTCCTCACTGCAGCGCGCTGCTGCACACGTCATTATTTAGCTCCGCTCACACGACACGCCCCCACCCGCTCGGCTTTTTTCGGAAAGACTCGGAACAGCGCATCTTTCTTATATAATTATAAAAAAAATAAAGACTTTTCGGAGATATGCAGGATGCAATGCTACTCTATAGGTACTCAAGATTGACATGACACTGACTGAAACTGAGTGTTTCACCCCCCCTTTAAGCTTTTCTCTGAGAAAAGAACAAAGAGCGGCACTGAAGTCATTCTTAAAAAGGGAAGATGTGTTCGTAGTTTAGCCGACCGGATACGGCGAATGTTTAATCAGTCAGCGAGCTCTGCTTCACCTTCGTTGCTCTGGTTGGTTGTAGCGTTATCCTATCACGTGCAGAGGGAGTTTGAAAGACAACCGTTTATCCCGCCCCCTCGGATTGAGCCCTGTCTATGGTGAGTTTCCAGACCAAACATCTTGATGTGGGTCTGGCTTGTCAGGCTACTATTCTATGCCATTTTCTAGTATAAACAGTGTGAGTACACATTGACAATTCCGACAAGATGAAGTTTTTGGAAGAGTCAAGAGTTGTATGGTCAAGATGAAGATACCCAGATTATGCTCTTATTTAACTGAAAAACTGTGGAATAATGGACACTTCATGCACTGTTGCAGCCTTCCTTACCTAGCGTAACTTTCATTTGAGTATATTTGTATAGTGCTTTTCACAATTCATATGGTTTTTATGCAGCTTTACAGAAAATGCTTTATAGCATTATTGGAGGGGAGGGGAGGGGCTTTTAGACTCTAATGCTGGATGACAAAATATCCTTATAAAATGCATACACTACATAATACATAGTGCATAGTATGGTGTATAGTCTGTCAATTGAGATAACTACTGTTTTGTAAATCTTTATTTGCTTTTTGTTCTCTGCAGTTCCCAGCGCTTCACCGCAGCTGTCCCTGCTGAGCACATCTTCCACTGACATCAGAGTCATGTGGCTGCCCCTCTCCTCACAGCTGAGCCGTGGAGCCATCACTCGCTACCGCATTGACTACAGAGCACTAGAGCAGGGTAAGACAGCGCCATCTACAAACCCCTGCAGTGTTAACACTTGAAAATCGTTTTAAATCTAAAAAGTTCACATCTGGGTTTTTTGTATATCATATAATACATCAGGGTTTAATGGCTCATATAGTATGATATGGGGAGACTATGGAGTGTAAGCGCGATAAGGGGAAAAAACACCTCAGTTTTGTTCAAAGGCCCAAAGTTAACAAAAATATGCTATTTGATTTACAACATTCTGATAGCTTGTAATGTAAATTAAAGATATATATTTTTAATAGTATAGCAGACTATTTTAATAAAATGCATACATTTATCAGCTGTAACTCTGCCATTTTATAATATGTCTTTGTAAGATGATATATAAGTGTTTATTTTTTATGACCAGAGCTCTGGTTTAGTTGTTGGGGACAAAACACATTATGCAATGCAATACAATGATGTTTGAAAGATGTACAAATACAGTAAATTTACAGTTAACTCAAAAGCGTGCATGCCTTTGTGTATGTGTATGGATCAAGTAAACCAGCATCAATCTAGTAAGTGTTCATTTTTAAATGTTACTAATAATATAAAAGATTTTACATGTTTTAACAACCAGACTACAGAAGGCATGTAGAAGATTATGTACTACAGGGTTTTTATAAAGTTTTTATCATGTTGATAATTTAGAATGATTTAGAAATGTGTGTATCAAATAAGATACAGTTAGGTTACATAGGGTTAAGATTTATGAGGAGTGTGTGTAAGGTTTTGCCTTGACACATGTTGATATATTCATGTTAGCTGCTGAATGTGTAGGTTTGAGCATTTATCTGCAGTCGCTAGTAGGGCAGCATGCATGTCGGGGATTTTGAGCTGAATGACAAAGACATGGATGATTGCTTTTGCTCTATTAGAGCTCTGGATGCTTAATGAACAGTAATAAAGGTGGAACAAAAGACAGATTCAGTCTGATGGCCTGTGACACAGAATAAGAGACAGCACCAAAGTCAATTCAGACACCCATTGTTCATGCTTTTTATCAGCCAGCTGCAGAAATGATTTCCACTGGCAAACTTATTTCCTGGCCCGTGTTTGTGTGTGTGTGCCCTACAGCGGATCACATATACTCTGTGGAAGTAGGTGGGAATGAGACACAGGTGACTCTAAGGGATCTGAAACCAAATCAAACGTACCAGCTCCGGATTGCGGCGGGAACACAAGCTGGGTTCAGTCAGCCTTCTGAGTGGGCCTCGCACCACACACCAAACCTTACTCAGGGTGAGTAAACATGAAAATGCAGTCATAAGCAAATGCACTATATCCATATAGATACCAGTTTAAACTCTCTCAGGGTTAAACTTGTATGCAGTGGCGCCTCCAAGGGGCGTCCGGGGGGCCATTGATCCCCCTAAAACAACAATGACCTCCCTTATGCCTCACACTTAATTCTGGACATTATCAGACATGGGCCAAATACTTTACGTAGTGTTCATAAGCGGAATGTTTTGAACTTAATGTCACCACATGCTTTATCCCCAGTAATTGTTTTGTGTGCAAAACAAATGAATTTATTGTTTTGTGTGTTTAGATCTTGTCCGACCTGGTACAATGTTCAGATCTTTTTGTACAAGGTTTTACATATATACTATATTGCCAAAAGTTTTGGGATGGCTTTCTTTACATGCACATGAAATTTAATGACATCCCATTCTTAATCCGTAGGGTTTAATATGGAGTTGGCCCACCCTTTGCAGCTATAACAACTTCATCTCTTCTTGGAAGGCTTTTCACAAGGTTAAGGATTGTGTTTATGGGAATTTTTGGCCATTCTTCTAGAAGCACATTTGTGAGGTCAGGCACTTATGTTGGACAAAAAGGCCTGGCTAGCAGTCTCTACTTCAATTCATCCCAAAGGTTTTCTATCGGGTTGAGGTCAGGACTCTGTGCAGGCAAGTCAAGTTCCTCCACACCAAACTCGCTCATCCATGTCTTTATGGACCTTGCTTTGTGCACTCGTGCACAGTCATATTGGAACAGGAAGAGGAAATTCTCAAACTGTTCCCACAAAGTTAGGAACATGAAATTGTCCAAAATGTATTGTATGCTGAAGCATTAAGTGTTCCTTTCACTGGAACTAAGGGGCCAAGCACCACCCCTGAAAAATAACACCATACCATACTCCTTCCTCTACCAAACTTTACACTTGGCACATTGTAACCAGGTAAGTATCATTCTCCTTTCAACCACCAAATCCAGACTCGTCAATCAGATTGCCAGACAGAGAAGTGTGATTCGTCACTACAGAGAACTTGTCACCACTGCTAGTGAGTCTAATGGTGGCGTGCTTTACACAACTGCATCCGATACTTTGCATTGCAATTGGTAATGTATAGCTTGGACATAACTCTTCTGCCATGGAAACCCATTCCATGAAGCTCTCTACCATGAGCTAATCTGAAGGCCACAGGAAGTTTGGAGGTCTGTAGCTATTGACTCTACAGAAAGTTGGTGATTTCTGCACCTCAGCATGCGCTGACCCTGCTTTGTGATTCTATTTGGCTTACCACTCTGTGGCTGATTTGCTGTTGTTCCCAATTGCTTCCACTTTGTTATAATACCACTAACAGTTGACCATGGAATATTTAGTATTGAGGAAATTTCATGAATGGACTATGAACAGGTGGAAACCTATCACGGTTCCACGCTTGAATTCACTGAGCTCCTGAAAGCAACCCATTCTTTCACAAGTGTTTGTTGAAGCAGTCTGCATGCCTAGGTGCTTGATTTTATATTCCTGTGGCCATGGAAGTGTTTGGAACACCTGAATTCAATGATTTGGAGAGGTGTCCCAATACTTTTGGCAATATAGTGTAATACTGTTCAAGGTTTGGGTTCGGCTTATGCTCACCAAGGCTAATGGCTTTTTTTCTGATCATAAATACAGAAGAAGAAGAAAAAAAACTGTAATATTGTGAAATATAATTACAAATTAAAATAACTGTTTATTAGTTTAATACATTTTAAAGTGTAAAACTAAAGATCCACACTTGTTTGTGTGTCCTTAATGATTTTTTCCCCCCAACAAAGCACATATAGCTCAATCAGTTAAATTATTGCAATTTTGACTGATCTTCGCACCCAGTTATTCTATCTTTTAAAATATATTTTATGGTGCAATTTACATGCAACCATATATTCCATTAGTAATCGGATTGACGGCTCAGTTGGACTTCATGTAAACACATTAATCGAATCCAAATTAATTTAATCAGAATCCGATTAAAAGGAGGGGTTTATTCCTTTTCTAATCCGATCGAGAGAACATGTAAACACTTGATGTTGAATAAACATTGTTGGAAAAAGTTACATAAATGAGTGTCCTGTCATTGTAAAATCTCCTTTCACTCAGCGTCTGTGGAGAAGGAAAACATCCCACCATTACTTGTTTCGGATTCTCATCCACAGACAACTTGTTCTCGGCACGGGGTGGGGCATTTTTACTGTGTGATAAATATAAGCAGTAAAACAAAACGGTTTATATGCTCATTGTCTCCAAATTATGACCAGAAATGGATACATATTAAGTCTGCTGTTTAAAACAAATAAAGAACCAATGTAGAAGAATAGTTGTTATGCGCAAACGACTGGAAACATTGTTTATTTTTTGCAGTGATGTGCGCAAAAAATCAATTCCATTTTAAGCTTTTGACAAATAAATGCTCACATAAACCCGATCACTTTGTTTAGCGTTCATGTAAACACTACATGCAGATTCATCAATCAGATTGAATTCAGTCTGGTTGAAAGAACAGTTGTGCATGTAAAAATAGCCAGAGTCACATGATCTTACAGAAATCATTATAATATGATGATTTCTTATTATTGTTGAATAATCACAGTTGTACTGCTTAATATTTTTTGTGGAAAATCTGTAAAGCCTTGCGAGTGTGCACACAACAAAATACACACTGCTATTCTCACTAACTGCCTTTGTTGTTTTTCCCAGTGCTCTTTGCTCCCACTGAGCTCAAAGTGAGAGCCAAAATGCATTCCCTCCATGTCACATGGCAGCCGCCGCCCAATCACACTCAAATCACCGGCTACAAGCTTTCCTGCTGGGAGGTGGATGGAGAGGAGCTGACCAATGAGGAGAAGCCTGTGATCAATGAGAGGATTCAACAGATCAAACTGAGGAAGAGAGTTAAACACCATGAGGTCTCAGGTCTTGGTGAGAGTTGAGCATTTACTTTTCACATATGCTTTACTCTCACAAAACAATATTCTTGATACTGAATATTGTCGCATTTAGTTCAAACATGATGAAGAAATGCCAAAAAAAGATCACAATAACACACGGTTTATATAATAACTCAAAAGCAGGTTATCCAGAAATGTTTTTTTGTTAGTATTATTATTTATTGTTAGTCACAAACAATACTGAACAATGAGGAGCTTAAGAAAATAAGTGTTAACTTAAATAAAATAATATATATAAATCTTATTTTATTTATCTTATATTAAAGTTATTTTATTTCAGCTGTTTTCTAAGACAACATTTATAATTTTTATTTAGTTTAACTTGATGGGATAAAATAACTGAAATTAATCAAATGCAAAGTATGCAATATGCGAAATGCTTTACAATAAGACCACATGTGATTGGTTTGTTTCAGCTCCTGATCGGCTGTACGAGGTGAAGGTTTGGGCGTTTAATAAACAGACTGAGGGTTATCCTGCTGTCTGGAAGGGCAGAACAGAGAAGCTCACACAAGGTGCGTTTGGTTATGATGAGAAGAAATTGATAGATAATATCATATCTACCAGTCCTGTAGATTTAAATCTGAGTAAATTTGTGTGTGCGTGTGTATCCTTTTCTTAGTGTGGACAACAAAGTCTCTCCCACCATTGCCACCCATCAGCGTCAAAGCTCGTGCGAATAGTTCCACCTCTATCTGGCTCCGCTGGGAGAAACCGCACTTTAGCAACGTGCGAATCATCAACTACACTATCCGCTACAGCCCCGCAGGAATACGCAACGCATCACTGGTCTCATACTATACCAGGTACCATGCATATACACAAAAATATTAATGCATAGTCGAATTATAAATAGTCATTTTAAAAAAAGAGGCACATATCTCCACCATACTGTTTTCTTATGCAGTCTTTCATCCAGCAATTATTTACCAGTATTTGGCCATTTAGAGATCATCTATTTTAAAATCTACGATTCTCAATACTGTGTGTTATGATGCATTATTGTAAGAGCTGGGGGGTGAACACTTATTGAATTTAAAGATCAAGGTTAATTGTACTTCATTTGTCTTCCGAGAAACATTCTGAAGGGCAGAATTAAATGTAAAAAATATATATATATTTAAACAAAATTAGAAAAATCTTCATCTGGTTCAAAAGTTTTCAACTCCCTGGCACTTAATGCATGGGTTTCCTTCTGGAACATCAGTAAATGTTACAACCTTTTTTAGTAGTTGTGTTTGAGTCCCTCAATTGTCCTTGGTGTGAAAAGATGGATCTTAAAGTCGTACAGTCTTTGCTGGAGAAAGTGAATAAGGTGCTGGGAAACTGAAGAGTTTGCAGGACTTGAAGGATATTTCTGTAGAACATTGGGCAGTTCAACTGCTCAGGAATTGGGCCTGAATTTAATTTCCAAAAGGGCAATGGCCCGAAACATTCCTCTAACTATTGCCGGAACAACCTTGTGACGGAAGGAATCTGCTGGAACATTGAAAATGAGGGACTCAAAAAGTCAACCCAATCGAGCATATTTGGGGAGAGTTATATATAAAAATAAAGAAACTGGACAGACCTATTGTACATTCAAAGGAAAGCCTTTGGCTTCAGTTGCAGAAGATATGGGATAACATTAGTGTTGAAATTCTCAGAGGAAATGTATTGACAGAAAGATGTGTGTCATAATAGTGGAAAAAGGTGGACATACCAAATTTTAAAGTGAAAAGTGGATGAAACGGTGTGGCTCACTTCATCTGATATTTGATGGTCAGAGCAGCTATCTGCTTGTTTCATGGACATTATGAAATTAATTCATGCTTTGGAGGCAAATTATTATTATTATTATTTTTTTCAGATCGGTGAGGTGTTCTAATAATTTTGACCTTCACTGTGTGTGTATATATGTATACGTTCATCAGTGGTCTGCGGTAGTGATGTAAAAGTGAATCATCAAAAAAAAATTATATATCAAATGTAAATTTATGTCCGTTACATTTAATTTTCCTGGTTAAATAAATATTACTTAAAAAGAGTGATAATATAAAAATATATTAGTTAATATATTAGTTATTAATTAATATTAAAATATATTCATTAACAGCATATTTGTCTGCATTCGGGATGATTCGACGACACGCAAATGACGCAGGATTTATCACACGAACCAATCATAACCAATCATATACAATCATATTGTGATGGAGCCATTGCCTCCTCTTGTGTGTCTTTCCCCCATATTCATTCTCAGGGGTCTGTTAAAAGTCAGTGGGCTCAAGGGAGGCAAGCCTGCCGCTGTAACTTTACCTATGGGTGTCGCTGTTGGACTGTATAAAAAAAGAGTGATTTTTGTTTCACAGTTAGATGAGACATCAGTCAGTAGTACATCAGAGATGGGAGAGAGAACAGTGGTTCGCAGCCAGTTTGCGGTTAATTTTTTATTCATTGTTTCTGAAGAGCGCAAGCCCTCACACATCGTGCTGTGTGAAATACAGACTGAACAGAACATGAAAACATCCCCACTGTATGGCCAGGTTATACACAAACTACGTTTCTCAGCTGGATAAAGCAAGCCAGCTTCTTTCTAGTAAAATTATGATGATGGATGTGAACTTTAATAAAATCAATCAAAGATTATTGCAGTGGCATACTGGAGTCGTAAAGTAAGCTTTGCATCACAAGAAGAAATTACATTTTAAAATATAGTAAATATATTAAAATATAAAGTTATTTTAAATAGTAATAATATTTCACAAAATGACTTTTTTTAATGCATTTGTAATTAAACAAATGCAGTCATGGTGAGAATAAGAGACTTATTTCAAAAACCTATCTTATCTAACTCAAACTTTTGATTGGTCGTATGTGAGACATTATATAAGCCACACTTATCTCTAAATAGCAGCGTTGACTATTAAAAAATACTTTATTTATTAACCAGTCCTCTGTATTTTTCTTCACTGTCTTTCAGCTCTTCTCAGGAGATTTTACTGGGATCACTAAAGCCCTTCACTAGCTATGAAATCGCTGTACAGTCTAACGGAGTTGATATGAGTGGCCCCTTCAGCAGCACAGTGGAAGAATCCACACTTCCAGACCGTGAGTACAGCCCTTTTTAATGCTGTGAAAGATCCTTTGTTCTTAATAAATGAAGAAAACATGAAAAAGAAAGTTTAAAGATGATATATGGTAAACACCCCCCCCCCCACCCCCACCCCCCAAAAAATATTTTTTCACGCATGAGTTTCATTTCTGGTGAATCTGGCTGAGTTCACGCTGTATTTTGTCTGTTTGTGGGCGAGTGAGAGCTTTAATTATAGTGCGTATACAAGCGTGAGTGTCTGAAGGTTTGTGTAAATTGTGTGTGTGTGTGTGTGTGTGGGGGGGGGGGTGACGGGGGTTGGAGAGAAGTGATGAATGGAAGCTTATTTGTGAGTATACTGTGAGTGCGAGAGTTGTGTGGGTCATTGTGAGTCATTGTGTTTGTGTTAGGTTAACAGTTAGGGGATTAATAGGGAGAGGCGTAAGGAGATAATTGGCTTTAATTAAAAGCCCAGATGGAATTGCCCCTCTTGTTGGCCAAGAGTCTTTCAGCTTGTCAGTCAGTCTAGCCAAGTGATGGCAGGGAGGAGCACGTAGCAACAGCGATTTAGTGTCAGACTAACTGAGAGGAGCTTTATCTACTCTTGGGGGGGAGGAGGAGTGGGCACTTCAGAAGAGACTTTAAAAAATGAACAACTGATATTATACTCACAGCAGAATACTTTAAAACAGACTGTACATGCTACGATCATTATACCATCAGAAACATTTAATTGTACTTTTCGTAGAAAACTGCATATTTGTTTGATATTTATGTAGCATTAGCAGCTAGCAGCTTTTAATGCTGAACACTACTGTTTACATCAAGTGTAGTTTACTGTCAACCTCCTAAACTGACATTCCATGTAACCACTATGGTAAATTCCATAGTATTTTAAGTAGGAGTAACATTTGTCTGAAATAATAGATGGCGTGTGTGTGCACGTGTGTGCATTTTGAGGTTCAAAATGATTGGGAGATTAATAATTAAAGCTGCTGTCCGTAACTTTTTTTGTGTTCAAGATTTACAAAAATTATATAATGAGAATGTACAACATGAATCCATTTTCTAACCGTGTTTTTGTCTTACCCTGAATCATTATGGTTCACTTATAATAAGTATTTATATTGGGACTATTTCAGAGCGGTCTGGTAGGTACCGCTGCGGAGGAGCACAGTCCCTGTGTGAACCGCCCTAGACATAAACAGAGAGAAGTAGCTCCGGCTGCAATGTTCTTCCGCAAGATGCATGCAGTTCTGTTTATTAACCACTAGAGTGCAAAAAGTTACGAACTACAGCTTTAACATTCCTAATTATTATGTTGTTGTTTTTTTCCTTTTTGGTGTTTTGTGTGTCGGGTTTAAAGTGTGTTTTTGTCGTGGACCCTCCTCTCCTCCTGTGGAAATGCAGTTGAGTGCACTGGACTCATTCTCTGTTCTGGTTAGCTGGCGCCCTCCACTGGAGCCTAAATGGAGTCATTTTGTTCTACTGGATCCTCTACACTGGCAACATCAGCCATCCAGATCACCTGTGGATAAACCTCACACATGATGGTGAACCTAAAAACACGCACACAAACAACAAGCATGGTGTTGTACTTCATATGAGAATTGTTATTGGCCCACTTATAAATCTTTCTCTGTCTCACTCTCTTCCCTCAGGTTCTGTCCTCAATGCAGAGGTCCAGGGCCTGATGAGTGGGACTCGTTATTATTTTAAGATGGGAGCCTGCACTGAAATGGAGTGGACCATATTCTCCTGTGAAGGATGTCTATACTCCTCCAAAGAAATATGGTGTGTATGTGTATAATTTTTTCTTTAAGGGTTGTTTCTCAAGGTTTATATTACGTTTCTGGGGTCCAAATTTTGTTTTGGTTTATTAAATACTTTGCAGCATCAGATATCAATAACCAGTATTGAAACACTGTGTAAGCTTTGGTTTCCATAATTTGATGTTTACCTCCAGTTTATCCAATGAGCACCAGTGGCACAGAGCACTGCTTCTGTTTTTTTCACTGTGTAAGATTTTTTTATTTATCTTATTTATTAATACGATTAATCCATTTCATGAGCTGTAATTTTAAAAGCCATAAGACATTTTAAATTAATACAATTAAAATGAATATATAAATCACCAGGTGAACTTTTACCTCTTATGTAATATATATATATATATCTATATATATATATACGAATAAAATATATTCAAATACATTTACTTTACACTTGCACCTAACTTTGGTATTGATGCTTTTATCCAATATATGAATCTTACATTGTTTTCAGGATATATACGTTTAATCTGAATTAAATCTATGACCTTGCAGTACTCTTTAAGCTACAGAATTGTTTTAAAAACTTGTTTGATATGTGAACATCAGAAAATGGAAGCTTTTGGGATAAAAACATGAACCTTAAAGTATCACTAATTTCTGATTGTAGTATGTATCATTATGTGTATGTAATATTTTCTATTGCTTTGGCAATGTAACCCCCTTGTTTATAATGCCTGTTAAGTTTCTCTGAATCTGCATGAGGTTGTCGCAGGTGTGTGTGTGTGTGTGTGTGTGTGTGTGTGTGTGTGTGTGTGTGTGTGTGTGTGTGTGTGTGTGTGTGTGTGTGTGTGTGTGTGTGTGTGTGTGTGTGTGTGTGTGTGTGTGTGTGTGTGTGTGTGGACTGCCATCTGCCTCTGCCCATCACTGACACTCAATTAATAGCACTCCCACTGGGA